>NC_092454.1:44736414-45065914 GCF_036169615.1 Heliangelus exortis
TTGACACCTGAAGATGATATGCCAATAGGGAGGAACGTGCTTGAGCTTAATGATGTCAGGCAGTCTGCAAACTACACTTGTGTTGCTATGTCTACCCTTGGTGTTATAGAAGCAATAGCACAGATAACTGTCAAAGGTATATCCCAAGCACAAACGTTTGGGCATACTTCAGTCTTTCCTTTCATTCCTTGCCATATTATGAGCAAATATATTGCACTGAAAGGGTCTCAATACTTTCTGCCCTCTTAAATCAGTAAGATAAATATTCCAGCCAAGGACTGATATAAGACAAAATACAGATTTATACTATGACGTAAATTAATCATGATGTTCCATTATTCTCCTCTTAACTCCCAAACTTTATTTCAAGTAAATAAAGACTTCTTTGGTTTTTGCATATAAGAACCAGAAATTTGATTTTGGGAGTTTCTGGGTGTCCAAGGATCAGGTTGATCAAGTAACAAGATTCCTCTTGAGCATATGTTTACACAATGTATTACAGAGGTCAATATCTTTAATTTATATTATCATAGAATCATAGAATTAGCCGGGTTGGAAGGGACCTCAGAGATCATCTAGTCCAACCCTTGACCCACTGGAGCAGTTGCTAGACCATGGCACTGAGTGCCACATCCAGTCTTTTTTTAAATGTCTCCAGGGACGGAGAATCTACCACCTCACCGGGCAGTCCATTCCATAGCCTAATCACCCTCTCCGTGAAGAAATTCTTTCTAATATCTAATCTAAACCTCCCCTGGCGCAACTTAAGATTGTGTCCTCTTGTCTTGTTGGAGGTCATCTGTGAAAAGAGTCCAGCTCCCACCTCGCTACATCCTCCTTTCAGGTAGTTGTAGACAGCAATGAGGTCTCCCCTGAGCCTCCTCTTCTTCAGGCTGAACAGCCCCAGCTCTCTCAGCCTCTCCCCATAGGGCCTGTGCTCGAGTCCCTTCACCAGCCTGGTTGCCCTCCTTTGGACTTGTTCCAGGGCCTCTACATCCTTCTTAAACTGAGGGGCCCAGAACTGGACACAGTACTCGAGGTGTGGCCTCACCAGCGCTGAGTACAGGGGAAGAATCACCTCCCTGGACCTGCTGGTGACGCTGTTTCTGATACAGGCCAGGATGCCATTGGCCTTCTTGGCCACCTGGGCACACTGCTGGCTCATGTTCAGTTTCTTGTTAATGCAGACTCCCAGGTCCCTTTCTGCCTGGCTGCTCTCCAGCCACTCTGTCCCCAGCCTGTAGCGCTGCATGGGGTTGTTGTGGCCAAAGTGCAGGACCCGGCACTTGGCCTTGTTGAACCTCATCCCGTTGGAATCAGCCCAGCTCTCCAGTCTGTCCAGGTCCCTCTGCAGAGCCCTCCTGCCTTCGAGTTGGTCTACACTTCCCCCCAGCTTGGTGTCATCTGCGAACTTGCTGATGATGGACTCAATCCCTTCGTCCAAGTCATCGATAAAGATATTAAAAAGAACTGGGCCCAACACTGATCCTTGGGGGACACCACTGGTGACCGGCCGCCAACTCGATGCAGCCCCGTTCACCACCACCCTCTGGGCCCGGCCCTCCAGCCAGTTCCTAACCCAGCACAGGGTGCTCCTGTCCAAGCTGTGGGCTGACAGCTTTTTCAGGAGAATGCTGTGGGGGACGGTGTCAAAGGCTTTGCTGAAGTCCAGGTAGACCACATCCACCGCCTTCCCCTCATCCATCAGACGGGTCACCTGATCATAAAAGGAGATCAGGTTGGTCAGGCAGGACCTGCCCTTCCTAAACCCGTGCTGGCTGGGTCTGATCCCTGGCCCATCCTGCAGGTGCTGTGTGATTGCACTGAGGATGATCTGCTCCATAACCCTGCCAGGCACTGAGGTCAGGCTGACGGGCCTGTAGTTTCCCGGGTCCTCCTTCCGGCCCTTTTTGTGGATTGGCGTGACATTCGCCAACTTCCAATCATCTGGGATGTCCCCAGTGAGCCAGGACTGTTGGTAGATGATAGAGAGAGGCTTGGCAAGCTCTTCTGCCAGCTCCCTCATCACTCTTGGGTGGATCCCATCCGGTCCCATAGACTTGTGGGGGTCCAAGCAGCTCAAGAGGTCACTGACTGTGTCCTTCAATATTACAGGGGGGCTGTTTAGATTTTTATCATCCTCTATAGGCTCCAGAAGCCTGCTGTCAACAGGATAACCTGTCTTTCTGTTGAAAACTGAGGTAAAGAAGGTGTTAAATACCTCAGCCTTTTCCTCATCTTTGATAACTATATTCCCACCCATGTCCAGTACAGAATGAATGTTTTCCTTGCCCCTTCTTTTGCTATTGATGTATCTGTAGAAGGATTTCTTATTGTCCTTCACAGAGGTAGCAAGATTCAGTTCATGTAGTGCTTTTGCTTCTCTGATTCTCTTTCTACATGACCTGACTATATTCCTAAATTCCTCCTGAGAAGTTAGCCCTTTTTTCCATAATTGATAGGCCCTCTTCTTAACCCTAATTTCTTTCAGAGTCTCCCGGTTCAGCCAGACTGGTTGCCTTCCCCGCCGGCTCGCCTTCCGGGACTCTGGGACAGCCTGTTCCTGTGCTTTCAGAATATGCTCTTTGAAGTATGTCCATCCCTCCTGGACCCCTTTGTTTTCAAGGGTTGTTTCCCAGGGTATACTCTGAACCAGTCTTTTGAATAGTCCAAAATCTGCTCTCCGGAAATCCAACACAGACGTTTTACTGACGACCCTCCTTGTTTCCCTGAGTATTGAAAACTCTATTATTTCATGGTCACTAAGTCCCAGTCGTCCATCAACCACCACATCTCCCACCAGCCCCTCTCTGTTTGTGAAAAGAAGGTCAAGTGGGGCTCCGTCCCTGGTGGGCTCATTTACTAGTTGGAGCAGGAAGTTATCTTCAATACACTCTAGGAATCTCCTAGACTGCCTCCTCTCTGCAGTGTGGAGTTCCCAGCAGATGTCTGGCAAGTTAAAGTCACCTACGAGGATAAGGGATGATGATTTTGAAACATCCTCCAGTTGCTTGTAGAATATTTCGTCGACCTCATCGTCCTGATTGGGCGGTCTGTAGCAGACTCCCATCACGATATCGGCCTTGTTGACCTTCCCACTGATTCTAACCCACAGGCATTCTGCGCTATTATTGGTGGTCTCAACTTCTACAGTGTTGAGAGATTCTCTAACATATAGGGCTACCCCTCCACCTCTCTTACCCTGCCTGTCCCTTCTGAAGAGCCTGTATCCACCCATGGCAGCACTCCAGTCATGGGAGTCATCCCACCACGTTTCCGTGATAGCGACTACATCATAGCTTTCCTGCCACACGATGGCTTCCAGCTCCTCCTGTTTGTTGCCCATGCTGCGTGCATTGGTGTACATGCACTTCAGCTGGGCTGCTGGTTTGTCATTTATCTCGGGTAGTCCACCTTTAGGTTCCTCTCTGGAGAGCTCAGTTTCAACCCTCTCCCCCTTCAAACCTAGTTTAAAGCCCTCCTTATCAGCCCCTTCAACCTATGACCTAGAGTCCTTTTCCCCCTGTTAGTTAGATGAAGTCCATCAGATCTAATGACACAAGGCAGTTTGGGATTTGCCCCATGGTCGAAGAACCCGAAGTTCCGCCGGTGGCACCAGTCCCTTAGCCACCCATTAATGAGATGGGTTTTCCTAGTCCTCTCCTCATTTAAGCCTTCTAATTAAATTAAATGAACTTTACACTATACAACTTTAGATTTTCTGATTGATTTCTAAAGTAAATCATGATTGCCAAAAGGTTGCTCTGAACAGTTCACACATTCTTTCCATTACAGTCTTCCTGTTTTCTTCTTCTTGTTGTTTGGTTTGGGTTTTAAGTTGCTTACTGTAACAATTAATGCCTAGTCTTTCATAGTGCTAACTGTATTTTTTGGCATTTGCCTTTAGCCTTACCCAAGCCTCCGGGAACACCTGTGGTGACAGAAAGCACAGCGACAAGCATAACATTGACTTGGGATTCTGGAAACCCTGAGCCAGTTTCTTACTACATAATCCAACACAAACCCAAAAATTCTGAGGAACCATATAAAGAAATTGATGGCGTGGCCACAACACGCTACAGTGTGGCTGGACTAAGTCCATATTCAGAGTACGAATTTCGAGTAGTTGCTGTAAATAACATTGGGCGAGGGCCACCCAGTGAGCCTGTGTCAACGAGGACTTCAGAGCAAGCACCTTCAAGCGCACCACGAAATGTGCAGGCCCGTATGCTGAGCTCTACCACCATTTTGGTACAGTGGGAAGAACCTGAAGAACCTAATGGACAAATACAAGGTTACAGAGTTTATTACACCATGGACCCCACTCAACACGTC
The DNA here is from genome assembly GCF_036169615.1 of Heliangelus exortis. NCBI lineage: Eukaryota > Metazoa > Chordata > Aves > Apodiformes > Trochilidae > Heliangelus > Heliangelus exortis. The sequence goes on from NC_092454.1 coordinate 44,740,750, forward strand.
AACAGCTGGATGAAGCACAATGTGGCTGATAGCCATATTACCACTATTGGGAATCTGGTACCCCAGAAAACGTACTCTGTGAAGGTTCTTGCTTTTACATCTGTTGGGGATGGACCACTCTCTAGTGACATTCAAGTCATCACTCAAACAGGAGGTAAGCCAGCAATGAATGGTATTTGAGTGAAAAAATTAATATTTACAGAAATTCTCCAGAGGGAGAATTCAAATTTAAAGTGTCAAGAAAAACCTCCTCTCAAGGATAGCTGGTTTATTCAGACGTATTTTGCAGATGATGTTTTATCGGTTCCACAGTGCAAGTTGTCATTGAGTGGATATTATCATCTCACACTTTCATTTCTTCTTTTCACCGCTTTTGAGAATTTTCACTAACGTTAAACTGAAGTCTCAGGGAGATCTTCATCCTGAAGGTGACCAAGGTTGCAGATTCTATTTGGCAGTACTCTGTGCACCAAAAGTGTTTGTCAAGTACATCTTTGCAGCCTTCTTTGAGGAGTTTCCTGTGTTGGCAGGTTTTGTTTAGGTGATGTGTGATTGTCTTATGCTGCATCACTGTAGTGAATCTTGCTTTTGGACATTTAAAATGCATGTGTACTGCATGTGTATTCAAGCGGTCGGTAAGGTTCTGAAAACACATGAAAAATGAAAGCATTAAAAAATGAACAAACCTTTGTGTAGGTTTGTGCAAGAAGGTCTCCAGCATTTTGGATTTATAAATCAAATCCTGTCTGCCGCCACAGAGCACATACCACAAGGTCACCATTTTCTTGTTTTATGTTTGCAGTTAGGTTGGTTTGTTTCTGTACAGGACTTTCAGGTCCATGAATTAGTTTTATTAGCAAAGGACAAGCAAACATGATGAAAAACGTTGCAGAAAATTTTTATGAAATCAAAAGCGAGAAGCTCTTGTGGAGCTATGCTGCAGAAAAAGTGTTTTATTGTAGCAATAAGAAATAAATGCTTCCTTTTTCTACCAGTTTAGAGAAAGCTGTGTGAAGTACTACTGTATGTCAGTAATTGCCTAGAAATATTATATAATACTACTTGATTTTTTTTTTTTATTGTTCTTTTTTTTTTTTTTTTTTTTTTTTTTTTGTATTGGAAAGGTTCCTGTTGTAGAATTAAGCATCCCTCAAATTCTTAAAAATGTATCTCTTAAGTGTAACTATAGACAGTTATGTTTTATCTGCTTTTTATTTCTCCTTTTTACCCATAAGCATTTAATAAAGAACAGGAATTGAGGTATTGTCCTGGAGTCTTTGTGTGTCACACAAAGGTTGAGGTACTACCTTTTTCAGTATCTCAGCTGGGAAGTTACTAAGTTAAAAAAAAATAAAATTAAGAATTAACATTTTTAAAACTTCTAGTGGTACATTAAAGTGTACCACTTTAATCTGTGGTCTGTGTGCACATGCAAGTGTAAATGTGTGCATTATAGTTTAAATTTCGCAGTTATAACATTTCTCAGGGACTATTTTTTATATTGACATCTGACTTCTTTTTGAATACATGTGCAAAAAGCTTTTGAAGGAGAAGGCTGCTCATCTGTATTGTCACTTGCAACCATAAACCTTTTAGATTAGCAAGAAATTGTCAGTGGCTTCTCTAGAGAGAAGGATGAAGCAATCGAAATAATGAGCACTGAGGCTTAGCTAGCCAGGCTCAAGTTACATTACTTGCTGAGGTCAGATCACAAAAGCTCTGTTTATTAAAATCTTTATAGAACTTGCCACTAAATGTGCCTGTCTGTTTCTGATTACCATTGCAATCTGAAGAAATCACTACAATGTTAACAGTGCAGGAGGGATCTTCAATAAATGTTTTCAACACAAAATTACTTTATGTTTTTTTTAAATTTCTGGCTAGGTTGAAAATATAAAGAAAAGTACGGATGTGGCAAACAGGAGGCATTTTTGAGCACTGATACTTGTGCTTGAAAAATTAACATTTTAAGCCAAACAGGAAAATAGCTAAGAAAATCTAGTGCAGTACTGCAGTCCAGGTTTATGCTTACAAACTATGATTCTCTTGTCTTTCTATACAGCAGTTTCTCTTCAGTGAACACCGCAGAATAAAAGTCCCTTCTTGCCCTTCTCTTCCAGATTTTCTGTAATCTAATTCTGAATATGACTGTTGTGGTTTAAGTCGCTCAAACTAAAGCTCATCCAAATGAATGTAATGTATTACAGAGTTCCATTTAAAAACAGCAGAAACGGATTTAATGGAAACAGGAGTGGGATGGTTCTTTGTTTGGTTTTTCCCTTTTTGAAATAAATAAGCTTATCATTGCACATACATGGCTTAACCATTATGCTTTGGAGATACTAGAGTTTATAGACAAAATCTAATTGACAGCTGTAACTTACAGGCTTTTTTAGCTTGGTTTCCTTTAAAGTGTCCTCCTGTATGCGTTTTCTGATTTTAGGAGAGAGATAATAAAAATTTAATAATTTGTTTTTAAAAGCCAATTTGCAAGAATCTTTGCAGAACTGTTCTTTTGAAATGGCTATATGAGTAACTTCTCACTTTGCAGGTCAGTCAAAACTATGCTGATAGTTTAAATTAGGTTTCTAATTAAAGCATTAACTAGGAACATGTAGTTGGAGGAGAAGAGAAGGAAGCATTTTTCAGGCAACCACTTAAAAAAAAAAAAAAAAAAAAGCAAGTTCAGTTTCATGCTGCTTAAGCATTTTAAGGAATGGCCATGTCCTATTGTCCTCTTGTTTTCAGCAATGTTTTCTGTACAGTAAAAGACACCAGTTTATGAAATTAAGTAATCAGAAAACACCTGTAGACCTCAGCCTTTTCAATAAGAAAGATCAATTCCAAAAGCTGCCTTTTAGATCTTTTTCTGCATTTTGGGTCAAGGGATTGGTTCTGCTGACACTAGAGTCAGAGCAGACTGTTATTTAGGTGAACTGGCTTACTAACAGCAAATTTTAGAATAAAGAAAAATTACTATAAGCTTTAATGTGATTCTTATTGCCCTTTTTCTTCACTAGAAAACAGATGTTCTTTTTGTTTATCTCCATTTAGCTGCGCAGGACACACTTTTTAATGTGTTTTCCCACTTTTCCTTTCTCTGGTTCAACTGGTAAGGAGTATCCATGAGTAGTGTCTGAGCAATGTACTTTAACCTGTGTGCAACAGGAAGATTCTTGAGCTTTCAAATGAATGTCTGGGTGTGTCTTTCATTTCAGTTTTTGTTTTAATGTTCAAAGAGAAGATGGCTCCTGAAGGAATTTAGAGAATCCTGGATTTATTCTGAGTTTAGATAGAAAGAGGGGATAATCAGAGATGTAATCTTGGGTAGTTTATAAATGGAGAAAGAGAAAAAGTATTCTGAGAAATTAATGTGTACCTGTAAAAATAATGCTTCTTTCAAAAAGAACTTAAAATATAATAGAAAGTGCTATTTTTAAATCAAGGATTGGCAGTGGTTTGAAGATTCCTATAAAAGGTAATCTTTTGAACATGTGGAAAAAGATGTTAATGATAAGGTCAAGTGTCTAGCTTACAAGGTGCATAAAATGAGTCCTAGATTGAGGGAGAGGAGTTAATGGTTCTAGAGTTCTTACTGTAAAAGAAGATCAGAAATTCAGAGGAAGGGAGCCTATAGCAAGGGAGTACAGTTCTGTGTTGTAACAACCTAGCTACTTTGCCAGACATTTCAGGTTTTTTTATGAACATATGAACAGGGAAACCTCATGTCTCTGAAACTTCAGAGTACCAGTCTCCTAATGAAGCATTTCATTTAAATGGACTTCCACAAGGGAAAGGTTGAGAGCTTGCAGCTGGAAACTCAACAATGATATGAGGAAGCAGGCAAAAGAATAATTTTGCATCTGCAATAGGGTGCAGGATGTTTTTTAATGACAAAATTCCCCTTAAGACACATTTCTGGTCAAGTAGGACAGGGAATTTCTGAATAACCTGTCTGCTCCCAGATTCTTCCAGTAAGTTCCTTAGTCTCTCTTTATTTCATCTGAATGCCAACATGCTAAGACTAATATTGAGGTTCTTAGTCTCACACACTGATTTTCCCAACTTCTGATCTCTCCCCTTTTTTCTGGTTAGAACACTATTTAGGGTCTGGATGTGGGATCAGTTTATTTTCTTTAAATCTGATTTTTTTCAAGTCCAGAATTCTGGCTTTTGCAAATATATGGAGCACTGGGACATTACATTGACATTTAACATTGACCTACTGGACATTACATTGAATTTAACTATGGAAAAAAGTAGTTTGAAATAATTTTAAGAGAACTCTACAGCTACACTGCTGAACTAGAGTATAGACAGAATCTCTTTGAAGAATAATTCGTTTCTTCAGTGTAGTCACTCAAAAAAGACTATGCAGACTTTAAGACTGCACATTATTTTGTTCTGCGGGCTCCCTCAATATCAGTTACTCATTATTTCAAGAAAGTGATTTTTTGATTTTTGGTTATTTTTCACAAAATGTGCTGTGCTCTTTGGTCATTTAAAAGGTATTGTTCTTATCATTTTAATGCTGTGGTTCTGTGATACTGCAGCACTGTAAACTTCAGCTATCTCTAGACTCCTTTTAGGAGGTTATTTCTTTTGTAGCAATGTCTCGATCAATCTGTTGTCCTGTGCAAAATTGATTCATAACTTAACCAATTGAGTTTTACTCTGGGCATGAATTTGACCCAAGCAATGCCATCAGGCCATTTCGAGTGTGGAGATTCTCTTCTCTTTCCAGCATCACTTGCAAACACTGTACAACCCTGGAGCGTTTTTCTAGTTACCTCAGCCACCTGAGTAGCTGTGGGGGGAGCTCAAGGGCCTTTCTGATTTGAGATCCCATTTCTGTTGTGCACTTGAATCAGGCATGGATATAGAACTACATATGCAGGAAAAGGTTCAGCAACCTGTGTTTCTGCTTATCCAACAATAAACTTGAAGGACTAGGCAAGGGAAGGTGTAGGATTTGATGTCAAGTTTTGAAAAGACTAATTCTGGACATTGTTCTTTATTTTGTTCCTGCATTATGTTTTCTCAATGTGTGTACCACCTAGGCTGTGAGATGCTCATAACTGATAATTCAGTGTGCAGTAAAGTTGTGAGGTTTAATGTGGTTTTGTAGAGAACATTTACCTCAAAGCAAAAGGACAGAAAGGAGGATACTGAGTGAATGCTTATTCAGAAATTCCTCGTTCAGTGAGATGACCATGTATAGCACTAATATGGAAAGAGAATTTTATCTGTGTAATTAAAAACACTTCAGCAAAAGTATAAAGTCCACTTACTTTCCCTAGTTTTTTCCTTCTCTGAAGATGGAAAGTAGACCAGTACCTTCTGTCAGCATCCTACAGCTTGGCTTAATTCCCATGTGCCACTGAAGAATTTGAACAGTTGTTGTATGTTCTAGGCATAAATCCTAAATAGTTTAAGTTATTGTTGCAGTTTCTTATCTAGTACTTTTCCTTTGGCTTAAGCCTTGGGTTCCCTATCAGAGTTTATCTGCAACACTCTTTGTTTAGTTTCTGGTACTATGTTTTTTTTTTTTCTTCCTTTCATATCTTTTTGAACTGTTTGGAGTGGTGCAGATTTTGGTGTTACTTCTTTCTTCTCTCATTGTTTCCAGCTTCATAGTTGCCTAGTAGTTGAAAAATGTGAGGGGAGACTTGATTTTGCAGCAAGGTATTATTTTGACAAACAGCATTTGGGAAAGTCCAGTTAACCATCAACTCGTCTTAAGAAGTAATAGAAAAATTGCAGACACAGGACCATAAAGGGTTTTTATGGGAAGGAACACTTTGAGGATGAGGGTCTTAAAATGTACAGAGAGACAGGAAGTACCTTTTGTTCTCCATCTGCTACCATATTTATCATAACAGATGGTATCAGCCTTCATATGGGTCACTTGACGGGTCATTTACTGTTACTGCCTGGCTGTGTTCTACCATTCATGTATCCATTTGTTAAGCACAGGTCATAGCATCACAGGATGACTCAGGCTGGCAGGGTGATCTGTGGAGGTTTCCAGCCCCAGCCACTGCCCAGAGCAGGCTCAGCTGTGGGTTGAGACGAGGCTGCTCAGGGCTTCAACCAGTTAAGGCATAAACCACCCCAAGGCTGGATATGGTCCAGCCTCCCTGGGCCCTAGCTACATGACTGGGCTGTCCTGGAGAAAAATTTTCTTCAGCCTGAGCTTCCAGCTTGTGCTTCCAGCTCCTTCCTTCCTTCTCCCACAGATGTGGAGACCCCAGCTGTGTCTCCTCTGTCCCTCCCACTGTTGTCCATGGATGCTGTTCAGTGTCCTCAAACCCATTCCTTGTCCTTTCTGAACCAGCCAAAGTCTTACATCCTCCCATTGGAATGCAAGGGGTCCAGCCCAGAGCCATCTTGCTGAGGCCCAAAAGCAGATAGAATACCCAGATATGGTCTAAGGGGCACTGAGCAGAGGGAGCTGTTGCTGCACTTGAGCTCATATTGAGCTTCTTGTCAATCACCAACTGCAAGTCCTTCTCCTTCAGGGCTACTCTCAACCCACTCTGTACCCAGCTTGTAATTATGCCTGGGATTGGCCCAATCCAGATGCAGGACCTTGCACTTGGACTTGTTTAACCTCATACAGTTTGAACTGGACATTTCACAAGCCTGTCTAGTATATCACATCAAGCACTGCTGGCCTTAGTTCCCTGGGTTTTCTTTACTTTCTTTTTGAAAAAGGGGGGTAATGTTTCCCCTTTTCCAATCTGTGGGAACTTCTCCAGACTGCCGCGGCTTCTCAAATATGATGGCTAACGGCTAGCAACTTTGGCCACTTTCCTTCAGGACCCATGGATGCATCTTATCAGATCCCATGGACTTGTGCACTTTTAGGTTCTCTAGGTGTTCCCAGACCTGACCTGCACTTACTCTGGATGGCTCTTCTCTCTCCCAGACCCAGCCATAGTCCTCTGTGACATGGGTGGTGCAGCTCAAGCAGTCATCAGTGAAGGCTGAAGGAAAAGTCATTGAGTACTTCTATATTCTCGGTAACCAGGTCACCTGTATCCCCACATTGTTTTTTCTTTTTTCTGTAGAGGTATACACCTGTAGAGGTGCATGTACTGTGTGATTCATGCATTCTTCTGCACTTTTCTATTTTGTCCCGATTCTGAAAAAAATTAAAAAATCGATAAGTGAATGGTAGAGACTTGCAGCCTCCACACAGGAACTTTAATATACACCTTGTGTTGACAGATTATCTGTCTGTTTAAAGGTTAAATATCAAACCCGCGCCAGTATACATGAGGACAATGTTATCCTCAGAATAACATTCCAGAAAAGTCTGGACAAGATAAGAATTATTAATTACTTATACTGTTTGCTCTTCAGTGTTTTTCAGCCTTTTACTGTACAAAATAAATGTACTTGTACAGCTTAAATAAAATTCTACCCTGAAAATTTTTCCTCAAAAAATAAAAACATGCCATATTTTATTCTTGAAAACACAAATGTTGTGGTAGACTGTTTCATGCCTGTCAACTGCACTATTAACTGAAATTACTAATCGTTACTATACGTTACTATACATAGTATTCATGATTATATATTACTATTTTTGTCCTTGCCCATGGCAGGGGGCTTGGAATTATATGTTCTCTAAGGCCCCTTGCAACACAAACAATTCTGTGATTCTGTGAAAATAATGTTTTGGAACTCAAGTGATCAAAATATGGTATGTAGTCCAATGACAGTGTTATATATTAATGTCTTTTCCCCAGGAACCTTATTATTTGCCATGGATTTGCAGAATTGAATGAGAGTAACATGGGTGATTTCTGTGACCATTGCACAAGAAATAATACAGATAATATTCTTGACTAATGGAATAAAAGCTGCATTTTTAGTTCTTGTAATTAGAAAGTGTTGTCACTATAAACTCAAGCTATTTAGGTAAAAAATACCAATCATTAAAAGGCAAGAAATACATCACTTAATAAGAACATTATTTATAGTAGGTTATAAACTTGTTCAGGTGACAAAAGCGTTTAATATTTAGTTGTCTTCTTAAAGAGCAGGATGTTTAGTATCTTAGTTATTTTTGAGCTCGAGAAACCATTTTCAGATTTGGAAACGTGTCTAATGGTTTTAACACTTTCTGCTTGACTATTCCAGCCCATCTGATGTAATACTAGCATTTCCCCAAATACACATGTATATGTATATGTCTATGTATGTCATTCCACACATAGGTTATTAAATTGCTGGTATTCATCATCAGGCTTCTGTTCAATTTCAGTCTTTTACATTTCAGTTCTTTGTGCCTTATTTACCCTGCCAAGCATTTATTTGAGATACACGGTAATTTGTAATGAGTCAATTAAATATATCATATTTTTTGTGAGCATAAAAATTAATTTATTTCATAGTACTCTTAATAATTTTTTTTAAATTCAGTAAGTTCAATGAAGTAATATTGTGTGAAATGTTCAGATCTTAGTAAGAAAGAAAGGTTCAAATCTTAGTAAGATTTGAAAGATAAATATTGAACTAACCAAATAAACAATTAGTAACACTTCTCAACTTTTCCTTTAGTGCCTGGTCAGCCACTGAACTTCAAAGCAGAACCTGAATCTGAAACAAGCATATTACTTTCCTGGACACCTCCACGCTCTGATACCATTTCCAGCTATGAACTGGTTTACAAAGATGGAGAGCATGGGGAGGAGGTAAGTGAAAAGACTGTTCATTTTTAAATGTTCTTGAATGAATTAGACATAAAATGCTACAGCGGTTTAGAACTGATGGATGTCTAACTTTCTTTAGTACAACTGCCTTGATGTTTAACAGTTTGTTAAACCTACCTGTCAGCCTAATGATAGATTGACAGTGTGTAAACAGCAGAAAATGCTGTTGATGTTTACCAGCCGGTGGAATTTTGCTGATGCTAGCAATGAGTCATCTGCAGAAGCTGCACCCAGTTTCATGCATTGATCATATCTCTCCAATCCTGTTCCTCTACAAAGGCTTGGAAGCAGAACTGGTTTGGGTTGTATAATGGACTCACTATGATTTTTTGCACTCACACTAGGACTTTGAAGTCTGAGAGCATTTTTGTTTCTCTTGTGCTACCATGTAATAGAGATTTCAAGCTTCTCTAATCTCTCAGTGTTACGTGTGAAGAAAATACAATTGTTTTTAATAAAGATAAAAACCTGCCATGAACTTTTTCTGTACCATCATCTGAACAAGGGGATTGAGTGCACCCTCAGTAAGTTTGGAGACAACAGCAAGTTGGGCAGGACTCTTAATCTCATTGAGGATAGAAAGGCCCTGCAGAGGAATCTACCCAAGATGGATTGACAGGCCAAGGCCAATTGTATGAGGTTCAACAAAGCCAAGTGTCAGGTTCTGCACATGGATCACAGCAACTCCATGAAAAACTACAAGCTTGGGGAAGAGTGGATTGAAAGCTGCCCAGAGGAAGGGGACATGGGAATGCTGGTCAACAGCCAGCTGAATGTAAGCCAGCAGTGTGCCCAAGTGGCCAGTGACATCCTGGCTTCTGTCAGGAACAGTGTGGCCAGCGGGCTTAGGGAAGTGATTGTCCCCCTGTACTCAGCACTGATGAGGCTGCACATGGGGTACTGTGCTCAGTTTTGGGCTGCCTCACTGCAAGAAAGACATAGAGGTACTAGAGTGAGTCCAAAGAAGGGTATAGAAGGTGGTTGCAGACCAAATCCAATGAGAAATGGCTGAGGGAACAAGATCTGCTTAGTCTGGAAAAAAGGAGGCTGAAGGGAGAACTCACTCTCTAAAACTACCTGAAAAAAGGCTGTAATGAGGCCAGGGGCCATCTGACAGGATGTGGGGAAATGACCTTAAATTGCGCCAGGGGAGGTTTAGATTGGATATTATGAAAAAATTCTTTACTGAAAGGTTTGACAGGTATTGAAGCAGGGTGGCCAGTGAACTAGTGGAGTCACCATCCGTGGAGGTATTTAAAAGACATGTAGATGTGGTGCATAGGTACATAGGGACCTGGACAGACTGGAGAGATGGGCTGACTCCAATGGGATGAGCTTCAACAAGGCCAAGTGCCGGGTCCTGCACTTTGGCCACAACAACCCCATGCAGCGCTACAGGCTGGGCACAGAGTGGCTGAGAGCAGCCAGACAGAAAGGGACCTGGGAGTCTGGATTGACAGGAAGCTGAACATGAGCCAGCAGTGTGCCCAGGTGGCCAAGAAGGCCAATGGCATCCTGGCATGTATCAGAAACAGCGTCACCAGCAGGTCCAAGGAGGTGATTCTGCCCCTGTACTCAGCCCTGGTAAGGCCACACCTTGAGTACTGTGTTCAGTTCTAGGCCCCTCAGTTCAAGAAGGAGATTGAGGTCCTCGAACAGGTCCAAAGGAGGGCAACTGGGCTGGTGAAGGGACTCAAGCACAGATCCTATGAGGAGAGGCTGAGGGAGCTGGGGCTGTTCAGCCTGAAGAAGAGGAGGCTCAGGGGAGACCTCATTGCTCTCTACAACTCCCTGAAAGGAGGGGGTAGCCAGGCGGGGGTTGGTCTCTTTTCCCAGGCAACTCTCAGTAAGACAAGAGGGCATGGTCTTAAATTGTGCCGGGGGAAGTTCAGATTGGATATTAGAAAGAATTTTTTCACGGAAAGGGTGATCAGATATTGGAACGGGCTGCCTGGGGAGGTGGTGGACTCGTCGTCCCTGGAGACATTTAAAAAGCGACTCGATATGGCACTCAGTGCCATAGTCTAGTGACTGTGGCAGTAGTTGTTCAAGGGTTGGACTCGATGATCTCTGAGGTCCCTTCCAACCCAGCCTATTCTATGATTCTATGATTCTATAGTTTAGTGGTTGACTTTGCAGTGCTAGGTTACAGGTTGGACTAAATAATCTTGGTCTTTTCCAACCCAAGTGAATCTGTAATTCCCTGATTATTTCTTAAAGAATTTTCAGTTTGAGGGCCTCTATGGTGTTAGTGTCATAGACTTTAAAATAGACTGTTCTTCTAATACAGAAACCATGTGACACCTTCATAATATGGAAGCCAGGTGTCCCAAACAAAGGCAGAAGCTGGCAGTCTCAGAAAGCAGCTGGAGAGTGTCAGCCTCATTGATTTCTCCTGCATCATCAACTCATTGTTGATGCTTTAGCTAAACTTATGTTTGTGGTGGCTTCATACATAGGCTGTGAATGCATAAACATATTTTGTGGAATGGGGCCAGATCCATATTTCACCTCCAAATAGGATTCAGGCCCCTGCTTAATAAGTTATCATTTAGAATTATTACTTCTTAATAATTTGAACTCAAATTTAACTACAACGTTAAACTCAAGATTACTCACATTATAAAACCATGTACTTCACTGTCATAAAAGGTATCTAGCTAATTCTTTGTTAATGTGTTATTGTCTGAAAATCCTTTTACACTTTTTACACAGCTATTACTCCCTCAGTCAAACAATACCTCTGTCTCTGAATTTCACCCATTAAGCTGTCAACTTAAAAAATATTGTTCCTTAGTGTGTGTTTGTCAAAAGTAATGTATTCAGTTTTGTTTTGGTTTAGTTTGGTTTTGTTCTGATTTATTTTCTTGAATTTAATTTTTCTCAGTGGGTTTATTGTCAGAGTATAAAAGCATTTCTTTAGTACGCAACATACAGAGTTCAGAGTTTCTGCGTTAATCAAGACCTCCTCTTATTACTCATTTCTAGCAACGGGTTTCCACTGAACCTACTACATCTTATCGCCTACAAGGCTTAAAGCCAAACAGCTTGTACTTATTCCGTCTAGCTGCACGGTCTCCCCAAGGCTTGGGTGCTTCAACAGCAGAAATCTCAGCGAGAACAATGCAGTCAAGTAGGTGTCTTTCCTTACCAACTTAATTTCATTGTCTTGTATTCCTCCAAGTGTTTAAGCTCAGGAGCCCACAGAGGCAGCAACAGAGAAGAATGCAAAATGAGAAAAATACAGCATTCACAGTGCTTAATACACCAAAAGAACGCATAAAATGTGTGGGTTTGTAGGTGTATTATGATCAACATAGCATGAGTGGCTTTTAAAGTTTCAGAAAAAAGCTCTGTAAATCATTGTCTAAGGATCCAGCATTATGCTGCCATAAGGATATATTCTTTTATGTTAAAATAGGATAAAATGTTTTATCATGCAATAGTTGTACATTAACAACAGACCTCCACCTTTTAAATTTCATCTGCCCAGTCTGGCAATTTCTTGTAATATTACATTGATCCTGTAGCGTACCCCTGAAGTACAAGAAGAAAAAATTGTTTTCTCACTGGATGCTTAGTGGATGCAATGTCATGATCTCATCGCATTTGTCTGTAAATGAGGTAAAAAAATATGTTAGGGATACAAAAGTGTGTGCTACCCTTGCCTGACAAGTTATGCTTTCCTGATAGTTTGCATTACACTGTATAGTTTTAAAACTTAGTGCAACTCTCGATGTATTTGTTTTAAGTAATATTATTCAAAATAGAAAATTCAGATACTCAATTGACAGGAGGCATTTTAATTCACAGTTATGACAAATGTGATTATACCGTCAATTTTTTTTTATTATTATATATTAATTGTAATTAGTGAGACTGTTTAGCAGCCCATTTAACCCCTTACAGTTCAGCAGAACTTTAACCAAAGTGAAGTGTGCTTCTAAAGCACGTCTAACGTGTTTGGAATAAGCATAAAAGACAATTACATAACACAAGGCTTGTTTTAGATATAATGGCAAGGCATATTTCAATTATATTAATCCATAGTTAATAATTTGGTGAGGGAAAATGTATTTATTTATTCTGGGAGCCATTTCAGATATTTAGAATGCTCATTCTGTTGTATTGGGTAAGGTAGATTAGACTGTGCATACAAAATAAATATCTAGGGGCCAATTTTGTATGTTGTAACATACACATATAAAAGCACACTGTCATTTTTCCATTCTTGAATATAGGAATATATTCTGCTTATTCAGCCATATGTCTTCATATGTTAGATTTATCCAGTTGATCTCAATGGGCAGACCCTGGTAATTTGCTGAAAAGATTGCAAATGTCTTTTTTTGGAAGATTTGTGTATTTCAGGAAAAAAAAACATATGCAATAATACAACTGGTGACACAAGTAGCCTATAGATTACCATTAGTTACATAAATGTGATGTTTTGTGTTTTCAGAGCATAGTGGATTAAAAATTAGTGAAATTCTATCAGAGTAATAGCAATACTCACCAGAATATACTGTTGCCTTTCATCTTGGTTTCAGAAAAAGTTGCTACAGGGATTTATGTCTTTATGTATAAGATTCTTAGGGGACATTTTACTTGTTTTTTATGTCTTGCACAAGTCAATGGTAAAAGGGGACCAACAGATTTTGAGTAACTGATTACTGAATGAGCATAACAAATCCAACAAATACGATAATTTTCATCTGTTCACCCATCCAGCTCCTCTACTTAGTTGAAATGCTGGTACATTCCCTCCTGTTTTCCCTTCAGAAGAACAGTGTACCATACTGAGTAATAAGCCATTGATCCCTGTAGAAGAGCTGTAGGAAACTGAAAGATACACGTGTAAATGCAATAGGACACAGCAGGTTCCTGGGCCTTCTCTGTTGCTTTAATTTTGTTTGATGTGCTTAGTCTAAGTGCCAGAAATCCATGTTGGGTTTTTTCCCCTTAAGAAATGGGAAAAAATAGTAGGAAATAAAAAAAACAAACCATAAAGATTTTTCACCCAAAGTTTATGTTTCCCTAATGTAAGCTTTCCTTGCAAAAGAGAAGGCAGAAGGAGGAAGGGAGTCCACATCCACTACTTAAGCCAGTGAATTTGAACTATAACACTTTTTTAGTGCACTGAACGATCTCAGATAGTAAGAACAGACTAAGTTAAAGGGCATTTAAGCACTTAGATGCATACCTAACTTTCAGTACTTACATTGCCTCACTGAAAGCAATGGAATGACATACATGCTTAAATGCTGGAGCCCCAAAAAGGTAAATATGTTGACTGACTCCTTTGAGTACAAATCAGTAAAGGTGAGCAATTTTGCTCTGTAAGATTGTTGTGAGTGACAAAGACAAAATCAGCCTCTCTCACCGTTCTTCTGTGCTGAGTTTGTGAACTCTGTAAAATGAGTGCCTGGTTTCTTGAGACGTTGTTTGGGGGTAGATTTTTTTTTTCCCCTGTAGAAGTTACCTACATTACTGGTAGGATTTAATTCTTTGGTAGCAAAGGTGTCTCCAAGAGGAGTTAAAAAAATAAAACTGACAGCTGATCTAGGGTAAGTACAAGTTACAGTCAGAATCAACAAGCCTGTCACTTTTTCCTGGTAGGTAAATCTTCAACTAAGACTTTATTCATCTTCTGTTGACTGCATGCTCCTAGAATGTTGGCTATAATAAATGTCTCAGTAAATGCTTTCCACTTAAACATGTTGCTGTTGACTTGTGTCAGGCAGACTCAGTGAAAAAATCTTTTAAGAAATGGAAATTCGATTATGAGAGTGGGAAGGCTACAAAAATGGCAATTTATGGAACAATTTCTAGCAATTATTGCAAGTTTTTAGGAATTCTGTGAAAAGATACTTTTGTTCAAATAAAACAAACAAGCTTGAAGAGGATTATGTCCAAATACGTAAATCGATGCATGTTCTGTGTCACTTATTATACTATAACTTGCACTAATTGCAATGATGATAAAGATAGATCAGTAGTCATAGAAGTGTCAAGTTTTTGTTTTATTTCAAGAAGAATTTTCATTACAGGTAGGTAATATTATTTTGAGGTTTCATTTTCATGTATTTCCCCTACATCCTTTTTCACCATTTAGTTGGTCTATTCATTTTCAGTTTCCCCATATTAATAAGCCAAGGTTCATATGATTATCTGGAATTTTGCTTTTTTAAGTTTCTACTTTTTTTTTTTTTTTTTTTTTTTTTTTCATTTGGTTCTCTTTTATTTATTTATTTTTTCTTTTGTTCATTTTTTCAATCACTCCTATCCTTTCACTCAAATCCTCCTTTAACCCACTACTGAAATTAGAGCCATCAGCTCCTCCTCAAGACATTAGTTGCACAAGCCCCAGCTCCACTAGCATTTTGGTAAGTTGGAAACCTCCACCAGTGGAAAAACAGAACGGGATTATCACTGAATACTCCATCAAGTACATTGGGATTGATGGAGAAGATGTCAAGCCCCATGAGATTTTGGGAATTTCCTCGGACAGTACGCAATACCTTTTGGAACATCTGGAAAAATGGACTGAGTACCGGATCTCTGTGACTGCCCACACTGATGTTGGACCTGGCCCAGAGAGCTTAGCAGTATTGATTCGGACAGATGAAGATGGTATGTTGCCTCCACTACATCAGTTTACGCCTCTATGACTCTGTCGATCTGCTGTCTTTTGTATAGCCTAACAGTATTTTTTCTGCTCCTCTTTTTTCCACTCTTTTTTCCCGAATCACAGATAATATCACCCTTTGAATTTTTTAATCAAAGACTTGTCCTTCCTACACCGTTTTTATAAATGTGTATATATATATATACATATATATATTTTTTTTTTTACTTTTTTTAACACAAAGTACCTTTTTTGTGAGTGACATGAATCTGCTGCCTTTTTGAGCCCATACATATCCTTCTTCCTCCTCCTTTAACATAAAGTTATCTCTCAGGGGAAAATCTTTCTGCCTTTTCCTTGATTTTACAGTCATTGTTATTTTTAAACACGTCTATGAACTTTTTTTCAGGTTTCTTTGTTTTTTTTTTTAACTGCTTCCTTATTCCATCTTGAGCTTTTCTATTTGGGTTTGTTTTTTTTTTATTTCTCTTTCTTTTTTTTTTTTTTTTTTTGAGTTTTGATTTTGATCTTGGAAAACTGATGCTCTACACGTATTCTTTTCTTCCATGCTTGAAAGTGACAGAAGACAGCCCTATTACCAGCTTCCTTTTTATTCTACTGAAAACCAAAAAACAAAAACAACAAAAAACCCACAAATAACTTAGCAAACAAAAAAAAGGAAAACTTTTTTTTTAAACTTCTATGTTTTTATTAATAGTAGTCTTGTTTTCAACGGTTAAAATACCTCTTTGTGTAATGCTTTGAACCTCAAAGCATCTTCCTTGGCTTTTGTACATTTTTACATGTTTTTCTATTTCTCTAATACTCTTTTTTCTTCCATTTTTTGCATCAGTCATGTTTTTTGATCTTTTCACTGAAAGGTAGAGCAGATTGGTTGAGCATTCTTATTTGTTGAAAAAAATTGTATTCTTCAAAGGAAACATAGTGAGTCTGCCCTTTTTAAAAAAGAAAAAAAAAGAATCAAAAGACATGGGTGGGACAAGTGCCTGTAATTCTCTTCTGTCCAATGATGTTGTTCCAGTTCCTAGTGGTCCTCCTCGCAAAGTCGAGGTAGAGGCTGTCAACTCTACTGCTGTTAAAGTGTCGTGGCGCTCCCCTGTACCCAATAAGCAGCATGGTCAGATCCGAGGATACCAGGTCCACTATGTGCGGATGGAAAATGGAGAGCCAAAGGGTCAGCCCATGTTGAAGGACATCATGTTGGCTGATGCACAGGTAATTAAGGCTTTTTAGCTTCTTTTCTTTATCAGAGTGAAAACATTTTGTGTACCAGAGAGCGATGCAGAGCTGCCTTTTTTACTTTCTATTTTTCAACCTACTGGATAACATTTTTTATGTCTGTTTTTAATACTTTTTTTTTTTTTTTCAGAATACTTACAGTTAAATTTGCCTCAAGCATTTTATATGAGCAAATAAATTATTTTTTTTTTCTTTCACTCCTAATTCTAATTTTAACTCTGAAAATACCTTTTTTTTGGGAACAGTCCGCCTACACCTATATATTACTGATGACCTAATCATCAGATTCTTGTATCAGTTCCTGGAGGTCTTTGTTGCAGTTTTTTCTTATAGTCTGTCCCTCTGTCTATCTGCACATACTGTTTTGGAAGACACAGCTTTAATTAAGTGGAGGGAATGGTGGAAATTGTTGGGGAGGTGAAAAGGGAAAGGGAAAATGGAGAGGAGATGAAAAAAGAGAGGCAGCTGTGCTTTTGTTCTCTGGTTCCTTCCACGGATTTTCATTTTCACCCTCTGTGGAGTGGTAGTTTAAAATAATTTTGAAAATTAGAAGGTTAGAAACTGAAGACTAGATGAGACATAGGAGCCCAAATATCATAAAGGCAGAAGTTGTATTTCTTTTATTTTCACGTTTGTCTTTGACCTGCCTGTTCAGGCCAAAAGTGACTCTGATTTTCTGTACTCACCTCCTTTTTCCTCCTGCTGTTCCTTTTTGCCCATCATAATTCTTAGGGCTTCAGAAGATGTGAAGACCTTGATAGATTGGTATGGTTAGGTTCCAAGATTAAAAAATCTTGCTATTAATTTAAATAAGGCATTGGATTAATTTAGGAGACTCAAGCATATGGCCTAGTAACATCATCAAATAAACTAGGTATTGTATTGGTAGCTTTTACTAATGCAATCTAGTACAATACAGGAGGATTCATTACTACTTTCATCTTTCAAGGAAAGAGAACTAGATGTTTTTTAGGAAGAGCAGAAATGGAATTAAAAATGCCTGGCCTGATTACATTATCCAAATTCTACATGATCTGCATGTTTAATTCAAGTGACATGCTATTTTTCCAAACATCTTTCATATTTGTTTTACTATTAAAAAGAAAGCATTACCTTAACCAGGCTACAAATCTCTTCATTTCTTTTGTTTTTCCCTCCAACATTATTTACTGTCAATCAGTGGGAATATGATGATACTACTGAACATGTGAGTAGTTTTGGACTGGCCAGAAAAACTATGTGTTGGGCTTGGGATATTTTTTTCTTTTTTGCTTGTTTGCTCTTTTTTTTTTTGTCCATTGGCACAAATGCATGCTCTTAGTATCAAAAGTTTTCTTGCCTTGTGGTAGTTTTGCTTGTTTGCTTGTTTCTTTTTTCCCAGGACAATGGGGGGTTAATGTTGCTAATTGTGGGCTTTAGCATGATGAAAAAATGCACAGAACTGGTTTGTTTTCTTCTTTTTCATGCCTTAGCATCACAACTTAGCATCACAATTTCCTTTCCACAAGAAGGTGTTAGAAAAATAAAAGTGGTTCAGAGTTGCCTAGCAATCTGAGATTTTTCTGCATTCATTTTAAGGTTAATTTTTTTTGTGGATCTGAAATTAAAGTGAGTTGTGTTTTCTTTTTTTGCAATTTGATAAAAGTATATTGTAAACTGTCAGGAAAAGTAAATGCCCAGATATGCCTAAGGAACAGTTTGTTGTATCCAGACCACACTGATGAATAACCATACTACATGCAATTGTATCAGAAGAGTGGCAGTTGGGGTTTTTTTGTTTTGGTTTTGGTTTTTTTCCTTTTATCATTGTATTCTAGAAGTATCAGGTGCATTTTCCTTCTGAAAGATGAGAAGTCTGTCTTGCTGATTTTGACCTTTAGGGTTAATTCTATTCTCAGAAGGAGTCTAAGGAGGGATTCTTTTTGGTAGATTTTTGTGGGGCTATATTTATTTATTTATTTTATTTTAGCTATTTTGTGCACTCGGTCTGATCACTACCTTGCTAAATTCTAGTTACATCTGTACTGAGCTCATGTCCACCATCTTGAAAAATTCATATACTGTGGGTAATCTGACCCATAATTTTTATATTATCTTTCATGGCTGTTGCATCTGAGGGTGTTATTACACATTTGCTACTTATTCTAGATGGATAAATAGACCATCTCTAGCAGCACTGAAATTAGTATAAAACCATTCAGGCGTGTGCAAATGCAAATGAGTAGTCCAGTGGTTACAGAATGGAAGCTGATGAGTCAGGAACTTTGGGCCGATCAGTTGCCTACAAATACTGTACTTTTATAGTTGCATATAAAATTTATCCATATTATGAGTGTCAAGGCTTACATTCCTCTTACTACCCGTACAGCATGAGTTTAGCTCATTTCAAGCAACAGGCCATTCACCATCCCGTGTGTGTGTATACGTGTGTGTGTGCATGCACATGTCTGAAAAGATTCTCTTTGCTTGGACAGTTCACAGTCTGATCTTACTCCTGTTCACTTATACTAGCTAAAGAGCTACTTGTTTTGAAGATGCTGTCATTTGTTTGAGGGCTGTGAGGCTTATTGTTTGATCAGATTTTTAATGGTGTTTTAGATGGTTCTTTAGACCTGAAGAGAGTTGTTTCTGAAGTCATTTGAGATTTTTTTCAATCCAACAAATGACACAGGCTGCAATGAAAGTTTTATGAAAGTAGCAAGGCTTTCTTGGACAGTTAAACCATCGTTACGTATGTTTGGATACAAGTGCAACACTTTTCTTACCAGGCATTTTAAAACTATAGGAGTAATGTCCTGTAAATTACTAAGTTAAACAGAGTTTCTCATCTCTACATCTGCATGCATTTCACAGTATCAGTAGTATTCCTCAGGCAAGGTGTTTCAGAAGCCTTTATTCACTGTTCACACCACTAAGCCTTTGGTCTTGCACCTTAAACTACCTGAGGCATGATACGCAGAAGTGAAGTCTTTTATTACTTAAGCAAGTGAAACATCGTGCATGTTGAAGTATTTCACACAAAACAGTCTGTTGGTGCTCCCAAATGCTTGCCATCACTGCCAGTAGCACAGAAGAATGTTCCCTGTTTATCATATACATGGGTTGTCTGTGTTACCTGGAAAAATACCTATTTTTAATAAATTGTTCTTGCTTTATTTCACCTTAGGAAATGATAATTTCTGGGCTTCAGCCTGAAACTACATACTCCTTTACTGTGACAGCTTACACAACAAAAGGTGATGGAGCACGCAGCAAGCCCAAACTCGTGTCTACTACTGGTGCAGGTAATACTTATATACCTGTTCAACTCTGAATAAATTCTTTGATTCAGACTGATATTATTTTACTCCTACTATTTGGAAGTGTCCTGTTGTGTAAAACATGTTTATAGGAAAGGGGGTTTTCTGTTTCAGTATTTGGCCCTTCATTTATTTAGATAAAAAAAACTAGTGTCCCACTTTGTGCCTGTCTCAATTCAAGATGCAGCCAAAATGGAATACTCACCTTTATACTCTCTAGTAGGGCTTTCATTCTGATTGGTGTCTTCTGGAAGAGTTAAAAATAGAAATTCAGAGCTGAGAAGAATATTTGAAAAGAAATGTGAAGGGCTTTCTTGATCTGCTTGAGAGCAGCAGTGCTGCTGCCTGTCAGTAAGAACACTGAAATGACCTATCCGTATGACAATCCCAATTTATCTCACAGGGATGTGATTATTAAAGCAGAGAATTAGAATACAGAGTGGAAGCTGAGCCTGTAGAGTTCTGAAACCCATACTGCTTCAGTTGCTGTCTGAGGCATAAACTGGGGCAAAATATGCCATGCCACTTTGTTCAGTCTACATTTGATCACAGGTGCTATTAGATGGTGGGTATTTGACTGTGTGACCAGTTCAGCTGCTTCAGTTAGAACTTATAGAATGAGCTGAATCACGTTTGGATAAGGGACAAGGTTTTTTTAAATTTAAATGGTTCACTGTGGCACAGCTTAGCCAAATGGTGCCACCACACCTTAGTGTCGTGTTCACCTGTAGGTGTTCACAACCTATAGGTGTTCATTTTCTGGATTTTTTAGTGTAGCCCTTAAGGCTACCCCGTTGCAATCTCATGGAAACCTCTGTAGCACCAGTACAATAACAGTGTATTGTTTATGCTAATACATAAAGTCTAAAAGACATCTATGTATATGTGTCTATGCCGATTGACTCAACTTCTAAAACAATCACTGGATATAAAGCACAACCTGTGCTAATGTCAGAAACATCTATATCCTTGTTTCGTCAGCTTTCTTGAAAAAAATCTCGGTCTTGGTGGCTCTCCATATAATACAGTTTTATTTCAGGTTTTAGAGTAACTTATACATATTATTCTTGACTGATGCCAAAATTTACCTCCAGCTTCTTTCCTGAAGTTTCATGGTCTGGTATATATATATATTTTTTTTTTTGTTTGCATTTGAACTTGATTTAAAAAGTTAGATTTAAAAAGAAAGACACCTGATCCATTATGATATCTAAAGTTACCTTTTTAAATAATCACAATTCTGTAGATTATGATTTGTTTTGTTTCTAGACCTAAACATAGGCTCAGCAGATCTACTTGCAAAACCTAAGGCTACTGTGCCCTTATTGCCAATTCATATTCCACTCTTCCAAGATATCTGGTGCTTCTGCTTTAGGAGGACTAACAAATCCCATGTTCCATAAAACCCCAAGAGACTAATTGAGAATCAGAGGCATGCCTGTAAATGTAATTAATATCCACTGTCCTTGCTGTTTGCTTGGACAAGTAATGGTTGTTCCTACTCTCTGGGATAACAACTAGTTAACATTTTGCTCCATCATACATTCCAGGTTTCATGAAATCCTCTTGACTTACTGTTATAGCTTGCTGTGGTTGAGCTCTTTTTGCAAGGAAGATCCATATGCAGGTTTTTTTAAAAGCTGACAAATAAAGTCAGTGCCAGGAATTTCCAGCATACTGTGTTTCCATGAGACTACATCAGGCAGGTGAGGGATTGCTTCGTTGATGCTGGAGACTTGCAGGCTTGAAATGCACTCTCCTATTCTTTGAGAGTTTCCACTTGAAAAAAAATTTATTAAAATACAATAAAGCAAATAAAGTATCTGGCTTTCTAGTGTAATTTTTAAACATTTAAGTCAGGTGCAGCTGTTTTAGAATGTGTGAGATTATACCCACAAGAAGTGTGACAAGACAATAAAGGTCTAAGCGTTTACTGGAAAAGCTGACTATTCATAAGTTAGTCAGATGATAAATAACTATTCAACTAAGTCCAGTTAGCTTTAGGAAAGTCATTGAATAAGGTTAATATTTTCACTTGAGAGCATGTTCTTTACTTATATTCAGTTTTCTCTCTGATTTTTGAAATCAGATGGAAGAAAAAAATGTGCTAAATGTTTCCAAGTATTAGTATTTGAAAATTTAAAATTACTTGGGGCAAAAGTTGAAAAATATATGAATAATAAGACCTGGATAAAAATTAAGCCTTACTGTTCAGTGAAGCCATACAATTTTTATGCAGAATGTAATGGGACCTGTACTTTCCGGGTTGTAATAATTGAAAAATCTCATAGACAGCAGCTTGCTCATTATTTGGAATCTATTCTGTGTGTTGGACAGCACACTGGAAATACAGATTCCAGATAAGAGTAGAACAATTATGTCAAGACAGTGGTGTACTGCATAACAGCTAACACAAACAAATTAGTAGGGGTAATTTGGCAAAGGCAGCTTGCATGAGCTTCTACTAGTAATGCCCTTCCATTACAACTGTTTGTTGTAATGACTATTGCAAAGGGGTGTATGAAGGACATCTTGTTGTATAATAACAGACGTGAACTTCACTAGATCAAAGGATGTATTTTTTCACGGTCAATTTCACATCATTTGGGCTTATGGCAACTTCAGATATTGTTATCAGAAGAAGTTTCTGGGCAGAGCAATTCCATGACTTTATGGTATATAGGACTGCACACAATCCTGCCTTTTGTACACAACACTTCAGTATTCACAAATAATCATGTTAATAGAAAATGTTCACTGAAAGCTTTCTGGAAACACAAAGTAAGACACAGATGTTTTCTTTCTCTGTCAGTGGTTGTGTGTTAACAAACAGGAAATTCATACACTTCAGAAAATCAGATAGGTTCCATAATATATATATATAAAAGTGACTGATATTATTTACTACTTTTATCACATGGTGTTTTATTGGATAAATAAGTCTTACTGGTTCCCTTTTTCTGATCAAGAGCAAGTAGTAATTTATTTTTTTCTGTATAGCTACCGCAAAGGTTAAAAAATAATTCTAACTGTGAGGTCAGCTGCAAGGAAAAAAAAAATTACCACAAGAATAACTTTATAACACTGTTCTGCAGTCTCTTCTCTAGAAAGCTGGAAGAGTTATTATTCAATTTGTGTGGACTCCTATTTCATATGCTCCATTTGTTTCAGTAATAGTTATAATGTAGGGAAAAATAAGTTCTGCAAAGGCCTACACAGCCTTTTCTTTGTTCCATTAAGGCTCATAATAATCAATGAGGGAAAGTTAGCACAGCAAAAAGTGCAGGAAAAACTTTTAAAATTCCTGGGAAGAATACTAGGCAATGAACTAGACATTTTAAAGGAAGGGTATTAGGAAAATTAGAAGCAATATCAAAACTTAAGATAAATACAATAAGAGCTTATTAAATGTGGAATTTTCTTCAAGTCATGCCATTCGTCCCTCATTATTCCTAATCATTAAGGAATGGTAGTCAGAACTTCTTACAATAAGAATCTGATTTTTTGAGTGCCTGAGAACTGAAGATAAGTAAAAAATTCCATTGAAGTGTTTAAATGCAGGAACCAAAGCTCACAGTGCAGAAGTTGTATTCACATGGGAAGACTTTGAATGCATATGGAACTAATTAGTCTTTGTGGAAGACTATGTTATCATGGCACTACTAGTCCCCAAACAGTTCTAGTCTTTTGACCTGTCAGGCACTGGTACACACTGAACACCACATTTCTAAATAGTTACGGATATGCTTTGTTATCAAATAAGTAACTATAATAGAAACAGAATATTTTTAAATAAAAATATTAATGAAAATATAAATGAAACTTGAATGCACATAAATAGCTATGAACAAATTAATAAATTAAAACAGATATTGAAATCAAATAGCAACAGCAAATGAGAGCAATTGATATTGGGGCTCCAAAAATTTATACCACATCAGACTTCTATGAAAGAAAAATTGTCAGTTTGAACCATTATGTCCCAGCTGAGGAGTGGAATGTATCTGATGTGCAGGTTAAAAAGAGCTTCCAATTTATTCTTCTTCAGAAGAAATACAGTTCACATACACTAATACTGTCCTGGAAGCGAAATCATTTGTAATAAGCCAGGACAATTGAAAAATTAAATTCTGAACTGTGCTACTGCCCCAAGCTGAAACAGCCAGTGCTGGAGGTGATTTGGATATGGGAAGTGGAATGATAAGTTCTATCGTGTCCAGTTATGATTGTTGATGGTAAGGTAGGTCTGGCCTACCTTCTACCACATTTTGACCATCGATGGCCAAAGTTATGTTAGACACATCTACAAAGTTGTGTTTTCTCCATTTTATAAATATGATTATTACTGCTAGTAGTGCTGGTATTACAACTGCTATTATTGTTGTTACCATCCATTATTTTTCCATTTACAGGAATGGCAGAAATGTGCCTTGGATTAAATTAATGAATACTTATGACAATACTCTTTTTTTGCAAGCAAGTATTTGTAAGTGAGACAGAACTGTTCATAAGATGTATGTTTGAAGTTTTGCCACCTGACTTGTGTTCCTAAGTCCTGTGTGCCTCTGAATGTTCTCTGTATTTAGAACTAATGGTAAGGGAAGAAGACAATACACAATAAATGGCTGGACTATCATAGTTCATTACACTCTGTGACTCAATAGTACAGGAGGCAGACATTATTTCTTCTGTAAGACAGCAATTTGTGGAACTAAGAGTAAGGGAGGAGAAAGTTTATCCCTTTTCCTGCTAAAACTAGCCTAAAGAATTGTATATGCAATATCTATTTGTATTTATCATCTTTAAATAACATTGTGCTACAGTTCCAGGCAAACCTCGGCTTGTGATTAGCCACACACAGATGAACACGGCTCTAATTCAGTGGCACCCTCCTGTGGACACTTTTGGCCCGCTGCAGGGTTATCGCCTGAAGTTCGGTCGCAAAGACGTGGATACATTTACAACCATGGATTTCACAGAGAAGGAAGATCACTTCACAGCCACAGACATTCACAAAGGAGCTTCTTACATCTTCAGGCTCTCAGCTAAAAATAAAGTGGGCTTTGGGGAGGAGATGGTTAAAGAGATTTCTGTTCCTGAAGAGGTACCCAGTGGATTTCCCCAAAATCTCCACTCGGAAAGCTCTACTTCTACATCAGTCCAATTAACTTGGCAGATGCCACTCTTGGCAGAGAGAAATGGCATTATCACCAAATACACCATCTTGTACAGAGATATCAATGTTGCTTACCAGCCAGTTGAACTCCCTGTTGTTCCTGCTGATACCACTATGACACTTTCTGGTTTAAAACCAGATACCACATATGATGTAAAAGTACGTGCCCACACAAGCAAAGGGCCTGGTCCATATAGTCCAAGTGTCCAGTTCAGGACACTGCCCGTGGATCAAGGTAGGATTTGTCTGCTTGTGGCGTTGACCTTTAAAGGAGTATAAGTCTTTGGATATCAGTGTTTTTGAAGCTGTAAATAAAACTGACCGGCTCATTCATAAAAATAGGTTCATCAAACACAAAAGGTAAAGTATGAAAATCTTAATATGTTTTGGATGCCTTAGAATTCAGTTGTCCCATGCCAAGCAAGCTCTGGCTAACATCTTCAAAATTTTTCCAGGTAAGGAAAATGTACATGTTGAGCTGCCACTAGATAAAAGTGAGAATGAGTTAAAATGTGGTATTTAAGTATGAGCAAACAGGTAGGAAAATTGAATCTTTGGGGCTTTTTGACTGAAGTGGAAAGCAAATACTCTCAGGTAGCAGTGGAAATATGACATGATATAAGCTCCAAGATGTTGTTTATATACATTGTTTCTTTTTTTTCCAGCAGTGTTTGCAAAAAATTTTCATGTTAAAGCAGTAATGAAGACTTCTGTTCTGCTGTCCTGGGAAATTCCAGAAAATTACAATTCAGCCTTGCCTTTCAAAGTAAGTTAGTTTCCATTAATACAAGAGAAGAAAATAGATGATGTCAGTCACCTAGCTAAGTAGGTTATCAAACATGTCTGGGGTTTTTGTTGTTGGATTTTTTTGTTATTGCAATATTTATGAATGCAAACTGACCCAGAATTCAACCATTTTCCAATATGAGCTTTCCACTCCTGAGGCGGTATTTCCAAGTCAGGCTCATTCTGGTTATCATGCATGGTTTGACCACCCTGCTAATTTGTAGTTTGTTGCTACTATATTTTAGTAAAAATAGTGAAAGGAAGGAGCAATTGTGTTCTGTATTAAGTCATGTCTGTAGTGTAGCTAAGTACCATTTTGCTTTTTGTCACCTCACATTTGCAACACCACATTTTTGTATTCTAACTCTTTACTCCATTACCTATAGTGTTAGCCAGGTAAGGAGACTCAGTGAAACCTGCAGTATTCCTGGCATTTCTTCCACATCATTCTTCATCATTTGTGTCATCTCAGGCAGAGGAGAGTGAAAAGCTGTGTTTTACAAACTAAATATTGCAAAACTCCTTTTGAATACGGAGTGTAAACAAAAAGTCAAGGTAACATTACCAACATATGTGCCTTGATATTAATGCTGAATTCAAGCAAAACTACTGAATTTGAATAAGCAACATGGGACTTTAGAAGTGCTTATTCTGTTTTAAATTAATGCAGTTCTTTTCTTCCCCTTGGAAGAAAGACATTTAATTGCAGTAGTGAATTCATTACTATCTTACAGCCTAAAATGTCCAGTATCTTTCACTTAATCTTTTGGCTAGGTTCATTCCTGAATTCAGGATGTCAGTATTACTTACCTTCTCTTAGTAACAAAAACCACTTTCAATTTATTATCCTAGATCCTTTACGATGATGGGAAAATGGTGGTGGAGGTTGATGGACGTGCTACTCAAAAGCTGATCACTAACTTGAAGCCAGAGACATCTTATTCATTTGTGCTGACAAACAGAGGAAACAGTGCTGGTGGTCTTCAGCACCGAGTGACAGCAAAGACTGCACCAGATGTGCTTCGCACCAAGCCTGTCTTCATTGGAAAGACCAACTTAGATGGCATGATAACTGTGGAACTTCCAGAAGTACCTTCAAATCAGAATATAAAGTGAGTGAATGTGTGACATTCCATTGTTTTTATCTCCGGAAAGATGCTTATTCTTACTGCTAATAAAACGTAGAGCTATACCTGTAGACTAGGGCTTTACTCTTCCTAGCATTAGAGAGCACAGCAGTCTGCAGTAGTATTTGGACTAATACTGAACTAAGTTTTGGTGATTCTAAACTGGGAGGTGCTGTTGACTCTTACAAGGGACAAGAGGCGTTATAGAGGGATCTGCATAGGTCAGACCATTAAGCAGTCAACAATGGCATGAGATTTAACAAGAGCAAATGCCACATTGTGTTGTTAAGTTCTTTGAGTATGTCCAGCAGTGGATGACAAAACTGGTGAAAGGACTGGAAATCATCTACTATGAGGAGCATCTAGCAACTCCAGCTTTGTCTAATTTGGAGAAAAGATGGTTGAGGTGTTACCTCACTGCACTCCACAGCTTCCTGCAGAGGAGAAGTGGAGAGGAAGCTGCTGAACTTTTCTCTCTGGGATCCGGGGACAGGATGTGTGGGAATGGAGTAAGGATGCATCAGGGAAGATTTAGACTATACATTAGAAACCGCTTCTTTACTTGAAGGGGTGGTAAACGCTGGAACAAACTACAGTTCCCCAGCCTGCCATTGTGTAAAAGAAAGTTGGACAATGCTCTTAATAACATTCTTTGGTCAGTCCTGAAGTGGTGAAGAATTTGGACTGCACAATTGTTGTAGGCTCTGTAGGTTTAAACAGAAGAAATAGTGTTAAAGAGCTGACCGTACATGTTCAGCAGGAATTAGAAAGGCTAGACAATAGAGTTTTGCCAAGAAAATGTGAAGCGTAGTACAATCAATAAGTGTTATTGCTCTTACAGTGATTCTTGTTGGTCTATAAGGTTCCCATGTGTAATGTAAAGGAAATGGGGAGGAAAATGAGCAAGTCATTAACTATTGTTGGGAATTCAACTTGTCCTCTCCCTGGTGGATTTTTACTGATGGCTTTGTAGAAAGCTTCTCCCTTTTTTCATTACTGACTGAGAATTTTGAGGCAGGTGAGGTCAAGAAAGAAATGAGTTTGAGACATTAAAAGGATGAAAAACTGAAAAATGTAGCCATTATCATTAGATTGAGTAAGATGTGGTCAGTAACAAATGTAGCTAAGGAAGACTGAAGATGGAATGAGTCAAAAAGATTTATGAGGCATTACATTGAGAGAGAAGAAAGTGCAGGTTAACTGGTCAAACAATAGTAGAAGGTAGCAGGGGAAAAAGATCCAGTGCCCTTCCTTTTATGTAGTGCAAAAGAATGAGTCTAAGTGACATCAGAAAAGGTACGTTAAACCTGTAAAGTCCAACTGCCAGTTTTGCAAATAATATAGCTCCTTTTTCTATATCTCTTTCCTAAAAATATGTGAAAAGGCTTGAGACAGAAAACCAAAAAGATTGACTTGACCCTTGGAAGTGGGCATGCCAAGCCAACTACATACTGAAAAGAAAAAGCTTACCTGATACTTGCTGGAATAAGTGAGATTACTGTAGCTATATACTTTGTATGGGAAGAACAATTTTGTGTAATAGTTACATTGAGATTTTTACAGTTGCTGTTCCTCTATGAGTACATTTTATGCTCATGATTGTCTCTATCTTACTGTGAAGTACTATACACTGAGAATCTTTCAGTAATACAAATTACACAGAAGGTGAAATACTTGATGGCTTGCTTTTCTGGGTTATAGATAAATACTAGTGGGAATAAGGGTAATGTTATAGGAGCATTTTTAATTTATTACAGGTGGTAGAAATTATTATTATTTCTGTGTTTCATGCTGATACGGCATAGAAATTGGAGCAGAGCTCATCTTATGCTAGGTAAAATGGATGGTATTTGCATACATCAACTCAAGTTAGACATTTATTAATTTTCCTGCTCTATGTTGAAGTAATTGAAAGCAACTGTTACATGTAAAAGACAGTTCATGTGGCTCAGAGTCTGTTCAATCTTTGCAAAGTCTTTGGTAAAAACAGTTTTGCAGATGACCATGGCCTTTGCAATACTCATTAGTTCAAGCACTATCCAAGCAAATCCTCTGTAACACTTTCTCCTTTCTCCAGGGATAAAAAAAAAACAAACTAGCAAACAAAAAACCACCAACCAACAAAAAAATCCAAAAAACAAAATAACCCCAGATAAATAAAACAAAACAAAACAAAAAAGAAAAAAACACAAACAAAACAAAAAAAACCACAAAGAAAAATCATCTCAAATCTCAAAACAAACAAGGAAATAATAAAGCAAATAATAAAACATGTTTTGCAACAGACGCTGCATTTCTGGCATTAGCTAGAAAGAACAGAACTTTGTTTTCCTTTGCAATATGCAGCACTGTATATTTATATGAACAGTTTCATTTTTCTGCTTACTGTTGATGTACTGCTTTCAGCTTTGAAACACTGTATGTGCTGAAAGTCTTAGTAAATGATCAAAGTTATGAGTGGGAGGCATGCATGAAGAAAGTGTGAAAAAGTATGAAAGTAACATTTACGTTCTTGATATTACTTGATTGAAAAAAAAATGCATGAACAACCTGTTAGCCTAAAAAAAAAAAGAAAAAGAGAAGAAGGAAAAAAGCCAAAAGCCAGGATAAGTAGAGACTGCTGTGCACTTCATCCAGCAAATATATATTCAGCGTCTAGAAGACATACAGGGGCCAATTTTGAAGTGCTTTTTGTCCTGCTTCAAGAAAATTAATGTTGGTTGTAGTTATTAGATGTATAGATAAATCAGCATTCGTTAGCACTTATTAATTCATTTTTAAAATACATACTCCAATTTAAAATCTAGTCAACCAGCCTTGCTACTTTTGAATAAGACTATCAGTGTGAAAGATAAATTACCACAATGTTGTTATAAGAATGCATGATGCAGGTTTTATTTATATACTGGAATAAAACAAGTGAGCAGCCATTAAAAATCTGTGACCAGCACTTGTTTTTTTCCAGCAACTCCTGTTAGACCTTAGCATTACCAAGGGGAAATTTTTTAACACAAGAATTAATAGATACAAGCATTTTCTATAGTAACTAAAAATCTAAAATTTTGTTATATATTTTTATGGGAAGGAGCTTTAGTTAAGAAGACAGCATATAAATGGACCAATAGTATCCAGTGGAATGGAAAGTCAGATAGTTTATAGAGCAGGGTTAAATGGAGATAGTTTTTGATCACTTGTAAGGCAATTCTTCTTCTGTAGATTCTCTTGCATTGATTACTTCAGGTTTTTCAGATGCCCTGCATGAGTAAAATGAAGAGTCAATGCTGAAGAAGGCTGAATAGGCTTTAAAAATGGTAGACCCGAAGATAAGAAGGTTGTCCACTAAAATTAACTTCTATAATGGAGACCAAACACCACCTTAATAAGCTCTGTTGTTACTAGAAACAAAGGAGACCAGTTTCCTTCCCTCTTCTCTGAGATGGAAAGTGCTTCACTTTTTGACAAGTGTGTTTAGCAAGATGTATATTATACCCTCCTGGATGTCCTGCTGTTGTGATTCTACTGCTTCTTTTCTCACGCTAATGGGAAATTCTGGATTTGTCTGATACATATGCAAGCATGTATCCAAGCTTTGTGAAGGAAACAAGGAAATTGCCATATCTCTATGAAATTAGAAAGTATAATTTACTTGTCTCCAGGAGCAGGGGTGAGAAGAAGGCAGGTTTGAAATGAGGAGGAAGGTATTTTCAGGAAAATGTTTCTGAGGAAAACTGATACATATGATTTGCAAATCCTAGCTGTAAGGAGAGCTTACACCAAGCTCTCTTGTCTATAACTGTGAACAGAATGCTTAAGTAGATAAAGATGATGGTGATTGATACTTGAAAGTAAAGAGTGTGTGGGTGGAATGTGTGATATGTCTTCTTAGTTTTCTGTTTATAATAGTATTGGCATCAACAAATACATTATGTTAGCCTGCTATTCAGATTACACATGATAATGGGTGAAGATGGGGTGATAATTGATTTTTAAATACATGGTAGTATGTTTCAATTTAGGGACTTAGGTTTTTTTCACAGTATGCTGGTGGTAGGGTACAAATGTCCCACAGCTCTTGTGTTTCAAAGGAAATAATAAACTGCAGTCAAATATTTAGGCATTTTAGAACACTGTAATTAAAGTTTCTTATGCATATTTATGTGTTTACATGAAAAGGCAGGTTATTACTGCCGTTTTTGGTCAAATGTTTTACAGTGGATGTGGTTTCAAGAGTGTGAATCTTTACAAGTATGTTTGGGAGACTGCCACGGCATAATAATGTGCAAAAGATGGCTTTCAGAATACCTCTGTTCTCTTTAAATTCTTAACACATGCCTACTCCATAGATTTACCTATTCCTTTTTCTTCAACTTCAATTTTACCCAACTGTTTGGTTTTTTTTTTACAGGGGTTATTACATAGTTATTGTGCCTTTGAAGAGATCTAGTGGAAAGTTTATCAAACCATGGGAGAGTCCAGATGAAATGGAGCTAGATGAGGTACTGTTTGTTTTTGTTGTAATCTTCTCCTTTATTAATGAATTAATCTTATTACTCATAGGTGATTAACTCACCAGTTTAAGAAGTTTTAGCTGTCAGGATATTTTATAATTATATTTGAATTAGCCTGTGGTGGCTGAAACACCAGTTCAAATGACTTAAATTAGAAGACAATAAAGACATTAAGTTGCAATAACGCACACAAAATTATCTTTGTTGGCATTAATATTTTATTCTTTTCCTATTCAAAGCATAACACAAAAGTGCAGAGGGTGAAATGAATTGTCAGCAAAAGCTTAATCACCAGTGATACGAACTCTAATAAAGGTCTGGTTCATTAGTGGGGTGTTTACTAAGCCTGTAACAAATGTTAAACTGCAGTTTACACTGCAGTTTAACATTTGACCTTCTTGTGGTGTTTTCACCTGATTCTCACATACTACAATGCTTCCAGTGAGAGAGATTTTACAGTGGTCTCCATTCTATTGACAGAAATAAATAAATGGAGTAGGAAGTCAGAAGTAAACAAATGAATAAATGAATCAAGTATGAACGAACAACATATTGTCATAACTCAGCTCTATAAATTACATTAGCCCAAAGGGTAGGAGTATTTTCATTTTAGGAATAAGCCTAGTAATACTATCAAGCAATTCTTTATGTTATTAATATGATAATGATTCTAGGTATAAGTATAGTCAGCGTTCAGTTCTGATTTCTTTATTACTGGAAGAGGGCATTACTTATGCAAACTTGTCCATCTTCTTTCAATCTGTAGATTTTAAATAATACTGATATTTTTATTGTAAAGCTCTTTCAAGAGTGCCATGTGAAAGCCTTGTACAAAAGACACATGGTGGTGTTTTATTGTCTCTGGCTAGGATTTTAGATCTCATTCAGATACCATGGTAAATTTTACATGTAATATCTCTGCAATTCAAAGAACACCAATCAAAATCAGTTTCTTTTCTCCTGTTTTAATATCTTTTGACTAGATCCTTTCTGATTTTACATTTTTCTAATTCGTTTTTGGTGGATTTAAGAGTTTTTTTTGTTACAGAGATGCTTCACCTTATACTTCTTCATAGGACAGTCTCTAGGAAGTTATGATCATCACATCAGTTTTTTTCCCTCCTCCCATTGACAACTGAATATCAATTTCAATGTTTGCATCAAAATGCAAGGAAATTAAGATTTTCACCAAGCAAACAGTGCTGTAGAAAATTTTCAAAATATAGACATCTTTCAGTCCTTAGTTTGTTTTCTGAGCACAAAAGGCAGAGTCTTTACAACAACAGGACAATTCTTAATCAGAAGGTTAAAGCCAACTGTTTAAAAGAAGGCCTGTTTTTAATTACTGCTGACTGACTGATTGAAGCCTGCATTTCTTCTTTACCAGTTTCATTCATGTGCTTATCCCATTTGATTTAATTGCAGTGATAACTTGCTTTGATCTACTAACCTCTTAAAAGAACTTGGAATGTAAATGCCGTCAGCTCATGATCATAATCCTAGGTGACATCAAATGCTGTTAAATGGTTAAACTCTGACAGAAAGACATACAGTAATGGAAAACTGATTTTGTAGTACCACTCATTTTAACATCCAAAGATGGCAGTCACATTCAGCAACATTAACAGAGGAAAGGATAGGTGCCAAATGACATTGAACTGTTTGGCAATTAAATTCTGTGGGTCCTGCTGATTCCCATAACAAAGGGTCATTTTAATCATCTTGCAAGTTGCAGTGCATTAATCTGTATAACAGATTGATAAAGAGCTGATTTATTAATTCAGAAATATTTGGGTTAGGATGGGTTGTTTCCCACTTCTACTGTTATAATTGAGACCACATTGTAGAATTAATGATGGAAGAAATAAGATATTCACTGACCAGAAAATGAAAATTATTTCTGATAACAAACTAAAACCCTTTATGTATCTTTTGCAATTGTCACCAATAGGTACTAAGCAGGGAAATGTCAAAAGCAGGCAGCAAATGTATTTGATGCTAACTCATCCAGTTTCTATTACTTAAAAGACTGTTTTACTTGCAGCTGTAGGAAGTATGTGCATATTGTTATTGGGTGGCTTCTTGACAAACGTGCAAACAGTGGCACAATAAAAAAATTGGAAAAAGAAAAAAAACACAAAAAACCAACCACAGTCCTCTCTGAGCATTTAGTTCCTGTTGGCCAAGTGAAATTACTTCTGCATATATTTTTTTAGCACAGTCTCAGATATCTGGGTAGTATCAGAAAGGGTTAGGCAATCAATTGTCCTAAGAAGTAAGTTACAAATACTTTGGTTAGATTGTCAGAAATATTTACTGAAAACACTGGTTTATGTGGGACATAAGTTTAGTGGGACAGTTTAGTGGGACATAAATGGCCAGTCCAAAAGACTCTCCAGCTTTGCTGCAGTTATCTAATCTTCCTGGTTCAATCTCAGTTGTAATGGAATCTGAGTTTTGAGAGCAACTAAGAGAGATACAAATCTTAAAAGATCAGAATATAACTTGATAAACTAAATATAAACAAAATATTTGAGTGTCTAGTAGTTCCTAGTGGGATTTCTTTATATTTGTAAGAAATACAACCTAAATAAAAGTCAGTGTGTTAAGTCTTAAATCAGTGCAGAAATTTTACTGAAGCCCCCATATACAATACAATAAGAAATGTATGTAAAAGTAATGGTATTTGGCAACAATCCCATATATATATATATATATGGGATTCACATATATGAAACATGAATGAGGCCAGAGGTTTATCTGAGGTCTATTCATTCATGTGTGATCAATGTCACAGGCAAAATTTTTATCTACACACAAATGCACCTAAGTCTAGCTGGCCACAGGTAATGAAAAGCCACCTCTGAAAAAGTTGAACACATTTTATTTGACTAAGGCTAATTAGCTTCTAGCATTCATTCCCTTTGAAAATGTACAGGTTAACTGCTTTCCATCTCTGATGCATTGCTATCTGTTGCATATATGCATTCTTCTGTTACAAATTCAAATGCAAGAAATAATTAAGATCAAATTTATTTCTTTTTCAATCTCAGTTTGATTTTGATTGCAGAACTCTTGCAGTATTTTGACATTGTTTTTTCACTTCTTTAGAATCTGAATTTTAAATATGTATATCTAGTATAATGTAGAACTATACAATAAATAATTTAATTGGGGTAGCTACAGAAGTAACATTAAATTCCAGTAGAAAATGTTCCCATCAAGTAAAATAGCAGTTATCTTCATGGATGGCTCAAGCCACGTGTCTCACCTTATATTTTTATTCTTTTCATATCTACCTTTATACTTCAGCAGACTTCAGGATGGTCAGTGCTCAGCCCTCTGCTCAGATATTGTTGTCCTTATGTAAGATGGCTTTATATTGATAAAAACTTCTCACAGAGTGCTTCCTCAACAAATCTTTTAAGGGCTAAAGCAACCTTAAACAAACTGATAAGTCTCTGCCTCATGTTCTGCCCTCATTTACTCTGCCTGGGGCAGAGTAGGAAGCTACCAGCAGATGTGAGAGTCACCTTCAATAAAGCAACTAAATAGAAATCTGCTAAATATTACATTTCTCTACTGGCCTCATTTTTATATCATGCATTGTGCTCATTAAACTGTTTAGGAAGAATGGAAGATAAATATGGGCTCCTAGTTGTAATAGAGTCTTTGAGTAAAGAATAACAATTTCTAGTATATGCTGGTGTCTGGTTCTTTTTTACTGAAGGGATTCATTGGAGTATACCAACTTTTGTGTTGGACCACAGATACTGATAATATTTAATGTAAAATCTCTGCAACAGAGGACAAACTCAGGACAAACTTAGAGATGGAAAGCAGTTAACACTGTAGATCTTCAAAGGAATAACATCCGAGTGCCCTCAATGCTAAGGAAATTAGGACCAAGTGGTACAGGTTGCTTCCTCTGTCTGTACCCTGTGTTTGAAATATGTACTTCATAAAGTAATGAGAATTAAAAGCAGAGTGAGTACTAGATTGTTGTACGTGCATTGGCCTTATTAATTGTCTAAGTGCAAAATACAAGATCCCATGTGGAGAAGGGAAGCAGATGTGCTAGCTAAGATGAGGTGTAACAGTGAAGAAGAGGCTGAAGCAAGATAGAGCTTCCCTGACTAAACACATTATTTAAATATACAGTGAAGATTAGATATTAATCTCTTTTTTATTGAGCTCTGTCTAGCTCTGGAGATTTGTCTACCCCTCCTAACAAAGCAGTTTGTTCTAATCTATTGTATTAGCACTTCTTGTGTGCTGAAAAGCGTAAAACAACTGTGTGACCTTGGAAAAATTATGATTGCAGTCTGAGACTACAGGACATTGAGTAAGTTTCATAAGTGAAAAATGAGAGGAACCATAAAGAGACCATAGAAGTCATCACTTATAACCCAGATAAAGTTCAGGTTCCTTATGATTAAATCAGATTATTATTTTTTGAATGCCAGTGTATCTAAAATTATAAAAGATATTTAATAAGCACTGTCTGATTCAAGAAGTGATTTATCAATGGATTGTACCAGCTGAGCTTAATTTCCTTCAATAGTTATAATACATTTTACAAGTTTGAGCATAGCATCTCATCTTGACTTTAGAAAAATCTTTAGCTTTGGCCATCTGAAAAAATATTTTATGAAACAAGGAAGAGTTATATTTTGAAAGTCAGATTAGGCAGTTAAAATCTGAAGTGAGGATTCTATATTGAAGGGTGGTAGATAATATTTTGTAGTCTGGTAGTAATTGAGCTGTTTTAGGATTCTTATTCTCACAGATCTTATTTTATCTATTGTGTAGTGATGTACAAGACATGAAGAACACAACTTTTTATGTTTTTGAACTAATAAAATGGCAGTCACTTTCAGGCTTTGGATGGAAGCTTTCTTTACAGATCACTCCCATAAAGCCTTCTGTACTTCATTGTCTGTTTCTGCAGTACACTGAAAAGCACTCTGTTCCCTGAGGTGTTCAGGAATTTAATATTACCAGACTGTTTGGGTAGTCCTTGTGTTAGAGAGAAGAAGAAAAAGCTATTCATAGCTACTTAGCATTGAGTTCTTTGTATTTCAGAGTTACCAGAAAAAATTAAATAATTAAAAATAGCATATATGAATATATTTTCCTTTCTTTTTTAATTTTATATTTTTCATTACTGGTTTTTAAATAGTTACTTCATGTGACTTAATAAATTTTGTTGTATCCAACAGGACATAAGAAAGTACCTTGAATATTCGTATGCAGGGAGAAGAAGTAATTGTCCTGCTGTATTTGGCACTGATTAGACTGCACCTCAAATTCTGTGTTCAGTTTTAGGCCATCCACTGCAAGAAAGACACCTAGGTGCTGGAGAGAGTCCAGAGAAGGGCAGTGAAGCTGATGAAGGGTCTAGAGAACAAATCCTATGAGAAATGGCTGACAGAACTGGGTTGTTTAGGCTAGAGAAAAGGAGGCTGAGGGAGAAGACCTTATCACTCTCTACAGCTACCTGATAGGAGGGTGTAGTGAGATGGGTGTTGGTGTGCTGTCGGCAGCAACCAGTGGTAGAGATTTTGATTGCAATATCAGGAAATATTTATCCACTGAAAGTGTTCTCAAGCTTTAGAACAGGCTGTCCAGGGAAGTGGTGAAGTCAGCATCTCTGAAAGTATTTAAAAGACATATAGATATGGTCCATAGGATTTAGTGCATAAGGCTTAGTGGTGGGATTGGCAAATTGGCAGTGTTGGGTTTTTGGTTGGATTCAATGATTGTAAAGGTCTTTCCCAACTTAAATGATTGTATGATTCCTTTCTATGACTAACTTTATATATATATATATACACATCTACATATACACACCTGTATATATACACACATACATAAATATGAGCTGTGTAAAAGAATGTTGTCAGAGAAGATATTGCTAGGTTGGGTTTTTTTTTTCCTTCCCAGAGGCAACGATATCAGACAGTGAATACCCAACTAACTGTTTTACTTTTGCAGTCCAGGCAGTGCATTTGCTATGTAGTTTCTTACCTTTAACAAGGATGACAAGAAATCAGAAGATTTTGGAAGAACTGGTTTAGTGATACTGGTACACCCCATGCAACATAGATAAACTCCTGTTTATACACTGAATTTTCTCATTACTTTGTCAATAAAGTACATTAAAATTGTTTATATTTATCTTTCTGTTATTGTTTTTTCTCTTCCTTCTCTTTTCATACTAAAGCTGCTTAAGGAGATAGCTAGGAAACGCAGAAGCGTTCGTCTTGGGAGGGAAGTTGAATTAAAGCCATATATTGCAGCTCACTTTGAAGTTCTTCCTACGGAGTTCACATTGGGGGATAAGAAGCATTATGGTGGCTTTGAGAACAAGCAACTACAGAGCGGTCAAGAATACGTCTTCTTTGTGTTGGCCGTAATGGAGCACTCAGAATCTGTAAGTTAGTTAGTATTTTTCAATCCCAAAATTACCTTTTCATAATCCTGAAAACATTTTTTCAATGCTTACACCCCAAAAGCTAATATTTTTATAATATATGCACATGATTCTTGGAAAGATCTGTGAAGTCAGAGACATGCACAGCTAACTTTTTTAGTTACAGTCGTTCCCTAACAACTTTATCAGGGAATTGTTAGAAGGGTAGAAAACAGTATAGTAATAATGAAAATACCTGAGGTGAGGTAATAGGCTGTCATTGCTTTTTATATAATTCATCTTGTAGTTACATCCCTTTATTCTTGGGTTAATCTATTGCATGTAATATAGTGTAAAAAAGACAGGATTGTTGGAAGAAGCTGAAATACACATTAGCATTTTAGCATACAGTGTGTAATGTGTTGTCTTTCTAAACCTTGTTGTACCTAAACCTGACAAGTATATTTGCTGGCTCAGCCATTTGTAACTGCTACTACCAATAAACTGAATTATAGTCAAATGCTTATAGTGTGTAATCTTACATTATATTTATATGTAAATATATATATCTTATATATATATTCTTGATGTCAACAGAATTTGCCTCCCTAAACACAGTGAAGAATTAGTATCAATTGGAAGACTTTTGGATTCATAGCTTCATTTGAAAATAAAATAAGTGCCTTCTGTGAGCCTTCTTCTAACATAAATCAAACATTCCCCTTTTACATCATAGACAGAATTTTGAAGGCACTGCATCAGAAAAGTTCAAACTGGAGGAAGTACACAGCTTTTGGCTATAAAGTTAGGTGGCCAAAAACTGTGTGTCAGAAATTGCCTGTACTAATATGCATCTTTTCAATACAAAATGCCATTTCTTATTTTTCCATAATTATTAAGGCATTGGTCATTTCATGAAACCCTAAGGTTATTACTTTGGTAGAGAAAAATCAGGATGAAAAAGCAGTAGTAAATGGGGCTGCCAGTTTACAGCTGAAAAGGCTGGTACACGGCAATGTATATACATGGGCATAGTGATTATTTCAGAAGGCATTACTCAACCTACAGGATGAATAATACCACGTTTATCATGCCATCTGAAACATCCATGTGAATAAGCAGCATGAGGCACTCACAGAGAGTAAAGAATCTATAAGGATAAGTGAGCCTCAGTGACTGGTGGTCCTGTGTACCTACTCTCAATGTAGTTGCTTTTCTTTCAGGATTATGGATTTTACAGTTGTATGAGCTGTAATTTATGAGGGGTGTTTTCCCTGATATTGAATATACTTTTCACATAAGGTCTCTCCTCAGAGAAACACAAAATTTCTCTATTGATTGGGAGAATGGACAGGTTTTTTTACGAGAGGACACGGGAAGGTCTGAATTTGTTTAACTTAGTAAAATGGAAGCTAAGAGAGCTTATGATTACAGTCTATAAATATGTTAAGTATGCTATCAAGAGGAAGGGTAGAAAAATTAGATAAATTTGACAAAACAATAAATCAGGTTATATTGGTTATTAGTATATGCAGGATGAAATTAAATTCAAAATCCTATTTATCGAAGAACAGGCAGAAAGTGCACATACTGTTCCCACAGTATCCCTGTGTATACCTTTCCAAGCATTTTTTCTGCCTGCTCCAAAGGAAGAGGCTTAATATAAATAAGTTCGTACTGTAGCAGTGGGCTTTTTTCTATCTTTTGAGAATACTGAAGATGACAAAAAAAACCTAGGTCAGCTCAGGTCTTTCAAGAATGGGACATGGAGACTCACAAATTTCTAAACAGCAATTACAGACTTCTAAAATATTTTGTTCCAGGTTTAGTAGAAGAGCAGAACATAACTGGCATGAGAACTAGCTCACTACCAGCTAGTGTAAATGCATCAGCTTTGTTAGTCCCAGTACCTCTAACCTTAAACACACTGGCATAGCCCAGAGTACAGAACAAGGCCAAATGAAGTATAAAGAAAAAAAGTCCCCTTTGATAACACTCATCCTGGTTTAGGGCATCTTTCACAAGATAGTGCAAACATGGTAAATGAAAACTAAGTCTTCTCCTGGTTATCTTATTCTGTCTTAGCTGGAACTTCTGACCTTGATCAAGTTTGTATGTCCTTTGCAATAGTTGTAGTTCAAATCCTATTCTAGTGCTGGTGGAGATACTTCAGCAAAGACAAAATAAGTACAAACAATTCTCCGCTTCTGACTTTACTGTAGCTCAGAGTTCTTTAAATGGTCCAGTTTTCGCAGGCTGGCTCCTC
This sequence comes from Heliangelus exortis, assembly GCF_036169615.1. Lineage (NCBI taxonomy): Eukaryota > Metazoa > Chordata > Aves > Apodiformes > Trochilidae > Heliangelus > Heliangelus exortis. The sequence continues at coordinate 44,780,938 of NC_092454.1, forward strand.
ACCTGCTGCTGTCTCATTTTTGCTCTTCACTCAGCCAAATATCAGTCACATCAGGACAGATCAAAATAAAATAAAAAAAATCAGTTTCTTATCACACATCTTATCTAGGCCAGTTGGCTTTACACCATTCAGTAAGGCCTGAGTTCATCCTCAATTCTGGTTCTATCGTTAGGAAAAATACTATTTATTATTAAAGTATTTAGCTTCCTTCCACATTCTACAGTGGCTTGCCTTGCTTTTCAGTCTTAAATTCAAGTTTTCTATATCTTTCAGAAAAAGACTGTTTGTCAAACAAATTTTGACTGATAAAAATGCATCCTATTATTGCCATAGGACACTTTTCTAGGATCCTCTTATATTCACTACCCATTATTTTTACGTATGTTACTGTCATTCTTCCAGACATATGCTTTCATGTCTTTCAGGAAGACAGTGTTAAGCCAATATGAAACTAAAACAAAACGCAAAAATATGTAACTAATGAATTATAGACCTTAGTTTCCTAATATTTCATTTTCTAGTTCTTTGCTTAAATGACGAAGTATTCTGTGAAGGACTGCATTTATGTCATTTGTCTACAGATCACTGATAATATATAGAGCACAAAATAAAGATAGTAGTAATAACACATCATTCAGTTTGCAAGTTTATACACTCCCTGATTTGAGGAAGAATAGTGTTTTTACATTACTGTGTCCATTGCATCATTATCTTTTATGGATTTATTTTAGATCTAGGATTGTTAATGTTTTAAATGCATTCCTTTATCATTAAGTAAGATTTATTTTACTTGTATAGACCATGTATGCAACCAGCCCATATTCTGATCCTGTTGTGTCGATGGATCTTGATCCCCAACCGATTACAGATGAGGAAGAAGGCTTGATTTGGGTTGTTGGACCAGTTCTTGCAGTGGTGTTTATCATCTGTATTGTTATTGCTATACTTCTTTATAAAAGGTAAGTTTACCTTTAGTTTTCATATCAAGTGTGTAACTTCCTGATACATTGGCCAGTTTATAATTCTGTACCACTCTATTTTTTGAACTACAGTAGTAACATTCATTGCTTTGGGATATTTCCTTGTTTAGTAATGGTTTTCAGAACAATGCAGAAATTTTAGCAGACTGAAAAGTTTCCAGTATTAACAGGCATGTGGGTATATTTTTTTCCGCTGATGGTACTCTATTAACATTTATGCACTTCAATTTTTTTTCCACTTTGCATGTGTTTGTGAAGAAAATACATGCTTGCATATAAATATGTATGGAATTCACACATTTAACTTTAAAACTTATTTTTAGATATGTAATAGTAATACATTAGCTTCATGTACATTCAGCTTGATGTTAAATATGATTTTCATCTCCACTCAAGTAATATGAGTTTTTGCTTTTGACAGTTGGCCTCAATTTAGCATTGTAATACATGAATTTGTAGCTCTGAACTGAGAAATTAAAGAAACATCAGTAGATTTTTCCTAATAATCTTTCAGTAAGATCAAAAATTCACTTTTATTCTTTTTCTCTCAGTGACACAGATGTAGGCTTGCTGCTACAAAGACTAAGACTTTGCCTTACAACATACTAGATGGAAACTTTGTATTATGCCTTAATTTATACATAGTAGCCTTTTACAGTGTAAATGAGTTCACAGGGGTCAAGATACTAAATCATAACCAAAGAGTAAAAACCATAAAGTTTATTTCAAGTTTTACATTTTGTTCATAATACTTTTTGAGATATATTAATAAAGTGTAATTGAGGAATACTGTAAAGATGCTGTGACCTTTTGGGGTGAGGCACGCTAGGAATAATTTCATTAAATGTAGTATATCTTCTAAAACTAATGTTTTGATGCTAGCACATACACATATTTAAATTCTGCTAATTTTGCTACCCTGTGTGCTCTTCTTACCTTAAGTGTCTCCAGTCAAGTATGTCTGAAGTTGCATGTAGAGAGATGGCTTCTAGTTTTGGAAAGAGAATTTTCTATTCAGCAGCAAAAAACTAGTTCAGAATTAACTTTAGCTTTGGATATTCATGTATAGAATGCTTTCTCTGATCATAGAGCAGCATAATACATGGTCTGTTTATTGCAGATACCATGTCTCCTGAAGTTTTCTATTAATGATATTTTCTCAGCCATTCTAATTGATTAGCAAGTAGTGAACCTCTTTGTGTCTGTCACTTTTATAACTGGTGATTAGAAATGTGCTAAAAGTGAAATACCCCTTCTGATTATTTTAGAGTAGTAAAAGTAAAACTTCTCTGATACTACAAAACAAATCCTGACAATGGCATATAAAGCAGATGTGTAACTGCTTCTGGAAATATTGGTGACATTTATGGAACCATAATAGCCATCTTCAATTATATTACATAAAAAAAATTATAGGCATATTCCACAAATGAGCAGGTAAAAATTGTTCATCAGTAGTGTGAGAGATTGCTATTCACTGAAAACGGGGGACACATTTTCCATCTGTTATTTACTACTGGTGCTAGAACTGTTCAAGCAAATGTTCGTATGTATCTGTTTATTTTTCTATTTTCAGCTACAAGCTGTGAATTGTTTATCTACTTTGGAATTGTTTAACTAATTTGGAAAACTGCCTCTGAGAAATTGTGACTGTAGTTTTACTAGTCTGTAGTTCCCTGTAACTTCTAATTTCTGAAAAAAAGCAGTCTCTACTTTTTGTTGGGTTTTTTTTTCTAGAACACACAAACTGGATGTAGTCTAGAGTTTCACAGCTTCATTGTCTGTAGCACAGCAACAACTAGACAAGACAGTATGGGTCAAGAGCCTTTCTGCATACCATTCTCCAGCTGTAACTAGAAACATTGACTGTTACCAGTCCTGGAAGCAAACAATTACTGAAGACCATGCTTTCAATTTTAGAAAGTGCAGTGACTTTAGAAGAGTAAGAGTGAAAAGTAAAATTACTAAAACCAAAATTAGTTCTGTCCTGGCTCAAACCGGGGCACATGTCCACACAAGTTTCATTGTATCCAGGAATGGAAACCCCTCCACCTCTCTGAAAAACCTCTTCCAGTGTTCAGTTGAATTTTCTGTCTTTCTGGAATTGGTGACAACAAACTGAACTGATTTGGTCATTCTTGTGTTCTCTGTCATTGCAGCAGTGATACCACCCTGCAGTAATCCTGAAGGGAGGCAATTATTTTAGAGCAGGTTTTTAATCTATTGGACTTCAATTTAGACAATCAAATTTAGGGGTTGAGTATAATGAGGAAACATCATTTTCTTTCTACTCATATTCTTGCCCTCAAGAATATAAATTTTTTCCTAGTTCAAACTTGGAGTGAAATATACAACGTAGTAAGATCTACAACCAAAATCTCAAACAGAGGCAAACATTTACCAGCTATAGAGATGGTGCAGCCTAGTCTCCCGTAAAGGTAAACCTAACTATTATGAGGGTAGTTTGAGTCATGAGTTATATCTCAAGGTGTTTCTTGATAAAGCAATACACAGCTGCAACCTACGGGTTAAGCAGACCTACAGTAAATCCTTTAGACTTGCTTTTCAATATGTGATACATGTTCAATTATGCGAGATTTAGATGTTTAGCAACCCAGTTAGTGAAAGCCAAAGAAAGCTCTAAAAATTTTTCAGTGTATCTCAGAAACTCACAAACTAGAAAGACTGAAAAGTGCACATCTACATGAAGCATCCTTTCCTTATTTTTTTTTTTTTCCAACATGTAAATTTATGTGGCAGTTCTCTCTGGGTTTTAGGAAATCACAATTTCTCTAATTTCAGACTTTTAATTATATTTTAAGAGCAAAATGTTCCAGACCTTTCTTGAATCAGGTTTGTTTGTAGAGTCGGTTTCCATTTGCACAGGGAAGAAATTAAATTCATCTTGATATACTTTGTCTTCTTTGCTCTTAAAAGATGCAGTTTTGTTTGTTTGTTCAAAACACAGAAGCGTAAGCTTGAATCTTTAGAACAATCAGGTTTGAATCTTTAGAACAATCAGATTTGTCACTGAATCATAGATTCATTAAAAATAGTTTGGGTGACCTTTAAAGGTCATCCACTCCAACCCTTCTGTAGAGAGCAGAAACATCCAACTATATCAGGTTGCTCAGAGAGCCATACTACCTGACCTTGAATATTTCCAAGGATGGGTCATCTACCACTGGTCCAGTGTTTCACTATCATCATAAAAAATTCCTTCACTTTAGGCCCTACCAAAAAGTCTATTCCCATCTTTTTTTTTTTTAAGCCCACTTTACCTGATGAAAGGTCTTCATGGAGCCTTCTCTTCTCCAGGCTGAACAACCCCAGTTCTCTTAGCCTTTCCTTACAGTAGAGGTGTTCCGGCCTTCTGATCATTTCTGTTTCCCTCCTCTGGACCTGCTTCAACATGTCCATGTCTTTTATGTACTGAGGACCCTAGAGCTGGACACAGGACTGCATTTGGGGTCTCACCAGAATGTAGTAGAGGGGCACAGTCACCTCCATTGGCCTGCTGGTGACTTGCTGAATCTTTAAGTAAAAAAAGAAAATATGTTAAAAAAAACCCAGAGAAATTAAAAAGGAGGAGGTCTTAAGTGCTGATAAAGTTCTACAGAGACTTTTACATAACATGTGAGTAATCTGGTTATTGCAGACTCCAAACTGTTAAAATTTGAACTTTTATTTATTATGAGACAGACTAAAAGCTAGACACTGTGAATAGTTGGTGGAAGATAATAGAGTGTATTCCCCGTTTAGCTGATCTTTATAGATCACTACAAATCTATATACCTCAATGTAAACTTCAAGTATGTGACATTCTGTCTGAATCTAAAAAAGGTGTGTAATACTGCATTGGAGAAAGACGTTTGTTTGCATTACTTACTAGGTTGCTATTAAAAATTTCTTGACATTTAATTACCTGTTTTTGTAAAATAGTTTTGATTTTTGTTTTGTTTGGTTTTAATTTAGTACAAGTCTTATGTATCTTGTGTATTTAACCTCATTCTTCATTTGTCTTTCTCTCCATCTTCTCCTTTTCTCTCTTTCTCTTGTCCTCTACTCTCCGTTCTCCTCCTGCTTTTCCTCCCTTCTTTCACATCTCTTCTCTCTAGAATGCAAGAGGGAAGATGACTTTGACAGCTCAAAATAAACACTATTATCTCACTTGTTAAAATTTTAGGTGGCACTACTTTGCAGATAATGTCTAAAAGAGATGGTTTCTTTTCAGCAAAAGAAGATTCTCTTTGGATTTAGCCTTGTGTTCATTTATTCTTTAATTCCCAAGCATTAAATACTTAATAAATTGTAATTTTTTAATTTAGCTTAGTTCTGTATCTTAACTGAAAGTCACAATTTCCTACATTTCCTGTTGTCATGCTTATCCTGTTTGCTGATGGTCAACTAACATTACAACTTTTCTCCCCTCTTTGCTGCATTAAAATGGAGCAGTAAACCTGACAGGTGAGAAGTAAAACAGTAATTATTTTCTGTTTAATCCAGAAAAGAACAAAAAAAGAGGAAAAAAAAAGTTATCATGATAATGTTGTAAGACGAAGCATCTGTCAATATAGGCAAATGCAGACAGTAATCTATCAATAAGAAAACAACTGAAAGTGCTGACAGCACTTTTATATAATGTAACATATGCAGCCTTGTTTTGCTGCTTTTATTTCTGTATCCATGAAGTACATCTTCAAGAGGCTGCACTGCTATACAGTGTACCTAAGATCTTGTGTTTTAATGAAATTAAAACAGTGGTTCTTTGTTATAACCAAAGCTATTGAAGGAATTTATAGTTGTGGTTGAAGTTTTAGCCACTCTATATCTCCATAATGTTCCATACACATAGACGCTGCTGACTTGCAGTTCTACAAGTGAAGATACTATGGTGATCTCATTCATCCTTTGTGGAATTTTTTCCTACCTGTCCCAAAATCATTGCATAATCTGATAGAATTTTTGTGTCTTTTATGCTCTGGAATGATACAGAAAATTCAGAATCATTCTGAGATTGATAGTAAATAATAAACTATACCATTGCCTTCTAAGAATTGTATGGAAGATACTTAAATGCTTTTCATAGATTAATATCAATTTGTGCTGCCCAGTAATGACTTAAACTGTCTCCAGGTGTTCATTATTTCAAGAACATCAAAAAACAGATCAGAGAATTTTGAAGAGAGGAGCCCAGTGGAATGATAGCAGATGTAGCTTTTTCAGTAGATGTAGCATTGTGAACAGAATAGAAAAAGAAGAAATAAATAAATAAAAAGCAAAAAATAATAGTATGTTAGAGCAAATACTGGGAACCTGTAAAGAAAGATTTTGGTTCATAAACTTTAAAATCATCTTGATTCTGTTTTTGCTAAGTATGACTTTGCTGTTGTTTGCATCCTCATTTTATATTACAGGAAAAGTATCAACCAGTTTGCATTTTCCCACCAGACTGGAAAAGAAGGATTCCACTTCAAATTAAAGATAATACATTTCCATGTTCCTTAAGAAAAATGCAGAGTGGTAGATACTCTTCATGTAACATATCTCTCCATGTCTTGCATTAGAAAGTCATACCCTTAAATGATGGGAGTCCATTTAACTAGAACAGTCAGAATCTGAACACGTGTGCTTCTCTCTAGAGAATGGGATGCAAACATAGGTTTTTTTCTGGTTTTTTTCTTTCTCCCTTTCTTCTCCCTTTCTTGTCTCCCTTTCTTGTCTCCCTTCCTTCCTTCCTTCCTTCCTTCCTTCCTTCCTTCCTTCCTTCCTTCCTTCCTTCCTTCCTTCCTTCCTTCCTTCCTTCCTTCCTTCCTTCCTTCCTTCCTTCCTTCCTTCCTTCCTTCCTTCCTTCCTTCCTTCCTTCCTTCCTTCCTTCCTTCCTTCCTTCCTTCCTTCCTTCCTTCCTTCCTTCCTTCCTTCCTTCCTTCCTTCCTCCCTCCCTCCTTCCCTCCCTCCCTCCCTCCCTCCCTCCCTCCCTCCCTCCCTCCCTCCCTCCCTTCCTCCCTCCCTCCCTCCCTTCCTCCCTCCTTCCCTCCCTCCCTCCCTCCCTCCCTCCCTCCCTCCCTCCCTCCCTCCCTCCCTCCCTCCCTCCCTCCCTCCCTCCCTCCCTCCCTCCCTCCCTCCCTCCCTCCCTCCCTCCCTCCCTCCCTCCCTCCCTCTCTTCCTCTCTTCCTCCATTCTTCCCCTCATTCCTTCATTCCCTTCCCTTCTGTCTTTCCTTCCTCCCTTCATTCCCTTCCCTTCTGTCTTTCCTATCTTTCTCTGTTTTTGTCTTTCCATCTCTCTGTCTTTCTGAAATTGTTTTCTGTACAGTGTCAGAAATAATATAATTTCAATGAAAGTCATACTTTCATAAACATTCCTAAAGAACCCAAGGCTTTTGTGAATGTGATCAGTTGTGTACTGCTGCTCTTACAGAAATGAGAGGCAACAGAACAGGTTCTTAATTCCTAGAAAGTGAAAGTAATTGATGTAATCTGGGATAGCAGCCATGTGTGTTGATGTCTGTCTGTCATATTGAATGTATTTGAAAAATGCAGGTTATTTTTTATACCTAATACAGAACTGTACATAGAAATTAAGAACTCTTCAATGATAATAACTTGGGGTGTTTATTTTTAATTGCATGCTCTAGATATGCTACTTTTTAATAAAGCTAGCTAACTTTTGAAACAGACATTGTGTGAATTTTTGTAAGTTTCATATTACATCTTAAAATAGTTGACAATTCAAGGGCCCAGAATGATGAGAGGATCAGTTTGGGGCAGAATGGAGTTTTTTTCCCTCCAATATTACTGTATTTAGATTCACTTTGCCATTGCAAATTGTTCCTGCCCTGCTTATCATGCATAATGATTTTACCTTTGCACTGGATAAAATACTCTTTCAGAAAAAAAAGCATCTCAGCTTTAGAATATAAAGATTGAACACTTAGGCATCTTTATTTTTCAAGCTAAGACCTCTGTCTTATGTTAGTGTGTATTCATCTTCTCCTTGCAGGAAGAGGGCTGAATCTGACTCTAGAAAGAGCAGCATACCCAACAGCAAGGAGGTCCCTTCTCACCATCCCACAGACCCAGTGGAGCTGCGACGCCTTAATTTTCAGACTCCAGGTAAGAGACAGTAATACACTGAGAGCTCTGTGATCACAAACTGATTAGTGGTGCCGTTGCAACAGAGAAAGGTGAATTGTTTAGAAAAATATATCTTGATGACTTACGAGTTTTTGCACCATGTGTTTCTTTGTTAGCTTTCAAAATAATTCTGTAATTTCTCTTCTTAAAGAAGAATCCTGCATGAAACAAAATAAATATTCTGTAAAGAAGACTCCAAAGTCACATATATGGGTGTGTTTTATATGCTAAAAATCCAAACTGAATACAACGCTATAAAATATTATTGGGAAATCAACATCCCTCTATTTATTAATGGTATCTTACAGTTACTTCTTTGTAAATAAGCTTTCCTCTTATCTGCTGCATTATCAGGTAATCCTTTAACATCATTGCAAGTTTCACTACATTGCAAATGCACAATACAGGAAAGAAATACCAACTAGTGAAATTATCTTGTCTTTTCAAATCAAGCTGTATGTTAGGGTCAAGGAGAATATGAACATGTCAGCAGTTCTGAAGGTAGAAGTAACACGCTACTCAATATTTTATTGACTTATTTTATTTATTAAGGATTGTTTTGTTAAATCTGTTTGGTTTGATAACCACAAAACACAAGGAGGCAAATACTTAAAATAATATTAATTTTTTACCATCTTTTAATGAGTCCATTTAAAAAAATACTTTATTTTGATCATTATGTATACCAGTAGACTTGTTTTCTATTATAATAGGGTTACACACAGTAGCCATCTGATACTAATTATGTACCAAATACTCCTGAGCCTTCTGTTTGTAAAATATATTAAATTAAGTACAAAATATAAATAATTCAAATTCATAAAGTCAGGAAATTAAGTACTTGAGATGTTGAGAAACTAGGTTCAGAAACTGACATCCTAAGTATTACAGAAGGATTAATTAAACTTTCAAATCTAATTTCCAATCTTTCAAACAGTGGCTGTATGAAGGAAGTGCTACCCCATCAGCAGCATATCAGCTACTGTACCTCTTATAACCCCTTGGCATGGGTCAGGCCATTATGTTACTCAGCATGCAACCAAGCATCAAGGAGGACATTCATACCCGTTTTGTCTTGCTGTGGAACAGTTGCTAATTAACATGTTCATAATATGTGATCTTAGTCCCAGTAGACCCAAGGTACAGTTCTTGTACTAGTTAAGGCAGAACCTCAGGTAAATCACATTTAAATCACATTTACTTCAGTTAGGGCTATTAGATGTTTAGATTCTCCCAGAATGCTCATCCAACTCCACACAGTAACACACCATCAAATAACATGCAAGACAAACAGGATACCAGTTTTGTGTTCTTTGTCTTCCACATGTTTTTATTCTACCAGCCAGCAGAAATAGGCAGAAGGTTACTGCTGGGGCAAAGTAGGCAGCTGAGAGAAGCCATTAAGGCTGATGTAGTTATGTGTTGAGTTTCTTGTACTGAGAAATCTGCAGTCACTCTTCTAAAACAGCCTTTTCTACTCCGTAAGATATTACCATTTCTGGACATCACCTAAAACGAAAATAAATGACAAAGACAAAAAAGTTATCACAGAATCACAGAATGTTTTAGATTGGAAGAGACCTCCAAGACCCTCCAGTCCAACCTTTGATGAACACCATTAGCTAACTGCTAAACCTTGTCCCTAAGGGCCAGGTCCAAATGCCTTTTAAATGCCTCCAGGGATGGTGACTCCACCGTTGTCCTGGGCAGGCCAATCCAAGGCCTGACAACTCTCTCAGTGAAAAAATATTTCCTAACATCCAGCCTAAACCTCCCCTGGTGCAGCTTCCATCCATTCCTTCTGTCACTAAGGAGAAGAGGCTGTTTCCCTCTTCGCTCCATCCTCCCTTGAGGCAGCGAAAGAGAGCAATAAGGTCTCCTCTCAGCCTCCTCTTCTCCAGACTGAACAACCCCAGCTCCCTCAGCCACTCCTCACAGGACTTGTGCTCCAGGCCCTTCATGAGCTTTGTTGCCCTTCTCTGGACACGCTCCAGCACTTCTGTGTCCCTCTTATAGTGAGGTGCCCAGAACTGAACACAGGACTCAAGATGCAGCCTCACCTCTGAGTACAAAGGGATGATCACCTCCCTATTCCTCCTGGCCACTGAGTTCCTAATACAAGCCAGGATGCCATTGGCCTTCTTGGCCACCTGTGCACACTGGTGACTCATATTAAGTAGACTGTCAACCAATACCCCCAGGTATGTAGCTTACCATGGGGTTGTTGTGACCCATATGCAAGACCTAGTTGGCTCAGTCACCAGCTGTGATAGGAAGTTATCTTCTACACACTCCAAGAATCTCTGGGTCTGCTCCCTGTCTGCAGTATTATGTTTCCAGCAGACAACTGGTAAGTGGAAGTCTCCCACAAGAGCAAGGGAAAGCAAATCTGAAACCTTCCCTAGCTGCTTATAGAACATCAGCCTCCTCACCTTGGCTGGGTGGGCTGTAACAGTCCCCTACCATGATATCTGCTTTGCTGGCATTCCCCCTGATTCTTACCCATAAGCATTCAACCCTACCATCACCATCATTAATGTGCTCAAGACCTTCCCTAACATAGAGGCCACACCCCTTTCTCTCCTTCCATGCTTATCCCTTCTGAAAAACCTATAGCCATTTAACCCAGCACTCCAATCATAGAGTGCATCCCACCATGTTTCTGTAAGGGCAATTATATCACAGTTTTCTTGCTGGACAATAGCTTCAAGCTCTTCCTGCTTATTGCCCATGCAACGTGCATTAGCATAAATGAATTTTATTTGCTGTACCTTTCTGTATAGGAAGGGTCTGGTCCCTACTGCTCATCATTGACTGGACTGCAATTGCCCCCTTCCCCCTTCAGATCCAGTTAAAAGCCCTATCAGTGAGCTCTGCCAGCTCTTGCCCCAGAATCTTTTTTCCTCTCTGGGAAAAATGCATCCTATTATTTGTTCATAGCTCTGGTGTCTTGTATACCAAGTTATGATCATAGAACCCAAAGCTCTGTTGATAACACCAATCCCAGAGCCATGAATTGACCTTTTGGCTCTTCCTATATGTTCCTTCATTCATTGCTGATGTCAGAGGGGTGAAGGAGATTTAATAATCATGTATGCCTAGTCAGTTCCACTGCATGAAACTGCATAGTTTCATTTTTTTTTCTTTATGAAGGCACCCACAGTTTGCATAGAGCTTTACAGGCACACAAAGTGGTACATGTAGGAGGAAAACAGTAAGTTCCATAGGGTAAAGAAGTGTTAGAGATGAAAAGTTTTAATTGCATTGGCGTGTCCAGAGTGCCATTTTTCACTGAGAGGGGTGAAATAAAGTAAAAACCCTATAAAATTTGGCATTGTCATAAACTTTAATACTTTAAAAGATTTCTAAACACACTCTTCACAAAAATGCAAGCAAACTTATATTTTGTGTAAGGAAATCTGATTAGCTAAAACTATCAAAATAATTTTAAAGCAAAACCCTTCTGTTAAATTTTGATATCCAACCACAAGGACAAAATATTTCTGATAGGCATTAATGTTTTGAAAGAAATTATGGGAAAGCAAGATTTTATCTTTGGTGACATTTAGGCACAATTCTGTTGTGCTTTTCATAAAACTGTCAATTCAACATTATGTCATCAAAATCCAAAGTCTACACTACCAGCACAGCAGATATTTTGCTTGCCTTCCAGTTGTGCTGTCCAGTCAAGAGAGAACTTCGTTCTTCACTAATCTGATACATACATAAAGGATTTTCTACTTTACCTTTTCCAGAAAGGATTGAATTAATTTGTCGTTGCTTCTCACAGAATGGAGTAAAATTGAGACTTTGTCTTGAAGTTTGGAATAGCCTCCAGGTTTTTGTCTGAGAACAAGATCACATGTCTGTATGTGTTATCCAGAAATGCATATTTTTTAGATAAGCCCATATATCATATGGGTCATAGCTGTGCTAAATTTTCTTTGAGTATAAAAATATATAATCTCCCAGTAGTATACAGGATTTCATTTATAAATCTATTATTCTCACAGAACTAGAGTAGCTAAAGAGAAGTCAGCTGCATTTTTTCCCATTCTACAAGTTTCTTGTGAAATAGATGTTCAGAGTCATTAACCTTGTGTGCAAACTTTAGAAGACTCTATGCCATAAAGTAAAGGTAGGTCAGGGGTAAGAATTAAGTCATTACAAAAGTTTTTCTCAAAAGAGGAAGCCCAGTTTTGCATAGAAGAAAATATTCAATGTTAAGGAGATTGAGTGAACAATGTGAGATCTAAAGCTCAGGCAAAGACTTCAATCTGCCGATCAGCCAAAGACTCAATTTGAGTCATGCCTCAGAAGTTACCTTTTTTCTCCTTTTTTAAGTATACACTGATAAGTAGTTTGTGTAACTGGGTTCCAATTAAACAATTAAACTCATTATGTCTTACAAACTAAATAAGATACCTTGAAATATAAAAGAAAAATATATAGAATTATTATAGTTCTTCATTAAAAACTGGTTTTTTTATTAGATCAACAAGTGCTCACAGACCACTTGTTCCCTGGATTCCTAGGAAGTTCCATAAATTTCCAAGACAGGACAGAAAAAGGGTAAAACATGTTCAGAAGAAAAAGGTGTAAATAATAGAAGTGGGATGTCTGGGTTTATTCACTTGCTTTGCAGGATAGCAGGGAATTTCCTCCTGTAGTTTATCCATGCAGTTCCTGGTAACAAGAACCATTGCAATACTGAAGGAAGTACTGTGGTTTGTCTCCATGACAAAAACATACTGGAATAGCTTTTTGATGGGAAACAATCTTACATATAGGTCTTCATGTGAACTTGAATCACCTGGAGCAATTAGGCATCTAAAAGAGGTATAGGCTTCAAAGTGCAAATGGCACTTCTCTGACATCTCGGTTGTTTTCAAACCTAGAAAGAATCATCATCTGCTTAGCTGGGGAATAGAACTGAGTGTTCTGCTTCTCACAAGAGTTTTGGTTTGGGTTGGGTTTTTTCTTCTGGATTTTAGCCAACAGTTTTGCAACATGTTATTGTATGGAACAATTTTATCTCAGGGTCTGAAAACTGGATGTCCTGTACTAACAGTGTAGATGGATTTTACACCTCCCTCGGAGCTAGGGCTTCTGCTGTGAGGCTACAGAGCCCCTAGGCTGCTTGGTGGAGCTGATTATTTGATACAGAAGAAAAACTACTTTCATTCCAGAATAATTAATCTAGTTTTGAAGTGAATAATTCTTCTGCAATAAAAGTGACTTTATTTTGCTATATTATATGCCCATTGGTAACTCTTTTAACCATCACAGAACACCCTGGACCTAATCTTGTGAATTTAACCTGGCAAACAAGATGTAGGATGACTCTCTGCCTTAACTTAAACTGCATGAAAAAAAAAAAAATAGTAGTTTTCATTTTTCAATTATACAAAACGCATCTTTCCTAAATTTTCATGGATGCCAAATCATACTCATTATGGTTGACCTTTCATTTTTTCCATTTTCCAAGTCCAGATTTTAAATATGTCTTTCTTTCCACTTTTTTGTGGTAAGTATCAGTAACATTAAACACTGTTACTGATTCCTTCCTTTTTCTATAAAGGCACATAATCTTAATCAACATAGATTGGTGTGTGGGGAAGTATTTTATTAAATAAAAATGAGGATGTAATAAATCAGTTTTTAAAATTACAGAGTGTTACTTCATTGTGAACCTGAAATACAAGTTATTTTGTAAAGTAATTTCATTGAAAATAAAATGTCACATTTTCATTTCATCTAGATTGTAGTGTATGTGCTAGCAACCATGCACCTGTTTTAATTTCCAAATTCCTTCTTGTTTATTGTGGGAATGTCAGGCTGTAGTCCAAATTTCGAAATAAGTGTGTGTTAAATGTTTTAAAAAGCCCTTACAGGAAAACCCTGACAATAAACAAAATCCTAATTTAATGCAGTAACAACAAGGCCAAAACACCCACTTGTTTCAATGAGCTAAAATAGTGTACTTAACAGGTTTAATGTGTTAATATGCAGATGAATTCTGACCTCGCTCTCTCAGTTTTTCCTTGAAATTGTGTCACATATGGTGTCTGATGTTCCTTAGTCATGTATTTGCCACAGATTAATCAAAAGATAATTCTGCACTGGTTTTACACCATACATTCTCAATGAATTCATGTGGAAGGGTTACTACTAGGCCGCATGAATTTAATCGTATTAGACAACCTTCTACCAAATCTGGAAATGAAAGCTTTTTATGGGTACAGTTGCAGCTGTGTTTTGCATGTAGTATTTTCTTGGTTGGTTTCGTCTTTGGTGGTTTTTTGTCTTTTTGAGGTTTTATCTCTTTGTTTTTATCTCTTTGTTTTCTCACTTAGAAGAAGTTTGAAAGCATGTTTTCAGCATGGTGTTTCTTTTGACATTCTAGCATGTCACAGGATCTGTTGTAATTTAGCTGTATTTGTCTTTAAGTTTTTTTTTGTTTACATAGCGTATGTTGAGTGATGTGGAGGTGTGTCAGCAAATAAGTGTATTTTCTTATTTGTAGCCACAAAAATAAGTATTTAGATATATTTTGGGTGTGGTTTTGGAGTCAAGTTGTACACCTGCTCTTCACATGCAATTCATATTAAGGTCAGTAGGAGCCTCATGCTTTTGCATGAGATATGATGAGATCTTAAAACGTTCATTCCTAGCATATTCTGCTATGATGCTTGTTATGATTCATAGACTAATTACATAGCAGACATTCCCCAGCAGTTCTTTTGAATATTAACTTATTTTATTATTTCAGTAGAGCTCATTTCATATATTTAAAAGATGAAAATATATCAAATGCAATTATTTCAATATTTATCTGCAAAATACTGTTTTAAGAAATTAAGTGTACAAGTGTGTCTAAAATGAGTTGTGGAGTAAGGGGTTATATGAAGTCAAAATTTGTCAGATTCTGAAGCTCCAAGTAGTTCATTTTTTTTCTTTAGAAAAGAAAGTTTATGTCAAGTTTACTTGCAAGTGTTTAATCTGAAATCTCCCCGTAGAATGTCAAGTGGCATTCAGAGAACAGTATAAACAAAAAATAGTTTAAAAAAGAATGGATATGAAGCATTTTTAAAACAAAAATCTTTTGCAATAAGCTGTGAAAACATTGGTATTGAGGTACATGTTTATGGCATTGGTGATTAGTCAGGTTCATCGTGCAATGAGCAAGTTTCATTCTCTTTGGTTTTACATCCTTTATGTTTACAGTAGAGTAACCAGACCGTTAAACATCTTTTCAGTTGAGTTTCCAGACACTGTTTTGTGCATGTCTGAAGTGCCTGTATGTACAAGATTGATTGATTATGATGGTCTACTGCTGTTACTAATATGTTTCCCATTTCCAATTGGCTTTTACTTTTTACAGCTTTGAGCAGTAATTCAGTCCCCTACGCCTCCCTGATTGGCTCTGTGTCCTCCCTCTCTAGCCAAACTACCACTCAGTCCTTATATGATAATAACTCTCTCCCACGATTCGCTCGAAAAGGTCTAAACATCTTTGTCTCTATTATTTTCTCTGTTCAAGCACTGTTTTAGATGTACATCAGTTCACCTCCATCTCTGGATCAATCTAGAGTTCTCTTGTGCCTTTTCACTCATATATTTTTCCATAGGGGTGCTTGATCTGGATCAATTGGTGTAATTACTACATGACTGTCACCCACATTTATTTTGAGAATAGCCAAGTTCTGTTAAGTGAAATTTATAAGATAATGGGAGAAAAACAGAACTGATTCAAATAAATTAGTACTTGCAGACTAATTTGTTAATTGAAAATTGTAAGAAACCTCCCCATTATATCTGAATATTCTGCTTTGTTAGTTGACTGACTGCTTGCCTTAGTAACTAGTTTACATAGTGTCTCACCATCACAGATGTGCTACAAAGGTAATAAATAAATAAATATGGTTAGGGTCAGAAGAATTAGGGCCAATGCTACTGAACATTATTTTTGACTCATACCAGAGCCATACTAGAGTATGATGCCTGAAATGTCAAAGAAACAAAAAAGAAAACAAGAATGCTTAAAAAAATTTAAAAGAGAGAAGTATGCTATCATGTGACTGTGTTGTAACCACATGGTCATTTTCAGCTATGTTTAGAGGAAATGCAAGTTAGCTGTCTTAGGCATGCTCTTAAAATTCACGGTGACAAAGCAAACTGCATTGTGTGACATGGCTTCCAGCTTGAGCCCCCTTGAATCATCACTGTTTTGTTTGGGTTTTTTGTAATTTCAAGAGATCCTGGGGTTCACTAGCTTATTTTTTCTAGCCAGCTCTGATTTCTTCCCACAAGCAATTGAAAACGCACTTTCATTTTAGGTGTGATAGTATAAAGGATGAAGAGAAGAATGTTAGCATTTTGGAGAAGGGTCATCATGAAGACTGTTAGCATGGAACAAATAAGTTCACAAATTTTTGTCTGGCAAATCTTTAGCTGGCAGATTGTTCTAGTTGACCCCACATCTTTTCTTGGCTTTCTTTTACTTTGCTTTCACTATACCCTGGTTTTCCATCTCTAACTCTTGACTCCCAGCTCCTCTTCTTCTTTTTCACTCACTGTCTTCATCAGTGGACAAAGATGTTTACACCTGAAGTAGATTGTAGGTACGTTTGGGGGTTGATAAATGGGGTTTCACATTAGGCATATTTTAAGGTACTAGTGCAGTCAGTATGTGTGTCCAGCCAAGCTCTACAACCCCTGCTCTACAATCTGCTACTAGTGAAAACATTTTTGAAGTTCTGATTGTCTGATGTCCAATGTTGTCTTTAGTGACTGTTGTCTACAAGCATGTTATTCTAGTCATTCATAGTTGCATGTGAATGTCAGTCACCTCAAAAATTCATCAAATAAGTATTTCTAGTTTAGCCAGAATATGTAGTCAGTCTATGCCTTAATGCATTATTATTAATCCTCAAGCTGTCCATTTCATTTTTTATTATTCCTTTTGTAAGTTAGTTTTATGTTGGTTCGAGGTTTCTTTGTTTTTTACCATTTCCTTTGCAGGTTCAGGTGTCTCCGGTTACCTTGGTAACCTTCATTCTTCAAGTTCATTTTTCTTGATTACACATAAACCACTTTGTTTTCTGTCAAAAGAATTCTTTCCTCTTTAGGGCTTTTTCAGTGTCTGTTTCTCCACTCACCTTTCCTCATCTGATTCAATGGAGTTTCCATTTCATGCAGTGCAGGAGAAGGAGTTTGAAATGACATTAAGAGTCATTACTCAAAGCAGAGGTCAACTGTCAGGTCTAACTGTTTCATTTTTCCATGCCTAGCTAGCCTTACTCACTCATATCACAGTAACTCTTTCCTCTACAGTAGGAATGTTAGCTTTGGGAATATGCTTGGTGACTTCTTTTAATTTGGCTTCAGAGCTCATCTATCCAGAGCATGTCCTGCTTTGAGTAACCAAACTATTTGCCTGCTTCTCTCACATACGACATCTTTATTAATTACACATTTCTAGCCATTCTAACTACTGCATTTTCTAAATTTTAGAGAAATGCTGTCAATGTAGTTTACTTTAAATTCTGTTCTTATTTCCTGTTCAACAGGTATGGCCAGTCATCCCCCAATACCTATCTTGGAACTGGCAGATCATATTGAAAGATTGAAAGCAAATGACAATTTGAAGTTTTCACAGGAGTATGAGGTAATTGTCACCACTTCCTGGTTATGTGTTTTGTTCAAAATGTCATGCTTTCTTTTTCACTAGGCACAGCACTTGGTTTTCTTAGTATACACAAGTATCTGTGTTCTCTGCATTTAATCTAATCCTTAGGTTACTTAAGAAGTCTGTGTAATGTTAAGAGGATACACACAGTACAAGCTCCAAACAAGTTATGGTCCACCATGCTTGCTAAAAGAATTTGCAATTGCCTTTCCTAATAACAACAGTTTTAAGACACAGTTTTTTCCTCCTGTCAGTAATACCACGTTGATAATCTGTGAATTATAATCTAGAAGAACATGAAGGAGTTTGTCTCGAAGACAGTAATCATTTACAAGCTACCTTGTCAGTAATTCATGGAGTATACCTCCCCAGACAGGCATTGGTACTGTGGAAAGTAACAGCCTCTCATGTCAGAAATTTGTGACTAAAAGAATTTAGATAGCTATCCATTAAACACAGTAAATTATAGCTGTTTCTTCAATGGCAATATAGTCTATGTCAAAATTTTCTAGATAAAGCATGCACAGAGCCATCAGAAAAAGAATGCTTCTTTAGAGCAGCTATGGGCAGCCATGTCTATGATCGAAGGATTAGCAGCTCCCAGAGGGATCACTGACAATAATTTCTTTATAGTCTGTTGTGTCTCTAATCCTTGCTTAAGACTCCTCAAGACTTTGTTAGCCTGATACGGGGAGTAAAAACTCATGTTGATCTCATTTTTCTACAGTCTGCACATTTGTTGCATTTGGAGGTTGATATGAACGCTAACACTACAATAAAAAAAAAACAGAAAAACTGGAGTTTTTCACGTACTGCATGGTAGGGAGGTCCTGTAAATGCATGATGTAGTTAAAAAGCCTTGACAAAAAATGTTAAAAATTAATACTAACAACTATGATAGAGAAAACTGTTGCTTATTACTTAATAGAACATGCTGGTCAGAAAGACATTAAGACTGATCTAAAAAATAATCTCATTAGATGTGAAAAGGAAGATCTACTCTCAAAAATGCATGGAAATAAATTTGAAGTTCATCTAAGGATTGCTGTTTACTGTTGCAGTCACAAAAAATGGGGAGTATCTTTTTGCATTTTGGTGTGTAAATCCTGTGTTCTTAATTACAAAGATGGTAGCATATGGAGGATCAGACATGGAAAATAATGTAGCAGAATGTTGACCATAAAAAAAAAAAAAAAAAAGCTAACATTTGATATAAATTTGATAATCATTTCCTGTTATACTATGGGCACATTCCTTGGAATATCTGTATAGGAAATCACATTTATTAACTAAAAAATGACATTACAAGTCATATAATGTATAACATCCATAAAAAGAAAAAAAATATATGCCTGTACATGGTTCTTCCTATGCTGTAATATAATTTAAAAGTTTGGGTGTTTTGTATTACCTTTATTAGTTAAATCATTAAAAAAATATTCAGAACGTAATCTTAGCCATTTATAGTCAGTGTTGCAAAGATACATTAAATCACTAAATATGTAGGATCTACTGTCCAGAACATTATAACCAATCTATGCAAACATCTCAGCTTTCACATGTTTTTTTAATCAAAGCCATCTAGGGCAGAGTGGTGTGACATACAAAATTAGAATGTTCACAACATCAGGTCAACATCAAATTTCATTCACATTGATTTGCCCAAGGGCATTCAACATTTCCCTTTGAAATCCCAGCTATCAAGATAGTACTTCATTTACATCTTGTCCAAGGTTCATCCATTTTGAAACAGAATTAGTGAAAAGTATTTCTATTTGATTTCATGCTCTTGTCTAGGCAGTGGACTAAGGCTGCAGCTTGATCATCACTGTAAATCATCTCCCTGGCCTGGCTGTGCATTCTTGTTGACTCTCTTGTGCTGATCCTGGCACTAGCACATGTGCAGCTGTTCAAGGATTGTCTCAGGAAATAGATTCAGCTGAAAACTAATCGTTTTATTTGTCTTTACTGTTTTCAGTTGGTTCAGTTCCCTGAACGGGCTCACCACATGGCTGCATGAGCTCTACTGCCAGCACAAGGGAGCTGGTGAGAACATTTGTGGTCAGGAATTAGGACCTCCTCTGTCAGCAGAAATCCTTGCTAGTGTTTCTTGGAAGCAACTATACAATTCAAAGGCAGAAATGGGTACAGATGGTTCAGTTATCATCACTTCAGATGACGCTTGAACTGGTGATAGAGAAGGAAAAAAGAGATACTGTTCATCTTCAGGAGTTAGAGATGTAACATGCAGCAGGAAACCGCTGACCTTTATTGATAGTATTGAAGTCCTCCAGTTAATTCTGATTTGGGAAAACAAAACAGTTTTTATCAGTTACTGCTGATGATTTTTGTTTTTCAAAATGCTCTTGGCATCACATTATTTTATTTTACTTTTTATGGAATTTCTTACATTGCATGGATGAAATTATTAAAAAAATAACCTGATAGTATACATCAACTTGTTATTACAACTTTATGATACCATGAGATCAAAAAATACATGTGTAGCTTTCTGATGAACACTGACTTCTCATCTAGCTCATACAACTACTTTCAGGGGCTTAGCGCCATTTCAGAATGTTTTAATCATTATTATCACATCCTACTTTAGTAACCACTTCAAAATAATTACTTGTGTCACAATTCAAATACATCTTTTAATATTACATGACCCTTTTTCAGCTCTTCATAATTATGTGAATACTTGCTTCTGTTCCATCCTTGCTCCTTTTCCACAGAGTTTTGATCAGAATTTCTAATTGAAATGGCATGCAAGTTTGTTTTTCTCATTTTGGAGGAATAACGCTTCCATGCTTGCTTCACCTTTCTCTTCAGACAGACAGAAACTTCCTCATCTCTTTACTACTGCCAAAAGAGAGAAAGATCACTCACAGAAGTCATACATCTACACGCTGTCTCCTGTGCTTATTTGTTTTTAATTTTCAAAAAAAACCACCTTTGCATCCAAGGAGGTTCCTTGCACCCTTCCTAGAGAAGATGAAGGAATATTTCTTTGTATACCAGGATCATGAGAGAAGACAGGGTTGCTTTCTTCAAATAATGCCAAATTCTACCCACTATTTTCTATTTATCTGGCACAAAGCTTCCCAAACAGTGGGGTTTTTTGTGCGAATTTTTTGTTTGCTTGTTTTGTTTTGTGTTTGTGCTTATTTCTTTCTGAGTATGTGTTCCTTTTTGCTCTGTGTCAAATCTAGTTGAGAAATAAGCTGAAATTGCCATTAAAGAAATAATAAGTCAAAACTGCATCTCTTGGTACTCTGGCTCTGAAACAAACCTTCAGGGTAATGTGGCAAGTTGAGAAAACAGATATTGCAAAATAATTAAGTATCTGTATGCACAGTATAAACTACATACACTCAGGGGAAAAAAGAAAAAAAAAAAAGTAGAACTTTTTTGTTTCTGTTATTTGCTAAAAGGGGTGTATTATCTCCAGTGTAGACCATCTCCCAGCTCTGTATGTTTTCTAAGCTTCCATATCATCAACTGGAGGAATTTCTACCTCTGCATGTGATCAGAAAATATTTCATAGTGTCTTTTTCAGGGCTTCTCCAACCCCTTAAAGGGGATGATCGTCAGAACAGTGGAGACTTCCATCAGTATACATCTCTGATAACTCTACCTTGCATAAAACATTTCATGGGAAAAGAGGAGCCAAGCCTCTCATAAGTCAAGATTATGACTATTGTAATATTTAAATGAATGTATAGTTCACCTATTGAATAAAGTAGTTTTGTACTTTTAGCATAGCTAGTGATCTGTCCTCATCACAATGAAGTTTATCTCTACTTCAAAATAAATTTTTCATAATTCTGCATTAATTATTGTTAGCTTGCAATCCCCAATCCTTAGTAAAATGCTGGAATACCTTGTTAACCTGACACATTCTTTATGTCACGTAGTTCTTTTGTATTTCCTAATTTTAAGACAAGGTTCTTAACCCCAACTAACTATTGTGAAGCTTTTGCTGACTTTGACAGTTGCAATGGGATTTCTATATAATGCAAGATTCCTTATGGACTTGAAAGCTGCTAGGCAGAAAACCATATTTGTAAGAAACTGACCTTTGTGCCTTATCTTTCTCTTGACTCAGGTTTCAGAATTTAACAATAAAAAGTGGTCATGGATCTAGATTGAATCAGAACAGTAATGTTCTGCCTACTTTATGCAATTAAATAGATGTATTTTTAAAGTCATTCCCTCTTGTAACATAGAAAAGACAATTTATTCCTCCAAAGTAGATTCCTCGGTCTTGTGTAAAATAGTTTCACATCTATTAACTGAGATCTGTAGCTATAGCTTTACACCCTTAAGGAAGTAGATTCATATTTGTACCATTTTTGTGTGAGAATTTGTCACTGCCACATGAAATTACGGCACCAGACCCTACGTGTTACTTTATGATTTACTGTGTATGCTTCTGTCTGCACTAGTTAACTAATTTTATGAGAAGTTGTGTGTAATTTAATGTTTTTCCTCATAAGGCTTCTTTCTGTAAATTGCACGCAGTCTTGTGCTTTAACACTGAATGCTGGAAAAGATGAAGATGCATTTTGACTCTGTGCTGTGCTACTGGCCTATTTCAAGTTTTATTGTAGCTTTTCATTATCAGTGGGTAGGATTTGTGTTGAAAGGACAGTTTACTGACTATCGTACATTGATCTTTGTTGTGTCTTAAGCTGCAACAGAATAAGCACTGGACACTAGAGCACAATAAATTTTATTTAGTAGAAGCAGATATAAAACATACTATTGATATAAAACAGTTTAAAAGTCCATGAAGAACAGATAATTTATTGAATGATTTTGTACCAGAGAAACAGCTGTGCTTAACTGCCGTATCATTACAGATAATAGTGACTCATATTCAAAAATCAATATTTTCTCTGCAAAAATTTGTTTTCTGTACATATATTTGTTTTCTATGTTTTCTATCATTACAATAGTTACCTTTTTCTACCTTTTTCTAATATTACAGACATCATTTGTTGGTATTCTGTAACTTTACTTTCAGAGGATGTGCTCTATTTATGGAGCAACAATTAGTGCAGTCAGTGAACAATGAAAAGTTGTTTGTCTTATTAATAGCACATATGTTGTTACATTCAGCAAGGTTGTTTGGTGCCTAGTTCCATCTAGGGTAGTGTCCAAGCCAGCAGGATAGACACGGTTTTAATTTTAAAGACACAGTGTAGGGATCTAAAGTGGTACTAGTCAAGATCTATAGTAGCTTATTATCTTCTTCCTTTGTGCTGTGAATGCTTCCTTTGGATAACAGCATGTTACACCAGAAGGCTGGTGTTACAATGTTGGGATGCTGGGCTTTAGTCTGATACCTTATCCTTTTTTGCCAAAGAGTTCCACAGGCTCAGTTTAAAAAGTTAAATATTGTAATAAATGTCAGGTTTGTTTTGCCCAACTGAAAACAGTGAAATATGTAGGAAGAGAAAAGTAGTCTGATTCTTATAGCAAGAAAAATAATTCAAGAACAGACTTTGGGCGATTTTTAGAAAGATTTATTGGCGATTTTTTTAGAAGCTTTATTGAAGGAAATTAAGGAGTCAGTGAAGAAATTCACTCCTTTACTCTTTTCTTCAAAAATATAAATGTTGACAGTTGTCTGAATATATGTTGACAATTGAAAACAACACCGGTGCCTTATATGAGACAGTTTTTGTTTGAGAGCTACTGTATTTCATGTATTTCGTATATAATAAAGCATCAGGATGCTTTACTCATGAAAACATATAAACTTAGGAGGTTTTATTTCTCAGGTGTTATTCTAATATTTACTTCCCACCTGAATTTGAGTGTAATCCTCGGTTTTCAACTCAGTATTATTTCACCACAACTGGTTAAGATATCATGGACAAAGGATTTGAATTGCAGATTGGGAGTAAACAGTATGTTTCAGATTGGAGGCAAAGAACAAATACAGAAAAATAGGAGTACTATTAAAAAGTTAGATTTTCTAAAGCTTTTTATGCAGTAGTCACTCTCCTTCAAAGATGTTTTTCAATGATGGTTGTTTTCCTTCTTAAGAATACTTCAGCTACATGAATATGTACTTTATTTGATTCTACTGGAATAACATTTTACATTCTTTCATTTCATTATAGGACTATTGGCTTGATATTGTAGAGGAGCTATCGTCATTCTTGAAAGAAGTTTGGCAAAAGCCTTAGTTGTATTTCTAGCTGCTCCTGAACAGTTGGGTCACTTTGCTTTGAGAGCCAGCAGGAAATGTCTCATCTGTATATTTGTAACTGCTTTTAGTACCAGGATACAAACCTGTATTTGAGTTTTGAAAAAATTCAGATTTTTCCCACCATATCTCTTGAAAATGGCAAAATGGTAGTCTTTACAGAATTATCTGAAAAACTCTGCCATAATACAAAAGCATATTACAGTTGGCAGGCTGCCATGATTATTCATTAATGTTTTGATAATGCAGCATGTAAATCTCATTCTGTTAGTTAGTTTCCTTAATAATACGATAGCATCCTCTTATAAATTTTTCAGCTATGATAAGAAGTTCTCATCACAATTGCAGACATTGTTAAAAGAGGGTCAATTTTTTTTTTTTTTGTGGTATCTGACTCCTTTCTCCAGTTGTGCAGCATCTGTATGTATTGACATCCTCTCGAATTTGTCTTTTTCATTTGTCTTCTCTCTACCTGGTCTTAGGTTTCTCTGTGACCCAGTACTTTCTGATGACTTGAGTCTCAAACACAGTAACTACAGTGCTGGGAAATTCTGCTTCCTTCCCTTTCTGGGCTTGTGAAACCTGTGAATTAACTCACATTCCTCATGATACACAAAGACATGAATCTTCTGGCTTTATATTTCCTGGCATAGAAACCCTTAGTACAGTGCTGTTTGAGAGCAGGCAGGCATACATTGGTTTACTCCAGGAAGGATGGCATTTTGTCATACTCTTTTCTTCCCCAGTACTATACTAGGGTAAACTCCTCAAAGACTCACAGTTACAGTGGGGAAAGACTTACAACTTGTTTAAGTGCTGTAAAGGAAAACTTCACAATGAGCAAGTACAGAATTTACTGGAGGGGTGTTCTTTGAAGTTCTTCTGGAAACATATTTTGCTTACCAAAATTCACAGTTAAAAAACTATGTTACGGGTGTTCCATTGTACTAGTAAGTATTTCTCAAGTCTTTTCCCAGTAACATATCATTTTTTTTTTTTAAGCAGCCAAACAACAGTTGAAAGATTAGTCAAAACATGGGAGGGCAATAACAGTATTACAGATATCCTTATTTCTTTTGCACAAAGCACCCATACTACCGAGTTATGCTCTGAAGAAATCCAGTTCTTTGTTCATGACAGCTTTATTGAAGGCAAGCTTTCAGAATGAATATACTAGAAATCCTATTAAAGTGCCATCCATTAAGCCATTAAAGCACTCATTAAAACTGTTAGTACAGACTTGTTATTCATGAGTTATTGGTCTTTCACACTTCTGAAATGTGTCTGCCAATACCACTCAACTCTTTGTTCCAGTGTGGCTATTAAGTCTGAGAAAATATAGATTAACTTTCTTTTGCCAAAACAGTGCTTTGTGGGAAGATAGTGAGGCCACAATGGGGTTCAGATTGCTGAGAAGAACAGGAAGGATTAAAGTTCAGTCCATTTGCCTGTTTTTCACATAATTTATGTTAACTATGTCTGCATGCAGGCCTAAATATTAATCACTGAATTACACCATCTGGCCATATATCATGCAAAGAAGTGAATGGGTGTTATAGCACACTGCTGTGATGAAGATATTCTCATCTGCTTCTACAAATAGCTGACAGAGAAAGATGCTGTTTGATTTTTTTTCTTGATACTGAGAAGCAGCTTTAAATCACTTAGAATAATACTGAACAGTTGAAGCTAAGCTTTAAGAGTAAAGTGCTCTTTAAAATCTAAAAATTCACATTAAAAATAGGTATAATATAGAGCTGAGGCTGTTTGTCATTATGGGAAAAATCTACTATGACTTTGTTTGGTTGAATTGCAACTGGATATGCAAAAAATACAATTAGCATATTAAGCTAGACTGAGTGTAATCTCACAAATTACTAAAATTGTAAACCCCGGTATTGCTTTTTTGAAAAAAAAAATAATCTTTTTTTAAGATAAAAATTAGTCGAAATTAAGTCACAATCACTCAGATTCACACCTCTGAACTGCTAATGACATACTTTCTTTAGTGAACAAGACACTGAATTGTTTGAATATGTGTGCTTAGTAACAGAGAAAGGCAAAAATACTTATTCTCCTTCATCTCAGTGTTTTTGAGATTTCTGACATCTTTGTCGTTATCTGTTATGCTAGAATCCGTTACTTGCCAAACTGATAGAAAAGATAAAAAGATGGGTAGCGTGCCCTCACCTTCTGAACAGAAAGCCTGGGATTTGAAAAGCTTACAGTTTACATTCATAATGGAAATTTCAGATGCATAAATACAAATGCTTTATATAACGTGGTATAAAATGCTATAGTTTGTCTGGAAGCAATAATATTTCTTCAGAAGCAAAATATTTGCAGAGTAAACTATAGCTACATATGGTTAATAACAATTTTTAATTCAGCAAGCTAAAAGGTTCCTTTTCTTCTCTTTGTCTTTCAAAGTCTATTGATCCTGGTCAGCAGTTCACATGGGAACACTCTAACCTGGAAGTAAACAAACCAAAGAATAGATATGCGAATGTAATTGCATATGACCATTCTCGTGTTCTACTTTCAGCAATAGAAGGTAAGAAAACCTTTGAACTATTCTAACTAAATTTAAAAGTCCAGTGTAATTTTACCATCTGATGTCTTTCTCTAGTAATAAAGAGAGGTGTTAGCCAAATTACTCCCAGTAAGTTCCTATAATTATTCCTAACAATCTTTTTCTGATGTTCATTCTCAGGAATTCATTATGACAATACATAGAACTGACACAGGTTACACATTGCACTGAACGCATCATGTGTGTATGCCAAAATGTTATGTAAAGTAAATTATCACTGAAGTTTATTTATGATAAGACATCTTCATTAGATCTTTCCTTGTCAAGAAGCTTTCCAAAAACATCTTAGAGTTTTAACTTAAGCAAACTGGCCAAGGTGATCAGCCCTAGGTATTGTGTCTCTTTTACCAAGTGATAAGGCAACAGGAAACACTGGTTTGCACTCAGAGGATTTATTTTCCTATTAGTTCTGCCTTACAATTAACATGCTTCCTTGATGAAGGCAGATTTTCAATTTATTCTGATAATCATTTATGTATATAAGAGAAACAATTTAAATTGAAACTTTCCTTTAGTTTCACTCACAGGGATTGCATGTAATACAAAATGTGATAGGAACTATATTATTTCGGTTCTAACATTCTATGGGTGTTTTGCAAGGTGTTTTGGCCTACAGTTATAAAACAGCTTCTTATCTTTGGGTATTCCAGATCTGAAGACACTGAGTACAGGAGGGAAATTATTTATAGGTATAGTCCATTTTAATATTAGCTGTTTGATGAAGAAAATGGTAGTCCCACTGACAGAAGTTTAGGTCTTGCCTTATTTATTACAGCAGCATATCAAGGGCTTTGATAGCACAAAGAGTTTCTCAAATGTATCTGAAAATTTGTATATGATAACTTCCCTATATTTTTTCCACCTCTGAGGTCCATATGGAAATTCTGAAATGCTTTTCTGTAACATCACTTAAATTGTTCACATTGCCTTGTAGAAGAATATAGAAATATAGAAACCTGCTGGTATCTGATGAAACTACTTGGCTCAACCCTCAATACAGTATAAGAGAAAGTATTTTAATTGGCATTATTTGTGATATAACTCAATGAAAATGTTCCTTTCTGTTTCACTGATCCAGCCAAAAAAACTAAGTACATGGTCAGGAAAGGCTAGGAACAACTGGACAGCCATTCTGAATTCTTTGAAACAAAAAGTCACACCTGAGAGTAAGTTTATTTGACAAAGGACTCAGGATCTTCACAGAACTCTGTTTGGAAAAAAAAGGAGAAGAATATACCTAGGAAAATACCTCGTTTCAAATAATTTTATTTCTTAATTTGCAAGTCAGACATCTAGGCTTTAAAAGTTCTGCCAAGTTCTCCTTTATGTGAAAGATATATGAAATTTCATACCGTGAAAGCAAATGAACATATTCAGAATATTATTCCAGGGACAAAAATTTAAAAGACAAACCAGAAAACATTAGTCAAAGCAATTAAAATACGGGATTACACTGTACATTAGGCTATTTTTAAAAATAATAAAGTAAAATATAAAAAAAATCTACATTGCACCTGTAGGAAAGGACTGAGTCATTAGTCTTGTGATTAAGCTGTAATGTTTGATTCCATTTTTTTATGGGATGAGGTTAAAATTTCTAACCCAATAGTATTCAGTGATATTAAACAAAGGAAAATAATATAATGCATTAAAATATTGACGTTAGTTGTAAAACCACAAATGGGGTTTAAAACCACAAATGGGGTTTAAACCCATTTGATAATAAACATAATATTAAGTATTCCCTCAGTCTTCAGTTAATGGTGAAAAAAGCAACATAAATCAAATATTAAAAGCCTTTTTATGATATGATATGATTTGTCTTGGAAACAGTAATAAATAAATATCTGTTTATCCTTTTAAATTTTCTCCCCCAGGATTTTACATGGTTGTGTTTGTGAAATTTTGTGCATGTACCTGCAAGAGTTTAACACATTAGTCTTAGTGTTTGGCAATAAATACTTCTCTTTCAAGTTTTAAGTAAATATTCCTGGAATACGAACATGCAGTCTACCTAGGATGTTAGTTAGTTGACAACTGTGTTTGTTTTCATACTACCAGGGAAATTGATGGTTTGAATATTGTAAAAAAAAGATAAAAAATCCTTCTTTATCTATGCTATCATACAAGTTGATCAGGACCTAAATTTGGGTTACACTACCTTGTGTGACAAATATATGGAGAATATTTGATTTTATTTGATTTTTTGGCTGCTGTAAGACAATGGTCACTAAGTTTGACTAATAACTGTGCTTTTCCTAACATGTAAAGCTCCATTCTACATTTAGACATTTGGTGTCTGTTCAAGAGCAAATACACACAAACAAGAAACTACACACCTGGCAAACTGTAATCCTACACTGATGGTCACTTTGGTGTTGCACAAATGTGGAATGTTGTAATTGCTACTCTGGAATGAGGCATGAGGCCATCTTTATGCAGTTGTCTGTCTGACTGTAGCCAATATACAGAAATTCTTAGGGAATCTTAAGAAGCACGTAGCAGAGATTTGAAATTACTTCATTCTACCCATTGATAGTATTAGCCCCTGACTCATTTTTTCATAGTGGGACAGGGAGGAGAATTGGGAGGGTAAAGAGAAAACTCATGGTTTCAGGTAAAGACAGTTCAATAGGTAAAGCAAAAGCCATGCAAGCAAGCAAAGCAAAACAAGAAATTTGTTCACTACTTCCCATTGGCAGGTAGGTGTTTGGCCATCTCCAGGACAAAGAGCTCCGTCTTATGTAACAGTTACTTGGGAAGGCAAATGCTATCATTCAAAATGTCTCCCCATGCCTTCTTCTTCCTCTGGACTTATATGCTGTGCAGGACATCATATGATATGCCTGGCCAGTTTGGGTCAACTCTCCCACCTGTGTTCCCTCCCAGATTCTCGTGTACCCACACAATAGCAAAGCATGGGAAGTTGGAAAGTCCTTGAGTTCTTAGCAACAAGTAAAACACCAGTGTATTGTCAACATTCTTCTAATACCAAACCTACTAACTCGAAAACACAGCACTATTCTAGCTACTAGGAAGGAAAACGTCCCTTTGGAAGGAAAACTCATTTGTTGTGGTAATCTGAATTTCCACCTAAAGGAGAATATTACTTTGCAAAGTTTTGTTCCCAAGTTCTTGAAGACTCATAAATCATGCTCTCTTTGGATGTGTTTGAGGGGGACACTTAGAGTTTGCAATATAATGAAAGAATGTTATAATGTTTTGAAGTTTATTGTATGCATCTAAATGTATTTGAAGGCAGAATGCACTGATTAAAAGAGAAATAGGTCAAGTTAAAACAGCTAGATCTCTGATCTTAAACCTCTAAGGAGTAAATAAAATACTGGGAAAAAATGATTAAACATTCTGCATTTTAATATGTCTTGCTAGATCTAAAAGTCTGGTACATGTGACATGGATTTGCATAATGCTAGTGATGAAAAAATAATAATTTTTAAAAAAAGTGTCTGTCTTATTTCAGCAGTATCATTTTTTGTTTGATGGGAAGTTTAGTGGCTTTAAAATGCTCCTAAATCTAGATGTTTCTGACTGTAATATGAACAGTCAGGAAAAACAGGCAAGAATGTGATAATATTCTTATTTTTCTGATTTCCAATTATTGCTATATTATCATCAAGTATGTAGGGCATCATCGTCAGATCTAGAAAGTATTCTGATAAATACATATTCTTGAATATCTACTGAACCATCATAGACCATACAGATTATTTGCACTCTCTCACATTGCATTTGTGTTGTATTCAGCTAACAATAAATAATTGGACACTTAGGAGTACTTGTATGTCCTGGCTTTCTACAAGGCTGGAATGCCTTATAAACAATGAAGGTATTTCAGTGATGAAGGTACAGAAAGATCAGTAATAAAGATTTTAATACAGATTTTATAGTGTAAAGGTCTATGCAGTAGAGTCATAGAGTCAACTTCACGGTGGCTGTCTCTACAGGAAAGCCAAAACAAGATGTAGGGGTGTGGTTATTTTGACCTATAGATCTGCTTATGACACTCTGATTGTGACTTAACTGCAAAAATACTGTTGTTTGTGATATTTTAAAAATCTGTTCATAACAACTCCAACTTTCTCCTGTATACATACACTCACTGTACATTGGGGATGTAACACCTTTGCTAAAACTTACAGAGACTGCTTTTGAATGAGTAATGAAGATTTTTACCTCACAGTTTCCCATGCACACTCATATTGAAATTGTGTTTTGAGAAACTGCCAAACTAGAAAACATTTTGGTTTGCAATAAGAGAGACATTCATTGGCTCTTTTGGAGCATCATTTAGAGGTAAAAATGAATATTTATATCCAAAAAGTACTCATTTGGTATATAGTTTAATGTTACTCATTCCTAGAGTTGGAGAATCACTAAATCAAGTCTCAGCCATCTGTAGAGTAATTATAGTACAATGATTTCATGTTGGATATTGATACCTGCCTTGCACTATCATGTAGCATATGGCTGTCTTGTTGTATAGTGGCCAGCGTGGTGGCATAATGTTGTTATCTGTGCCCTTAAGGAACTGCACTGAGCAGTTGATTTAAGTTCATTCTATACCATTTCTTAATACTAGCCAATTTGTGAAATGAAACAAAATTTTAAAAAAATATAAAAATTAAAGCTTCCTTTCTTAGCAGAGTTCCTCCTGTCTTCAAGCCTGCTTTTTCTGCTACACACTTTCCAAGTTTCTTATTTTGCCTGAATATGTTCAACAGGTCCTAGTTCCTAGCTTCTCTTTCTAAATTTCTATTCAGATCTGTCTTCCCTTTTCCTTTCAAATATTTTTCTTCTGGTCTCTGCACAATCTATTTCTTTGCCCTGCTTAAGTCTGTATCTTCTGCCACCCCTTTATGGCATTGCCTTTTTTCCCATAATTCTCTATAATTCTGCATTTCATTTGTGACTTCATGTCTTTCATCCTTTTCCTCTTCACCAGACTTTCTGAGTCCTAGTAGTCCATCCAGAATTCAGCAATGTGTTGTTTTTCTTTTTCTGTAATAACTATTTCCTTCTTAAATTGCACTGTTAAAATGGTAAGAAAATTTTCCCCAGTCTTTGTAAAGAGCTTTCATTTTACCAATTTCCATTTACTACAGTATCTTAATTGGTCTTGTCCAGCCTCTTTCTTCATTGAGTTATAACATTTACACTTATACTTACACTTAGATCATTTGAATTTGATAATTTCCTTAACTATATGGATTTTGCATTAGAAAATCGTATGCTTGAACATTTGCTGCATCTAGCAGCTATCGTGGTTAATTTCTGCTCTGACATAGTTCAAAACATCAGCTACTGGTTTGAACTAATAGTACAGCTTCATCAGCATTTTGAGTTCATCATTGCATTTTATCAACTTGTTTAC
Source organism: Heliangelus exortis (assembly GCF_036169615.1). NCBI lineage: Eukaryota > Metazoa > Chordata > Aves > Apodiformes > Trochilidae > Heliangelus > Heliangelus exortis. The sequence goes on from NC_092454.1 coordinate 44,812,953, forward strand.
AACCCTGGCAGAACTTAATCCTACTACTTCACAGTCTTCCAATGACTAATATCACGTCTCTTTGGGAAGCAGCACAGAACCAAAGGCTTATGGTATAATTTGTTTTAAATAGAAAGTCTGTTCAGTACTTAGACTATCTAAAGGCTTGAAATAATTTCATTATTTGATTTCATTTTTTGAATAAAATGTGAAGTCTAATTAAAGCTATGTAAGATTATAACTGTCTTCAGGAGATCAAGTGAATAGTTGTGAGTTATACATTATTAGCCTTGTGGATCTGAAGGTATGTCACACCAAATTTTACTGTCATCTCAGTTCATGAGTAAAGTCTTATCATAAATCGGGAGCTATAGCACTCATATTTTTAAATCTTTTTTCAATTTAATTGTGGTGGCTAATTTTGTTTCATTGCTCATTCATTTTTAGTCTGTAAAATCCGGACTGCTTTGTTCTCTTGAGATACTTTAAAATGGGGGATCTTTTATGCTCAACTACTCATCTGCTTCTTTCCCACTGTGCTCAACTCCTGTCTGGCAGAACGAAGAGAATGCAAACTCTGGTCATTCATCACTATATTTGAAAAGGCTACTAGGAAGCAGTTATGGTAGAATTATGATCTGGAAGCTTTGTCTTTAACTGACTTTTTGTGCAGAAACCGTGTCCCTGCTTTCACGAAACCTATAAAAGTCAGGTTATACTGCATGGATTACCCTAGATCTATGCTTCAGGTATGCCATCCTAAATCTGCAGTAAACGCCACTGATATCAATAAACTTGGTTAAGTTTCATGTAAGTATTACAGAAGACAGAATTTAGTTCCCCTTTTGACCCATGTTCTTACAGAACAACTGACCTCTCTTAACTATTAAACCCAGATTTAAGTAACGATGGCAATTGCTGTTGTGCTTGTGGGTATGTTGCCTTCAAGCCATGGCAGCTAAAAATAGTTCTCAGGCTTTTGTTTTACCACAGTTAAACCCATTGTCATTTGATTGGGTTTTTTTATACTATTAGACTTGACAGAGAACTGTTCAGTTTTCTCAGTTCAGAATGAGGTTATGGCTAGAAAAGTCATTGCAGAAAGTTACATTTTCATATTTACATTTATTTGCCTTTGGAAATTGCTTCTGCTTGATCAGGGCATATTTACAGATGTTCGGTTTTGTATATATTATTTTTAAACTGGACACACATCATTAGGCCTTTTATGATAAGGGATCTTCCCTTGAGGGCTTTAAGTTTATGGATTGTGAGGACATAGTTGATGAAGCAAAAACTGGTGCAGCAAATTGTGAGAGAAAGTGAGAGTGGTGAAATGGTATTGCAGAATACAAAAGCATTTTGGAACAGGATATGAATCTGAGGTCATGCACAAAAAAAAGTGATGAAAAGAGACTCAGTGTGAGAATCTGAAGCAACTATGAGAATGGATGGAGAGCCTAGAAAACATCTAATGGATGCTGTGAGTAAGAAGGAATGAAGCTGAGCATTGAGAATCCTATTATTCCCTTGATCTCAGTAGAGATTTAACCCTGTACAGTACTGAATTCTCCTATAAATAATCCTTTGATGAAAATCTTCCCACAGTGCAAAGCACTGGAGCAGTGCCTGGTTTTTCTCAAAGCTGCATTAGTTGAGTTAGTAACAGTTGCTGAGATCTTGTGGTAAATGGACTTCCCTGTCTGTGTCCCAGACACATCCTTTTCATGTGCCATGAGGCTTAGTTGTCTTGCAAAAGGAGTTTTCTGTCTAAAGAACATGCAGGATTTTTTGTATCCTCTTGATAAAAGGCAAGTGGAGAAGCAGAGTGGAAATTTCCTCATTAACCTAGCTAGGAAGAAATCCTCTTTGCGAAAATAAGGAATAGTTGATCTCAATTAATTCTTACTTGCATATGTGATCAAGGAAGGTATAATCTGGAAACTTAATTTTGATTTAAAGAATGAGAATTTATTTAATTTTATTTATTTATGTAAAGAGTTTGACATCGTCTGCCATAGTATCCTTGCGGCTAAACTGAGGAAGTGGGGTCTGAATGATCTGTGAGGTGGATTGTGTACTGGTTAAAGGAAAGAAAGCAGAAAGCTGTGGTCAATGGGACAGAGCCTAGTTGTAAGCCTGTTTCTCGTGGAGTCCCTCAGGGATTGGTACTAGGACCAGTACTATTCAGCATATTTGTCAGTGACCTGGATGAGGGAATGGAGTGCACTGTCAGTAAGTTTGTTGATGGGAGGAGTCGCTGACACCCCAGAAGGCTGTGCTGCCATTCAGAGGGACCTGGACAGGCTGAGTTGGGCAGACAGAAATTTCATAAAACACAACAAGGGCAAGTATAGAGTCTTTCATCTGGGAAAGAAGAACCCCAGGATTGGGGACTGACCTGTTATATATTTGTGTTACGTTTGAATTGACATCCAGAAAAGTGCTGGAGGATTGCTCAATACAGTGGAGCAGTATTGTAAAGCCTATCATCAAAAAGTCATGACCACCCTATTCTTGCCTAACTGTACAGCAGACAGCCTTTTTGGACTACTAATTTCCAGCTGGGTATAGCATTGGCCTCTCAGCCTTGTGCGTTGCCTGACAAGCTGAAAAATTCTAGAGAGCAGCGCAGAGGAAAGGGACCTGGGGATCCTTGTGGACAGAAGGATGACCATGACCAGCAATGTGCCCTTGTGGCCAAGAAGGCCAATGGCATCCTGGGGTACATTAGAAGTGGGGTGGTTAGGAGGTCTAGAGAGGTTCTCCTCCCCCTCTACTCTCACTGGAGAGGCAACATGTGGAATATTGTGTCCAGCTCAGGGCCTCTCAATTTAAGGACAATGAACTATTTGAAAAGAGTCCAGCACAGAGCCACAAAGATGATCAAAGGAGTGGAAGATCTCCATTATGAGGAAAGGCTGAGGGAGCTGAGGCTTTTTTAGCTTGGAGAAGAGGAGATTGAGAGTCAGTCTCAGTATTGCTCATAAATACATAATGGGCAAATGTTAGGAAGATGGAGCCAGGCTCTTCTCAGTGATGAGCAACAGCAGGACAAGGGACAATGTGTGAAAGCTAGAGCATAGGAGGTTTCACTGAAACATAAAGTAAAGCTTTTTCCCTGTGTGGATGACAGGGGACTGGAACAGGCTGTCCAGTGGGGTTGGGGAGTCTCTTGAGATATTCAAAACCTACCTGGACACTTTTCTGGAGACGTGCTCTGGATGATCCTGCTGTGGCAGGGGGATTGGAGTTGGTAATCTTTCAGGGTCTCTTCCAATCCCGAACATTTGTGATACTGTAATTTAGAAGTTATTTATTCTAATATGATTTATCTGAAAATTGAATACAAAGTAGTTAGTAGAAAGAATATTTACAGTTTTAGAAATTTTTAATGTCAGGTACTGGGACTGCTAAGTTTTGTAAAGATGGAATAATTATAGAATGGTTTGGGTTGGAAGGGACCTTAAAAGATCCTCTACTTCCAACCCCTCTGTCACCTCCCACTAGATCAGGTTGCTTAAAATCCCATCCAACCTGGCCTTGATGCTTGCAGGGAAGGGGCTTGTACCAGCTCACTAGGCAACTTCTTCCAGTGTTTCACCACCCTGACAGTTAAGACATTTCTTCCTAATATCTACCATAAAATCTACCCTATTTAAGTTAAAAACCATTCCCCCTCAGTCTACCACTACATGCTTTTGTAAAAAGTCCATCTCCAGCTTTCCTGTAGCCCCTCTTCAGGTACTGGAAGACTGCTACAAGGTCTCCTTGGAGCCTGCTCTTCTCCAGGCTGAACAACCCCAGTTCTCTCAGCCTGTCTTCATAAGAGAGACGCTCCAGCCCCCTAATCATCTTTGTGTCCCCCTTCCTGACTTGATTCAACAGCTTCATGTCCTTGTTCTGGGGACTGCAGAACTGAACACTGTAGTGCAAGTGGGGTATTAGAAGAGCAAAACAGAGGGGCAGAATTGCTTCCCATGACCTGCTGGTGAAGCTTTTTCTGATGCAGCCCAGGATATGGTTGGCTTGGGTTGCAAGTGCACATGGCTGCCTCATGTTGAGCATCTCATCAACCAGCATCGCCAAGTCATTACTCTCAGGGCCTCTATTTATACTTTCAGTTGCCCTGACCTCTGTGCACTGTACTTTTAATGGACATTACTTCTCATGCCTGCTTTTCATGCTGACTTTCTGTGGTATCAGTTCCAGAGGACAGCTTTCCCAGAAGATCATTTAGCTACTTTACAAAGTGTTGTTTTTCATTTTTTCCTCAGGCTTTTATTTATAACAGATGCTTCAAAGTATGATTCCAAGCATCATAATTTAATTCTAATTTATGCAGAAAACATTTCTTAGCAGCTTTCTTGTGTTCCTTTGGTAATAATACCCAGTTGGTGTAGATTTTTCCTGTTGGCTTCATTTTTCTTTCTCATCTGTTTTATGCAAAAATGTTTTATTATTTTGATAAAAGAAGAAAATACATCATTGTTCCTAGCAGTTGTATTTTCTAAGTCATTAAGTTGAATATCTGCAATAAGAAGTATCATGTAAAAAAAGTTTCAAATACACAAGGAGGAGACTTTTGAACCCTAATTTCTGCCTTTTATGGTTGGAAATTATGCTTTTCATCCACAGACTACACAGATTCTAAAGGCTATTATTTTTATTTATGATTTTATTCATTTTTTTTTTATAATTTAATTTTCTCCCCAAAGAGTTTTTCAATCACTTCTTAGCATAGTCAACCAGTCTTCCTGCATCCGTCTATGCATCTAGCCTGAGTGCCATTTGCTGCCTCTCTCGTGCACCTGAAGTTATGAACTCTTTACTTTCCTGAAGTATTTTGTTAGTTTTTTCCTTTAATTGTACAGAAAATAAAATTAAAAATTGTCTTTAAATATAATTTGAAGATATAAATCAAGAAAATCTATTAAGCTTTCTTGGGCATAAAGGCAAGATTTTAAGCCAGATGACAAATCTAGTAACCCATGATTTCAAGATTATATTGGGTCTTAATTAGTACCACAAGTAATCAGTGAGTTTGTTCATTATAATGTAAGTACACGATTAAACACTAAACTTAGCCAGAAAGAGTGAAAAAACCTCTTCAAATTGTAGCTACCATCAACCAAGCAACTGAAGCAGTAAAGACATATCCCTACTTTAAATTCAAATTTAGTTTATTTTGGAAGACATTTTGAGGTGTATGTCATGGGTTGTCAGGAAAGACAGGAGTGTGCAGCTCCAATAATTCCTGGCTTGGGATCACCAGCAGGAGATACTGCATCAGAATAGATTTGGATTCTGTCAGTTTCTGACTGAAAGCTTGAGGAAAATTTCTTTAAACATGTCCAAAAATTTATTGCGTTTCATAGTCACAGAAATTCAACTCTCTTGCTTTGTGGAGTGAAAACAGTCACAGATTTAGAATAAGCCATGGAGCTTGTACCATCTTGGCTCTCTTTCAAAACAGTGAAACCTGCACTGTATCCCAGGGTTGTGCAGTATCCTTGGACATGGCAGATGATTGGCTGTGCATGCATAAAAAAATTCTGCTTAAAGAAATAGCTTCTCTTAATTATTTTAAAAAATAATTTTTATCATCTTATCATGATGCACAGTGCTGTATTTCAACTAACTCTTCCAGGGAAGACTTCCATGTTCAACATTATAGTAACGTGGGAAACTCTCTTTGCCATCCCAACAGCACTGAGATCTCACATGAGTATCATATCTTCCTCAAATTGTCAGCTGAAAAAACAGCAGTGACACAGGAACTTTCTCTTCCAATGTGCACATTGCCTGAGTCACTAGCTGGACATTGCATTGCTGAATCCAGAAGGGACAGGACAGAGACCTGTATGTTCTTTCTGTGGCCATGGCTGCCTTATTAATCCAAACTAGTAACATGATCTTCACTCCTGTCAGTATTCCTCCTTGACCTTGGCAGTCAGCATGTTATGTTCTAGCTCTCAGTACAGACATTGCATGCCATTCCCTCATGGTTAGGAGCTGACTCATTTCCATGAAGATTTAAGCATGGGCTGTCTGGCAGACACACAAAGTCCCTCTGTAAGTCTTGTCCAAAATACCTGAGCCTTGAGAAATTGACAGTGTGGTCCAATGTTCCTTCCAGGTCCTGGATTTCACATTCATTTCATGCATTTAATTTTTATTCAGACTTGCAGAGTGAAATAATATTATTTGATGCACAAACCATGTACCAGATTCCAGTGTTAAACATGGCTTACATAACGTGATTTGTTACAATGTGGGTCATAGTTAGTTTATATTGAGAAAAAAAATAACTTAGTAGTAATATTACTACTCAGACAACATTAACTGTTTTTCTATATTTAAAATAAATGCAATGAGCCCGGTGAGAGCGTTGAACGGAGTCTGCTCAGGGCATCTGATGGAGAGGCTCCCCTGCCTGACCCAGTCAAAGGCTACCATGCTGGTGGATGACTACAGGCATTGTCAGACCAGCCTTTAAATGCTGCTGTTTACACTCTCAGGTGCTCCAGATTTTCAGGCTTCCATTATACTTCCTTGGCAGGGTGGTTGAACCTAGATAATCTTTAAGGTCCCTTCTAACCCAAACCATTCTATGATCATGTGATTCCTATCAGAGTGACTCCTTTGCTTCAAAAGAATGGTTATTCCCAGCCAATCTGTCATATCCTTCAGCTCCAGAAATGTAGCTACATTTGCAAGGACCTATGTACTGTTTGTCATGCAGCAAGCCAAGATTCATCAATCCAGCTGTGTCACAGGATTTTTAGTCCTTGTACAGCACAGAAATTCTGCCCCATTAACTCTTCTCTCTTCACAGGCATACCAGGCAGTGACTATATCAATGCCAACTACATAGATGGATACAGAAAGCAGAATGCTTACATAGCAACACAAGGGGCACTGCCAGAAACCTTTGGTGACTTCTGGAGAATGATGTGGGAGCAGCGGGGTGCAACTGTCGTCATGATGACAAAACTAGAAGAGAGGTCCAGGGTAAGGAAAGCTTATACAATGCTTCACAATATTGAGTGTTAATAATATTGTACCTGAACAATCACTTACACAAATTTTTTTGTTGCTTTCATGTAAGTTTGTCTCCTTCCTGTATATGCAGAAGAGTTAAAAGTTAAAAGTATCCATACTGTGAAAATCACTTATATAGGAAACTTTAGTTCTTATATATATATCTTACATATATCTTAAAGTGCTATTTGTATATCACTTATATAGGAAATTACAAAATCACACCACTTATTTTGTACATTGTTTTACAGTCTCAAAAACTTGAAATCTCTTGATCCACAGTGATAATGTTTTCAATATTTTTTTTGTTTTCAATATTAAGAAGGGTTTATAAATGTTACCCCCTGTGTAGGATCAAGAATACAAGTGTAATATCCTGTTATGAAGTTAATATATGTCAACAGCATTCAGTTTTTGCTTTTATATGGAATAAATTAAATATTACTTAATATCAGTGAGGATTTTGCCTTTCTTAAGAAGCATAAGAATGGGGGTTTTAGCATATGCTGAGTGCTTACATCACTATATGCAGTAGTTGAATGCAGAATTATTGGTGATATTTCAGATTCACTTTTACAGGGCAAAGTAAAATGAGAATGGTAATAGATTTAAACTGCTCTAAAGTGGAAGTGTTATAAAAAACAGATGTGTGCTATATGAAGGGAAATAAAAAGTAGCAATACTTCCATGTTATAAAATACAGAAAGTGATAGAAAATGTAGTAATAGATCACTGTGTTATACAAAGATTTCCTAGAGAGTGTGTATTTGATGGCATTCATCAGTTCTAATGTTAGATGTTGTTTGCTGGAAGTATGGAAGTAAAAGGAAACAGTAATGGGAAAAAAAAAAAGAGAAAGTTCATTAGAAAAATAAATGGCAAAAATCCTTTTTAGTGGCCTATAAGAAAGAGAAGGGTGTCCTGCCTTAAGCACCCTCTTTAACAGAGCAGGTCATTCCTCCATCATACTTTTCTTACCATAACTACATAAGCTATGTTAAAACTCCTCATGGTTTGTTTCTGCATTGTTTCTGATGTTGTCATTGCTGGGAGCATGTGTTGACTGGGGAAGGTGCTATGCAGCTTGTTCATTGCTGACCTTTCTGCAAGCACCTTAACAAAGTGCAAGCCAGAAGCTACAACAAAATGTAGAAGTCAGGAAAGGGGAGGGAGAAGGGGTACTTCTAACATCAGTGGCAATCACTTCCCTCAGGAATGTGTCAGGGCTTGAAAGTTCAAGTCTAGGAGCGTTATCGGAAAAATACTGCCACAGGCATTCCAGGGTACATGTCCTGGGAGCTTGTGTGAAGGGGTAGGGAGCTGCAAGTGGTAGGCAGGCTGCAGGGTTACATGTGAAAAGCCCTCAACAAGACAAAAAGCTAGGGTACCTAAGGTTCTGTGCAATGTCTTAAACAATGCCAGAATGCAGTTCAGAAAGAAAGAGGCTGGAGTGGAGGAAAGAAGGTTTATCATCCATAAAAGGTTTTAAATCAATAAAATGAATCCTATAGAGGTATAAAATGAATCCTGGTTAATATTGATATGGCAGTAACTCATGGACAATCTCCCATTTCACAATGAAAATGTTTTTGCCTGTGTAAGCTTGGAAAAGGGGGGAATGAATCATCAAGCCTAATGCTGTACTGTGTTGGAATTGTTTTTTTTTTTCACATGCTCCAATACATATAATTGCAATAATTACATAACTTGTTGAACCTCTTGGCAACAGTAATTTCCTTATGAAGGATTATTGAAATACATATATTTGTTTCTTCTTTTACCATGTTATTATTTTTTAAAAAATAGGATAATTTTCTACATTCAAGTTCAAGAAATTTATAGCTTTCTAACCAGAGAATCATTTTTCTGCAAGTAAATTCGACCTGGATTAACACATAGGTTGCATGTAATATATGTACATACCTGTACATAGCAATTGGTACTCGGCAGAGGGTAATTTTATCAGAAATTTTTATTTTAATTTAATTCTACCATTCTTGTCTGGTCTAGGTACTGACAGTTATTTAAAATTATGCAAATTAAATTTTGCCAATTTCTAATTCACTAATTACTTCTTTTATAATAAAGTCAATAGTAAGTAGCACCAGTGCTAAGAAAAAATCTGATCCTAATAAGCAGTCCATTGAAGAAAGTGTACATAATCACTTGAGAGTTTATCTGAATGCTGCAAGCCACAGACAGCCAGTGTTTAGAAAGATGTTTTGGTGTAATTAAAAAAAATTCTACTCATTCTCTCCAGTAACTGCTTGTCATAGTCTTCAGCTAACTCTATCCTTTCCTGACTGCACCCTAAAAAAACACTGATCAAAATAATGATCACCTCCAGAAAGGATTGGCATTCAGCACCGATACATTCCCTGAGTGTAACGAGAAATTAGACAATAGATTTTCTATGCATTCAGTGTTTATGGTTGCATACTTTTTGTGCATAATTTAGCTCATTCTGTGTTCTTAGGTCAAATGAGTTTATGCACTAAGTGTATAGCACTAGAGACCATCTATCCAGTACATAATTCAGTTCCAATCTTAAAAGTCTGCAACTTTAAAAATATGGTATACCAGTTGCTTCTCATAATACAGTAGCTATATGTAATTTAATTAATGGTATTAACTGAGGCAGCAGTGGTAATCCCTGTGTGGGAAAATAATACAATAACAACATTTCATTGTTATTTTTTCTTGCTATAATTTTTATTTAGCATATTCTTATAGCAGGAGACCAAGTGAAATTTCAAACATGAAATACAAACACTGTTACATACCATTAGCGATTCAGATCTTCCCTAATTTTGTTTTTCTTTTTCCTTTGATTCCTTTTTGATTGCTTTTGTGTCTTCACAGCTTAATCATTATTCCTGCTGTAAGGCAAGATCGTTTCTCTCTGGGACTTCATCTGCTTTCCATCTCCATGTCGTCATTTCTGTTTAGCTTGCTTTTTTGTTATGTACTACTGCAGCTTGACATCAGCCTTTTTGACCTGGACTGCATAGATAAAGATGGGGATTTTAATTGCATCTGCAGAAAAAAATTGGTTCATTACCATGTGTTAGATGTCTGAGTAACTTCAGCTTTGAGGATGTACATATTTTACAGCTGAGTACATCAAATGAAGATGTTACAGTGAATTCATAATTATTTGTTTGCCTAAAAGGAAGCTGCAGGAAAAGAGCTCTTTCACTTATAACCTTTCACACTTTGTTGGTTTTGTATGAAATGTCATCACCTGAATCTCACTTGACCTAAACCAGACTGGAAGGAGAAAGTCAGTCCCATCATTCAGCTACTGTTCACATGATTAATATCAAAAAGGATTGTACACACCAGCAGTGAATGGAACAGTGTTGGTGGCATATTTGTCACATACATGAGTTTAATCTAAATGAAATAAAGGAACAATACTGAAGGTTGCAAATAAGGGATTAAAAAGAGCAACTGTGTGTTGCACTAAGAAAAGCTGTAAAGCATGTAAAGCATTAATATGTGATACCTCTTCCCCACTCCACTGTGTTCTTTTTCGACCCCAACAGTTCAGATTTTCCTGTGACAGAAATGAAGAATCTCACTTCTCACAAAAGGTAGTATTACCTCAAACAGGGAAAATTTAGACCGATCTCCTGTTTCAAGTTAGTACACAGTTGTGGATTGTCCACTTGAAAGAGAGATGCATCCTTTCCTTCTTTGCTATGTATTTGCTTAGTTTTAATACATTTACTGTTGTTTTGGAACTTACAGAAAATATTCCCTCCTGATCCTCATTGGCAGTATTTTCTTTTTGGAGACAATAGTGCCTAAGATTAGAATCTTCTGTCAGAAAACACCAATCAGAGAAAAGCTAAATTGACAATATAAACACCCTAGCAATTACTCAAAAATGAGTTAGATTCTGAACTTCTATACTGATGAAGAAGGCTTTAGAAAAATGGAAATCGGGTGGCAGTAGAAATAGCAAGTAGATGATGATGTGTGTCTTGAAAGTGGAAACTGTAGTAAACTCCTTAGGGTATTGTTTTGTTTGGTAGGTTGTTGAGGGGTGTGGGTTGTTTTTGGTTTTTTTTGGTTTTTTTTTTGTTTTGTTTTGTTTTGGTTTTGTTTTTTTTTTTTGAAGGAGTAGAATATATTTAATTAAATCAGGAAAATCTTTTTTTCAGATTCGAGTAGTACAAAACCCAAAACATCTGAATAATCACAGTGGAAAACATAATTCTACACTGAGACTCTTAGTAAAAACAACTTTGAAAGAAACTGTTGGACACCAAAGATGCCATAGGCATGGAAAAATAAAGGCAGATCTGGGAAGAACCCTAAATTCTTCTACCCCAGATTCACAAATTGCTAACATTTTGAATGAGCCTTCCTTTGTGGATGGTAAAGTAGGCGCTTGATACATAATGTAGCTAAGACAGAGGAGTTGTACTTGCACAATAGTAAGTATTAAGCAAAGAACTGTAAGAATATTTTCTTGTCTGTGTGGAATGCATGAAGATTTACCAGACAAGTACAGACTATGAAGCAGAGCTTTATATGATTGTGATTAAGGTTGTTGTCTATTTGTTGTGCAGCTTCAGCAGCAAAGTTTAGATCTGTCTTCCTAAGTATGTTTTGACAGATAAAGCTAGAGCTATTATCTGTCAAAATACTGGATACAAAATAAGTGGCAATAAGATATCTTCACTAGTATGAATAGAAAAATTATCAACATATGCATTTAACAGTTCATTATAGATTGTATCAATATGCTCCAAAGTGCACCTGTGTTGTACTGTATTTAGAAAACTGTAATTGTTTTGTGCAAAAAAGGTGCACTAATTCCTATTGGATAACACATATATGTAAAAAGATGAGGTTTTTAGGTTGTGATATATGTAAATAAACAAAGGAAAATTGTAGCGTCATGGTTTAGGCACATCCAATAACACCCAGACCTCCACTCATGCACCTCCCACCCCCACTGTGGGACAGGGAGGAGAAAATCCACACAAGGGCTTACTAATTGAGATAAGTACAGAGAGATGTTCACTCTACAATTACAGTTCGCCTCACACTCTCCCAATGCAGGGTCCCTCTCACGGGAGAGTCCTTCAGGAACCCCTCCGACATGAGTCCCTCCCACAGGTGCACTCCCTCAGGCACAGACTGCTCCAGCCTGGGCTGCACACAGGGTCACAGCTGCTTCAGGAGCAGTCACCTCCTCTAGCTGGAGATCCACATCTGCCCCTTTCCATGATCCTGCACAGGCTGCAGCTCCATGTCTGCTCGCCTGTGACACTCCCCTGCAGCAGCTCCATATCTGCCCACTGTGATCCTTCAGGGGCTGTAAATCCATGTCTTTCCCACTGTGGTCCTTCAGGGACTGCTCCACTGTGCTACTACTTGGGTTGCAGGGGGACAGCAGACACCTCACCACGGGCTCTGGGGAAATCTCTGGGAACCTCCTCCCCCTCCATCACTGAGGGAAGCACACTGCTTGGTGTCTTTGCTCTGGCATTGCTTTCACCTCCTTCTCTCCTCTACTTTGTGGGTCTTTCTTTTTTTATTTTTTTTTCAATTTTGTTTTCTCTTTCTTGAATGTGAAACTCGCAGAGCTGCATCCACTTTCGCAGATCTGCTCAGCCTTGGCCAGAGGCAGGACTAGGATTGGAACAAGGGGAGCTTCCAGCAGCATCTCACAGGAGCCACCCCTGTGCCCCCCCTGCTTCCAAAACACCACTGCACTAACCCAAGACATTTTATCTATGTTTTGCAGCAACTGGAAAAATGTAATCAACTGATACAAGATAAGTTAACATTTCTCCCGGCAGACATTGTAGCAGATAGGACGTGTGTTGCAGGTGGTGTTCTTTCATACTGAATTGCATTGTTCTAGTGAAGAATTAAATGTGCAATTTTGTTACTGCTCAGTCCTTAATTTTAAATGACAAACCAGTAACTTCTCCATCAATTACATACTATCATAATTTTATTTCATTTCTTTAATGCTCTCAAGATGCTTGGATATGAGTCAGAAGAAGAATGAATGAGATTGCTAACAAAAAAAAAAAAAAAGGCAAAATAAAAGTCAAGTAGAACATGTGTTCACCAGATTTACAAAAATAAAAATGTTTTTCACTGTAGCAGAATTCAAGGTCAACAGTCCAAGAAATCCTGCAACACTGCATGAGTTGGAATCACCAGTTACCACATCAGAACTGTAAAACACAACCATATGTTTGGTCATTACAGAAGTATTCTTAAAGGCATAAGGGCTGGTATATGCTGCCCAGCTCTCACTGAAATGCACTCAGTCATAGGTGCTTAATTCATAAAAGAATCTAATCCTAGATTTATACTAATATAAACTGCACTCAGTCATAGGTGCCTAACTCATTAAAGAATCTAATCCTTGATATATACTAACATAAACTGCACTCAGTAATAAAGCTTAAAGTTTCTTTTTCTAGGCACATTACAGGTAGAAGTGCTATGCCAAGGTGTCTCAGCTAAAATTATTATGTCACCCAGCAAAATGGCTGTGAGAATGCCATACTATAAGCCAGGTTAATTTTGTGTGGAAAGATATGCTACCACTACATAGGCTGAAATTAGTTTTGGCATGCCATGTGTGGTTATTTCAGATTATAGAAATTTGAAGCTGAAGACATACAGAAAAAAAAAAATTAAAAGATGTTTGTAAATTACAGAAAATCTAGGAGAGAACAGTAATGACCAGAGGTTGGAGAAATGGTGTATGGGGAACTTCAAAATTAATTTGATTTATATTATATATAAGAGAGTGAAGGAAAGCTTAATAGTCTTCTAGCATGTTAAAGGCTGTTAAAAATTTCGTGGCAATCAACTGTTTTCCCTGCCTGTGGGGCTCTAGCAGGAAGAAATAATCTTTGCTGCAAAGGTGATTTATGTTGAACTGTTGAAGAATTTCCAAAACACAATGTCATGAATGGAGCAAACTCCATAGGATATTTCGTGCAGTCTTTTCCACAATAAGCTTTCAAGGACTGTTTACACCCGAGTCTTACCTCAAATTACATATCAATACCTGATACTGCCACAATTATTTTTCAAGGCAGCCATTCAGTTTTTTTGATTTATGGTTCTGTGTCCATAAATGAAATGGTTTCTCTTAGCTGCTAGGGTAAACTGGTAGTTTTCTCAGAAGTAGTGTTTCCCTGAGGCAAGTGTACAGCAAGTGGTTTAGTCAAAACTGTATTGTAACTCTGTAATTTGACTTTATTTGCTGAGTTTATTTGCTTTGTGCTTGAGGTAAGATAATACATTACTGGATCATACAACTCTTAATACAGACAGCATGACCATGCCACATGTAGACAATAGCCATCGACATTCAGAGTTTGAAGTTTTCCTTGCAAAATTAAAAAGCCTGCATATTTATTTTCAAAATGCAGTGATTGCTTCATCTTTGCTTTAGCACTGCAATCTATTACTTCAGTGCCGGGAGTTCTTTCAAGGAATTTCAGGCTTGAAAGAGCTCAGTGAATTAATTTATTACTGTTAAGGGAAAATAACCCCATATTTCCTTATTGAGCAGATGCTGGTGAAAAACACATTACCAGTTCTCTCCTTTGTGGTGAGAAATACAGCTGGGAAATTTAACTTCTTCAGACAGGTCTCTCTGTAAGAGAATATAATGATTAACATTTTCAGTCATTTACAAAGCTTGTCCTATTTTCTGAGGAAGTCAGGAGATGCATCTGGCTACTGAAAGTCATGTATTGGTAATAGATGTTTTTCCTAGGTGTTCTTTCTGGTTATTGTCACAAGAGCCATATGAAATGCATATATACAATTAAAAATTTTATTTGTGAATTAATTTAGCAATTGACATCTCACAAAGTTCTATTAAAAATCAGAATACCAACAAACCTCCTGAAGTTCCCAAATTCTTCTGTGATGTACCATTTTTCATTATCATGCCGTTTCATCCATTCATTTCCTAGCTTTCAGCTGAACCAAACCATAATAGAATTTCGCTGCTCTTAAGTTTCACTTTTTTGATTATTTTGTTTCACTGATTTCTTACATAATATTCATATCAGCAAAAAGAGATAGTTCTCTTCTATGGAGAGTGGAAAATCTTCATTAAAGAACTTGAATTGTAAGCTGAATTATCCAATATCTTTTTCATAGTGTAATGTAACATCTCTTCCAGTGAAAGGATTATTCAGGCTGCACAGAGTGATTAGCCTTGAGTACAGGAAGACGATGAAGCAAAAAGTAGCCCACTCACTTTTCCCCTCAATTGCGTCTATATAAACATTTTTGAGACCCTTTTGGAAAATCTTGCTGTACCTTACCGTTTGATAAACTTCAAAAATAATTCACTAAGACCTTGCCTTCCATGCTGTTAGGAACAGTTAAAAAATGGAATCTCACATTAATGTCAGCAACTTAGTTTTGAACTGTTCTTGGCTTCTACAGTTGAAGATGAATGACAAGATGAACACATTTCAGATATGCCCTTCTCCTTTTAGTATCTGGGTTTTTTTTGTTTTAATAACCATACTGCACTGTAGTAAGGATCTGAATGGAAACAGTTTGGGGGATTTTTTAGTTATCAGCTGTCTTTCGCTATTAAATTTTAACCTACTAACAGTGTCACAGAAATACCAAAAAAAGTGGTTTAGTGTAGGCTGGTTTGCATTAAGACCTACAATCATGTAGGATGCAGAATTTCTTGCTTTTTAAAATCCAAGTACTCAGTTCAGACAAGCTTCAACAGTCACTGAACTATAGAATCATAAAATCTTTTAGGTTGAAAAAGACCATTAAGAACATCAAGTCCAACCATGAGCCCAGCATTGCTGACCATCAGTTCACCACTTGTCCACATTGCCAGTTCCACAGATCATGTCCCTACATGTATTTTAAACACTTCCAGGGATGGTGACTGCATCACTTCCATGGGCAGCCTGTTCCAGTATCTGACAAGCCTTTTGGTGGTAAAGTTAAAAGACCTTTAAGATCATCTAGTTCCAAATGACCTGCCATGGGCAGGAACACCTTCCACTAGACCAGGTTCCTCAGTGCCCCATTTAACCTTCCAGAGAAGGGGCATCTTTGGGTTGCTATCTTGTAGACTAGTGTCAGTGTGTATGGTCTTTAGACTCAAATCAGCCTTATCAAATCACCGTTAGGTGACAAGGCATTGCCACAAAAAGGGAGAATGGCTTCAGAGGAACAACACCTTAGTTATAGAACATTAGCTGCAGCGTGTAAAGCACTAAGCAAGCCTTATAGGGTTTGAAGCCTTTTCCGTCACCAACAGTTGGGACATCACCAACAATTGGCACTACCTTTTTATTGAACAATTACTGTTACCATTTAACATCATTGTGATATTTTAGTTTTGAACAAAGACCATCCGAATATCTCATTAGAAAGGTTGTCTTCAAAAGACTTTTATTATTTATAAAACCAAAAAAAGAAGATTATTATGAATTACTTTTGTATTCCATACAACATTTATACACCATTCTTAAGTCAAGGATGTAATATATTACTAGTTCGCTAGTAATACAGTTTTCTGATACTGCTTTCTGATCTGGATTTTGTCCTTACCATCTTAGATGGCCTGTAACAGCTGGTTCATGTATTAAGAATTACCTGAAGGGTCTTTTCAGCCTAATTGATGGAAATTTATACTGGAAAATTATTTCTCTACCCTTGAATGTCAGAAATGTTTGTATTCACATGTTCATATGGAAATACACCTCTTTCAACTATTGATGCATGGCAGTGCTTTGTCTCGTATCTGTGACTTGTTGAAGTGTGAATATCCACAGAGATCCTCAGGAACTCTGGAGGTATTTAAACTTCTTAAGTCAGAAATGGTCTCAAGCTTCTCATTTTTAATGGAGAAGAAAGCATTTGCATTTACCTTCAGCTTTGGTTTTTGTAAATGCTTGTACTTCCATGAAGAGGGAGGATTTGCATGGTGGGAAAAAAGTGTAAAGGAAAAAAACATTTTTGTTTAGGGACAGGTTAAGAAAATATGCCAATCATTAGTTATGTCTTCTAGCTGTGTGTGCTACTCTAATACTTTCATAACATAAGATTTCATAATATATTTACTAATAGTTAGAGAGCTGCTTTGATCTCAGATGTAGTCATTTTGGCAGAATGCAACCAACAATCATGAGACAGTGAAAGTACTAGTAAAAAGTATGCTTGTCCTTACTTTTAATTGAATTTCTCTTAAAAAGCACTTAGGAATCACCACTGAGCTCTGCTAATGTGTATTTCAGTCATCTTGGTATCTTTAGCAACAGGAAAGAGAATACTGGAAAATTGCAAGCATTCCAGTACTGGAATGCTGCAAGCATTTTTCTGTAACCGTGTACAGTTAGTGGCACAGAATAGTTCTGTCTGGGTGCAGGTGAATATAGACTGCAGAGGAAAAGATCAACACTTGGAACTGGGAGCTGGGTGGATAATAGGAAGGTGAGGACTCTGAAATTCAAGAAAGTTCTAAGAAAATAAGTGTTTTCTTTATCTTATAAGTAGACTCTTTATCTTTCAGAAAGAGGATACAAGGTATCATCCCCTTCTTTACTATATTAAAGTCACCTGTTCTGCAAACAAGTTTTCACAAGTGAAGAAGGAAATGCCCTTACTACAGAGTAATTAAATACCAACCAAGGACTAAAGCAAAAAAAAAACATTCGGCAAAGAATTTTAAAACTGAGTTGTTGGCATTTCATGTTGAATTTTATATCACTCAGGGGGTTTCAGAAAAAACAAATATGTAACTTCTGGAAAATAAGCTTATTTACAGTGACACATGCTGGGATATTAACATAGGATAATATGAAGGAACTCTGCCTCAGAAAATAGTGTCTTATCAATTAGCTTATAGTATTAGATTCTCTGCTGCTGGTGAAGTCTAATATAAAACATTGTTCTGATCTCTCACAAAGATAAACTGGGCTCTAAATTGTTAGGAGTATTAGGAAAGTGAGGTTTCTGATCACACAGCAAAAGACCGTAGGAGGCAGGTAAGGGCCCATCTCTGTAGAAGACCTCTTGTTCTGAGAAAAATGAAGCAGCAAAAAGAATAAAAGATGTAGTTCTCTTAATTTACACTTCATGTGTTCTTCCAAAAGGTCAAATCCACATCAGTCTGAAATGAAATTTTCTTTCTAAAAATTTGATACTTATTTTCACCAATTTCCAATTTTAAATAATACACAGTCTAGTCTAAAAATTGTATATTTTTTTAAAAGTGTTCTCTTCCAGCACCATTCTTCTGCATCAGTTAGCTCTCACAGAAAGTATTTTAGAAAAATTATAACAAAATTCTAGTGTATGCAGATAAACTAATAAATGATGAAAAACCACCACATGTGAAAAAGCAGGCACATACAGAAGCAGATGCATTCTTCTAAAACCAAGTGTATGCTTACCATTAGATTACTAAACAAAAAACCAAAAACCCAAACAAAAAACCCACCCAAACATTTTTCTGTTGTTTGCAAAGATACTGTTACTGTGGTCTGAATTTCCTTTTAATTTTTGTGTTGAACATTTATTTCTCTCTATTACTGATTTTTGTTTTTTGGTTTTTTTTTAATAAACTGTATCTAAAGAGAGGGTTGGTTAATTTCTCAAGCATTCTTTCTGGAAGCTGTCACTGCTTCTATGAACATACAATTGCGAAAGCATAGCCAGACATTTATTTCTTGCATTCAGTTTATAAAAAAATTTCAAACCATACTGGTTTAGTCAGTGGTTTGTACTTAACATGTAGCTGCTAAGATTACAAAGAATAGCTAATATGTGCCAGCATTTACCATTAAAAATGTAAGTCATTCTGTGGTAGTTAAATAAGAAATTATAAACCACAACTTGCTTGTCAAAAACATAGTTAACCAATATAGACACAAGTTACCCTGTGTCTATATTTATGATAAATCGAATCTAGATTTATGGTAATTTTTTTAAAATATCTCAATTGATGATACATCTTTCTGTCTGATTTGCAGTAGGCCACTGTGGCTTTCTTAGTGTTAGGAATCTTACAAATAAATCATCAATATTTATGAAGTATTTTATGTACTTAGTCTTTCAGTATTTCAGTAAATGGTACAAGAAAGTAATTACTTAATTTCTCGTAATAAGAGGATTTTATACTGTATTAATCCCATTTTTGAGGCTACAGTATTAATAAATAGTTCTAGTAATTTTGTTCCAATTTCTTATCTATAAATTCATCTGCCAATTCTCAAAAAATTGTTTCAGGCTTTTTTTCATTTAATGAATATTCATCACCTGCTTCAGTGGTTAGATTTTTTTTCTTCTTTATCTAGATACTCTGACTATGATTCGTGAACCATTAGTGATCTGTGACCTGAGAGTCTCAAAATGAAATTATCTACAAACAAAAGCTATTTAAGACTGGGAAGCTTGAAAGCTTACTATGTCTTCCTTGACATAGAATGATAGAATCATAGAATTGGCTGGGTTGCAAGGGACCTCAGAGATCATCAAGTCCAACCCTTGATCCACTACCGCTGCGGTTACCAGACCATGGTACTGAGTGCCACATCCAGTCTCTTTTTAAATATCTCCAGGGACGGAGAGTCCACCACTTCACTGGGCAGCCCATTCCAATGTCTGATCACCCTCTCTGTAAAGAAATTTTTTCTAATATCTAACCTAAACTTCCCCTGGCACAACTTAAGACCATGCCCTCTTGTCTTGTTGAAAGTCGTCTGGGAAAAGAGACCAACCCCCACTTGGCTACACCCTCCTTTCAGGGAGTTGTAGAGAGTGATGAGGTCTCCCCTGAGCCTCCTCTTCTCCAGGCTGAGCAGCCCCAGCTCCCTCAGCCTCTCTTCATAGGGTCTGTGCTCGAGTCCTTTCACCAGCCTGGTTGCCCTCCTTTGGACCAGCAATAGTAAGTACTGGGCAGAGTGAGAAACCTCAAGAGCACATGAATATTAAAGATGCATTGCTTAATTTTCCATGGGCATCATCGTTTTTGAATTAGCATGATAATTCATATTTTTATCAGAAATCTAATTTGAAGAGGAGATTTATCTGAATGAAATGCCCTGTATCTTTTAAAATTTTTTGGACAAACTATCAAACCATGGTTTTTAAATGCCTGTGAGCAGAAGCTGAATCTGTTCTTTGTAACACTGATAGGAAAGGAAATTTTATTTTCTAACAGTGCACTTGATAGTTTCTAGTGTGCTTTCATTTGTCTGTGTACTATAAGTATGCCTCAAAAAAACTGGGTTTTTTACTGAGGTATTTCTATACATACTAAGTATTAAGATGCAAGCAGTTGTTCAAACATCTGGGGGCTAGTGCAAAAGAGGTGAAAAATGGCAAACATTCAAATAGTTGTCTGTCTACCTTTACTGGATTTGCTGTTCTTAAATTCTGTACTATGAAATGTGAGTTGTTGCAGATACAGGTCATGGTTTTAGCTACTATAAATTGCCTTTTCTTAATTATATACCTTCTTACTAGCACTTCTTAATAATCTACCCCACTGGATTTACAAGTACCCATTGTGGAAGAAGGTACTGGACAAACTACTATAAGAAGAGTAATTTTTGTTGATAATAGAATTAATTTCTTGGGTTAGAACGTTAGCAGTTGTTGAGTATTCTAACAGATCTTACTTTAAAAACCTCATTGGTAATACACTCAGATATGTAATAAATGTCAGTTTGAACTGTATTAAACATTGACATGTTTTTCAATACAGGTGAAGTGTGACCAATACTGGCCGAGCAGGGGCACAGAGACTTATGGACTAATCCAGGTTACGCTTTTAGACACTGTTGAATTGGCAACATACTGCGTTCGTACATTTGCACTTTACAAGGTACATCTACTTATATATACATACCATTAAAATCTAAATGTAGGCAACAGTTATTGCCTTGCCTTGCCTTCCTTGCCCTTTCCTTCCTTTCTCTTCACTTTCCCCTCTCTCCTCTTCCCTCCCCTTTTCCCCTCTTCCCCATTTCTCCTGTTCTCCTGTTCCCCGTTACCCCTTTCCCTTTTCTCCCTTTCATCAGTTGCTCTCCTGCCAACCTGCCCTCCTTCCTGCTTTTCTTGCCTGCCTTTCTGTCTTATTTCCTCACCCTAATCCTTTTCTTCTCTGTCTCTCCTCCCACTTTCTCTCCTCATTTCTTCTGAGCGGCACTGAAGAATGAAACTTCTACAGAGTGTGGTTTTTTTCACAGCATGGAGTTTTCTAAGTTAGTACAGAGCTCTCACTATGAAAAAGCATTTAACTGAATTAAATAGTAGCTAAAGCTCTGGCTCTCGTTGTGATACAGTACTGTGCAGCATAGTTAAAGCTCTTGCATTGTTTGAACCATGAAATTTTGAATGTAGGAAACACAAAGTATAAGAACCAGTTCTGTTCCTCTGTGTACTCAAATGTAGTATATATAAATACTATATTGGTATATGTGCTTCTGCAGTTGTGTCATTGAAAAGTGCAAATATCACATCAAGTGGCAGAATTGTCATAAAGTGTTTTCATTTCATAGAATGGTTCAAGTGAGAAAAGGGAAGTAAGACAATTCCAGTTCACTGCCTGGCCTGACCATGGTGTCCCAGAACATCCAACACCATTCTTAGCTTTCCTGCGACGAGTCAAGACCTGCAACCCACCTGATGCTGGACCTATGGTTGTGCATTGCAGGTCAGCCCAGCGGTTCTTTCAAAGCATCTTATGTTAAGATTATTGCTTTCTGTTTTACTGCAAATAGCTTCTTTTCGCATCTGAGTCTGTCAAAGATAAAAATGATTGCATTGCAAACTGGGGACCTGAGTATGACACTCCCAGCTTGGATGGGCCAAAATTATTTTCTTCTGTCTCTGCAAGAAGAATTAATTTTAGAATATCTAAAGGTCAAAAGGGGAATGTCTTCAGGGTGAATACAAGTGTATCTATGGCATTCAAAAGGTGTTATAAAAAACAATAGTGTTCTATTTAAGATTATATTGATATAAAATAGGAAGATGGCATTGATTTAAGAACCTTAATACTGAAGATAGTGTGTTTCACTTCTGAAGTTATTGCTTATATTGTGTATGAAAGTAAAGAACATGAAAATTTAAAAGGATAAAGGCAACTTTTACTCAAAACAGGTAGAAACTGTAATCTGTATTCAAGGTTAAACCCATAGCTTAGGACTGTGAGGAGCTGGAATTGCAAAGGATGTACCTTTCAAACAGGCTCATTTCAGTTCCAAAGAAATGAGTGCTTCATGATGTTTGAAAGGTAGCGAACATATTTAGGTAATACAAGGTATGAATTATTGCACTTCTGAGAGAAAAATACCCACTCCTCTTAAAGTTCTGTATGTAAGGAAATGAAAAGAAAGAGTTGGGGACTCTTTGCAAATCTTTGACAAGAGCAGATATTTTAGAAAACCTTAAAATCACACTGAGAAAAACACCTTCAGAACATACATGCCAGTCCTACTCAAATTAAGTGTCAAGATGGGTCCCCTTCATTCCTGGGGTATGTTTGTTATGGCTTACATAGCTTACAGTGCTTCCTCTTTCAAAGGAAATTCCTAATATTACTGAATCTTGTGAACTTCATTTTGGGGTAACTTTAGTTGGTAAGGCTGAGACCTACTACTCCCTGTTCACTGAAGCTTACCATGCTTTATAATTGTATAAATTATAAGCATTATAAACTTAAGCATTATAAATGCTTACCGTATATGAATACCAAACTCACTTTTGTCATCCCAAAACTGAGGAATAGGAGTTACAAGAATTACAGCATATCACACTTTATAATTCTGGTTTCTTACACATTGGTAAGCCAGACATGGAAGCTGGCTATTCGAACATTATGTAAGTGAAAGAGAAAGGCTCTTGTAATGAGACAGGAAAAGAAATTCAGCAGGAAAACAAAGTATGCAGGTCTTCAATGTTAAAAGATACAGACTGTTAAGAAAAGATCAGAGAACAGGCACGTGGACATGCTTGAGTGTGTCCAGAGAAGGGCCACAAGAATGATCAGAGGTCTGGAGCACCTCTCCTGTGAAGATAGACTGAGGGAGTTGGGGTTATTCAGTCTGGAGAGGAGAAGGCTCTGAGGACACCTTATTGTAGCCTTCCAGTATCTGAAGGGGGGCTACAAGAAAGCTGTTGAGGGACTTTTTAGGATGTTGGGTAGTGATAGGACTGGGGGGAATGGATACAAACTAAAGGAGGGCAGATTTAGATTGGAACTTAAGAAGTTCTTCACCATGAAGGTGGTGAGACACTGGCACAGGTTGCCCAGAGAGGTGGTGGAAGCCCCGTCCCTGGAAGTTTTTAAGGCCACGCTGGACAGGGCTCTGAGCAGTAGTGGGAGGTGTCCCTGCCCATGGCAGGGGGGGGTTGGAACTAGGTGATCTTAAAGGTCCCTTTCAACCTCGAAAATTCTATGATTCTGTGATTCTTTAACATGCAAGATAGTAGACATTTATTGTTTATTGAAACATCAGGCTTAGGAAAGTGGGACAACTATAAATAATAATACAAATCTATTTATACAGTTTGCTGAATATTTCCAGAATGGAGCCAAATCTTTTTGTACCTGTATTTACAGGATCTTAAAGTATTTCTAATATTGCCTAGAAATACAGATGACCTTAGCTATAATGATCCACAGAGATCATCCCTCTAAAGGTGCTCAGCAGTAAAGATGTTATGCTCTAAATTAAAAACAAAATTAATTGAAGAAATTAATCCTCCCACTCTGGGAAAGCTAAGTGACTATAATTGCTTAAATTCTCTCAGTGCAAAAATAGACAAGTTAAATTAGTTGTTAAGTCACACAGCAAGTCATTGGAAACAATGAAGTAAAATACAAATCTTATTATCACTTAGTGGTACTGATGAACTACGAAGTTATAATTTTCTCTTTGTCATTGGTTACATATGCGAATTTCAGTGAAACTGGTGATCAAGTTAGGTAGCATGATTTGATGCCTGTTGAGGTATTGCTTTCCCAATTTCCTATTTATTTTTTTATACATATATAATTACAATATGCATGTCATGGTAATATATTGGTTTATACCAAGAAGAAGTTACTGAAGTATTTCTTGCAGCAGTTATGTCAGTGTGAGTGTCTCTTTTAATGGCTACTGTAGCAACATTGTATTTTGAGAGTTGTGTTGTCTTTTAATTTTTAATTTGACAGAACTAAATTGGTAAAAAAATCCAAAGAGGAACAGAGCATCACAATTCTTGTAGGCTACAAGACATGCCTTTCATCCAGCAACATGAAAAATTTTCCCATTTAGTTTAAAATTAAAGTAGTGGACATGCCTAAATATTCTGTTTCAAGCTCAGAAAAAAATTTATGTTAACAGAGAACAAGTAAGCAAATTTTGCATGTTACCTATTTTATCTTTGAGTCTGCTTTCAGATTCTTCTCTTCTCTGTTGCTCAGTTTGTAAACTCCATTTCTCCTTTACTCTTGCTATTTCATTCTTCTCATTCTCCGTCATTTCACTTGGTTTTCGTTTATTTCTCTGCAATGTCTGGACTGCTCTTTATTCCATAAAGAATATGGAATATTCTCTAATTATATACCATTTGTGTCTTTCAGTTTCACTGTTTTCTCAGATTTATTTCTCTTTTTCTCCAATATTCCTGAGCCATTTCGATATGAATATGTTCCTACATGTCTTATCATTTTCTCTAAAAACAGGTCATAGTTCTAATGGTCACTCTCTCCTGCTGATTTTCATGCTGCATCAACTTGCACTGCCTTCTAGTAGTCACCCTTTTCCACTCAGATATTCTATTTTTTTAAAAAAAAAAACTTCAGATTTTTTTCTTTTGCTGGCCCCCCATCCACCTCTGCAGCTTTTTAAAGAAATCCTCTTTTCTTTGTTCTGGATCTAACCATCACTCTCTGCTATTTTTGGTTCAGGACTCCATCAGTCCCTTTTCATGAAACTTCTTGCACTACAATCATTCAGATATTAAAAATATATTGATTTTTCTCCACTAGAACAAAGCAATATAGCAAAAGACCATAACTTTTATTCCTCATCTATGGTAGGTAATGCTTTTCCAACATATTCCGCTGAAGGAATAATCTGAGTTTACTCCCTAGCAGGAACATGGGATTCATAGTGGTGAGTGTAAGACAGCTGAGACAGCACTAATACCTTCCTTTATGTTTCTTACAGCTTTAGCAGGCTGTTAGAGCTCATGAAATTATAATAATTTAAAAAACATTTTAAAGTAGTGTTAATATAAGGAGGTTTACCTTTCAAAATATATTCATTAGACAAAAAGAGTAGGTATAAAGAAGTCGAGGATGCTTTTTACTGCAAAGCTTTTAATTGATAGCTGAAAAGCTAGCAGGCAACTAAACACAAGGACAGGGTATGTGTATGATATTTCTGTGAATATATCCCTACTGCTCAAAAGCTGATCTTTCCACTTTTGATGCAGATCAACACCCAATAAAAGCAACAAGAGAGAGTAACCCCATATTTATTTGGTACTCCTAAGTAGGTATTAGAAGAGAGAGGTTTAGACCAAGCTCTTCTGTACTGCATTCTCCACAGATGCCGTAATACTGATGAACAGTTTTCTTCCAGTCCACTTCATGTTTGAGATTAAGAGTTTTCTCCAGTTTGCTTGGTGATTTTGGGATATGGCTATATATCCTATAGACAGTAAAAGTAGCTGGAAATTCAGTTTCAGAGTATGGCCCCTGACTAGCCCGTGTCAAAGCTTCAGTATCTGATATACTAGTTTACTATCTTGTTCCTACAAAATGGTTGTCAAGTGTATGAAGAATTTTTGTGGTGGTTTACAGTATGCTTACTTTGTAAGGTGGAAATGAGTGACAACTGGAGCACCCACCCTGCATTCTGTGCATACTGATCAGGAAAAAATGCAGTTTTAAGCAGTAAAATTAACTGTTAATGTAGTATATAAGTAGTGACATTCAGAATTGGTAGGCTTTATAAGACATGTTCTGATAAATTCATGTAAAATTTTGTGTCATGAAAAAATGAGAAATACAAAATTAGATGATAAGCATTTGCAATGACAGTAATACAATGTCATTTAAAATGACATTTGTTACTAATGTCCATGCAACAGGCATCTTAGAATGTCATTTACACATCTGCTTTTGATAATTAACAGTTTGCTTGCCTGTGCAATACTGAAGTTTTATCTAACAGAGAAGTCAAAACCATATTGAGAAATGTTCTATGTATCTTCTGCCAGACAAAACTCTTACCTGTGTAGAACAGTTCACAGATGTTTAAGCTGAAGAAATAATTTTAAGATATTTATACCTGTTATTTTTAAGGAGAAAACCTAGGTCATTGTTGAAATGATTGTGAAACACCAAAGGTAACATCAAAGCCTAATCTAAATGCAGATGGTTTTACTTCTGCAATCAGATGTTTTGGAAGGACTACCTGTATGAAAAGGGTATCGTGGCAATAACATAAATGCCTAGTGTCATGGCACTCTTCTTTCCACAAAAAAATTCTATACTTTTCTGTCTGTAGGAAAGATTCCATTTAGCAAATCCCAAATCAAGGTAAAGTTAAATTTAGAAATATATTTTTGTAGACTACCATGTTCTGTGGTCCTTGCTGGAGTTACATTCTCCCAAATGCAGCAATATCTTTTTTATATTGTGAGATTGGGTAGAGAAAATCAGCTAAATCAAAAGTAAAGATGTATGCAAAATAATAACATAAAAGATATTTAGTGATCCTATCCTGTTTGTAGATACTTCTTATAGTGTGTGTTCAAACCTTGACTTGTCTTTTTAAGAAAAATTTATCTAAAGATTTTTCTCTGGTGGTTGAAATACTCGATGCAGGTAGATGCTTTTTCATCTACAAACTGTTGTATTATGGGTCTATATCCTTTCAGTTCTTTTGCACAGGATTTGATTAATATCACAGTCCAACTTATGTCTCTGCATGAGTTCCCTTAATTCACAGGGCCGATCTGAAAAGAAAAAAGTAGGAAAAAAAAAAAAAAAAGAAAAAAAAAGAAAGAAAAAAGGTTTCTTTAATGAAAAAGTATAGGCTTAAACCCTAGGATTCTTCACTGGATAGGCTGTAAGGTGTGGTCTAATGACAGCAGGGAAAGCACACGTTTTTGTTTGAAGTTGGATTAGTTCATGGCAACAGGTGCTAATGAGACACCAATGAAATAGCACTGGAGGGTGTTTGGAGCTTTATGCCACTATTTTTTCAAAATGTCACAGAAATTTTAATAGCTGATTCTGTTACTGTACATAAAAGCTTAACATGCAAGTGCAATACCATATGTCTGAACCTCTTTTCAGTACCAGCACCAAGGGCCATATCATTAAGATACTTTGGGAGGGTTTGGCAGGTACTGTTAATGCTGCTATTTCAAACAGAAGATCTTAGATGTTTGGAAGAATTTGACTGTTGTAAGTAAATCTGCATCTGAATATACTAGTATAACCAGCTAGTACAGTAAAGCAAAGATAATTATAAAAAAATAACAGAACACAAAGTGATCTTGCATTTCTTAAAGAAGAATACTTAATATTTGTTCAGTATTTCAGAATGAAAAATAAATATATCTATCTAAGGCAATTATTCATTTGTGGATTGCTTTTCTTCACCTCTATGTCTTTTGAACCTCCCTACCACTTTTGCCACATACCTCACAAGTTCTCAATTTCTAATCCTTGCACTGGGTAGGCTGCAGATGACTACCTTTCCTTTTTAACAGTGAGAGAAAAAAATCCCCCCAGTCCATATTCAGAATTCTCTCAAAGGACATTGAAAAATACTAAAAGCTTCTTCATCCTTTCCCTCAGGATCTTTCCTAACTTCCCTGTACAGCTGAAAGCTCTTGAAAGGAGAAGATTGTAAAGGCATTTTCCATAAGAAGTATTTTAATATCACAAATATTCTAAACTTTCTCTTCTTTACCCATATGTCTTTATCCAGCAGCTATTGGATTACTACTATATATAAGACTGTCTAGGGCATAATCCATATACAAGTGCACAGCAACACTATTTGGTCTGCAGCTGTTAGCTGTAGGTCACCATGTATTTCGTTAAGACTTTTATATCAAAGTCTTGGCTCACAATTAAAAAGCAAAGAGTGAGGAATAAGGCTGTTGTTAGATACTCTTCTCAAAAAAAAAAAAAAAAAAAAAAAAAAAAAAAGAGTATAATGACCCAGATTAAGAGGTTTAGTTCTTCTTTATATAAAAATAAAGTGCATAAATATCTATGGTTTTCATTGTATTCTATTTGTATTAATTTCCTCTGTGTGGTCAGAGTAACTGATTGGGAGTCATTTCAGTTCTAAACGTACTTTTATTTTAGATAATTATTTCAACGTACACTCTATACAAAATAGAGCAAGGCTTGACGAACTTTATCTCTTGGAAACTTGATATTTGTTTAAGGAACTGGAAATTAATTCTATTAATGTAGAAATTTTTAGATGGTTGTTCTATCTTCATTTAGTGTCTGAAATTGTAGAATCTACTGGAAAATAAGAATGAGTCTGGATGAAAGGTTGATAAATGCTAGCTGGCAGAAACAAAGACTGATGTTTCACCAGCACACTGATTGAGGAGTCATTGTTATATCAAGGCACTACTTGATAATCACCACAGAGGGACAGGAAAAACCTGAGGCTGCTGTATGTACAAAGTTTACTTCCATTTTTTATAATTATAAAAACTCAGTAAGTATCATGGAGTGGAACCATTATTAAAATTCAGAAGCATACACAGAACAAATAGTAGCAGTATTTCTTCATGCAGGTTCAAATAATGGAAAATACCTACTTGTGGTCTTTTTTTTTTTTTTTATAATTAAATCAGTCCTACATGTATAAAGCCATCTTTGGTTGTCACTTAGCCTGTGGTTCAGGGGATTATACACCCCACTGCTGTGACTCAGGCTGGATTATCTTCTAAAATCCTAAAGAACTCCTATGACTGTATAGGGTAAGATTCTGTTTCTCGTAGAAGTCAGAAATTTGTGAAGGAACATAATGAATGGTACTACTTGATAGAATCAGTGGTCTTTTTAGGCCAGTATGCTGTCTGTGACAATGGCAAAAGCCAAAACTTTCAGGGGAAAGCATAAAATTTCAATGTCAACAGTATTTCAGTAGTTTTCTACCCAGCAGCAAGCAGTTAGTGACTAGTTTAGCCCTAACTAATGAGGATTTAATTTCTTCCCCCCAGCCCTCATTATTCCTTCATCTGTATTCATGGTTGGACGTATTTTAAAGAGTAAAGCCAGCCAACCTTATCCTTGTCTTTTTCCTTACCTAAGTATTATTCTATGACAAGTAGTTTCATATATCATGTTAGAAGATACCTATTTTCTATTGTTTTAAACATGTCTGTTCATTTGTTAATTTCACATAATGTCTGGATAAAGGCAGGGAAAAAAACCCAACAAGATGAAAAAAAAAAAATCAACAGCAACCAAAAAAAAGAAAAAACATCAAAACACTTTTTTTAAGGCTGTTTCTTGTTTTACATGTGTCACAACCCAGGTTGAACAACCAAGAGAGATTTATACTGGACCCCATTGTGAAGAAGCAGCCCTTTTGTTCAAGAACTTGCAGTGGTGTTTTGACACCACTTCCCAGGACAGATCCTGAGGACTGGTCCCTCATGACATGTCTACAACTTTCCGTTGTGTTCATCCACTGTAGCAACTAGGACACCAAAATACTCTTAACTCCTCTTCAGTGCTTTTCATGAGGGAGGTGGCAGGGAATCCCCACTTCTTTACTCATTCTGCTGGCTTTCTCAGCTCCCTCATTTGTGACATACACTTTTTCTGTAGCCTTTGTAACTACTCTTCATTCTCTTTTTTTTTTCCCTTCTTAAGATGTAATGCAGCAAAAATAGTTCCAGAATCGTGCCATGTTTTCATGCTAACTTGTCCGGTGGGGGTACTGAGGCCTGACTTGGATTCAGTCAACACATGGTTTTGGTTAAATGGATTTCTTGGAGGCTGATGAGTTTTTATTCAGTGAAATAACCTGCCCCTTATTAAAATGGAATAATTTTCTGCAAGATTTTTTCAACAGAAGCAAAGCCTTTTCCATGTGTTATCTCAAATTACAAATATGTTGGTGCTGATAATTATTTCCATATATATATTATCAGGTCCTACAAGGCTTGTAATTTCCTTTGACCTAAGCTATAGTTTGTTACATTATTTGATCAGCACTCTTAGTGAGTCATTTTATCCATATGTATTTAGTTAATTGGTTATTTTACTCCCCACCCATGTTTATATATAATATACTCTACAAAGGAAAAGGAAATCTGACTGCTTGCAGCTGAGTCTAGTAAAAGAGCAATTAGGTTCTATCAGAGCCAGCAGCTGTCCATAATGAATTCTGAATTAAAATTATGAGTGAAGAGAAGAATCCAGCCATCTGCAGGAAATGTGAAAATATTATTATAACCCAATAGCTCTATTCTGGAAAGGGGTATCTCTGAGATTTCCCAGCTGTACCTACAGTAAATTCTGGAATATCTGTGGACACACAGTATACTGGAACACATTCAATCAACTTGGCTACCCCAGCATGTTTGGCTAACTTCGAACAGGCTGTATTTTTGTATAAAGTAATCAGCATGAAAGCCTCATGAAATCATCTCCCTGTGTCTCTAGAAGTAAAATGGAGCTTTAAAAATAGTCTGTTATCTTTTCATAGGGGCTTTCCAATCAGTATTCTGTCCTTAATGTTAATCTTTCTTTGTTTTTCATACTTTTATAGACTTAGTCTTATCACTTAATATCAGATTTTGTCTATGACTGTTGGTCTGAGTGAATACTGCATCGCAGTACCTATTTTTTTGTCACCTAAATCTTAAAATAGTTTTAAACTGTTTAAAAATTATCATCATACTATCCAAGCCCATTTTACAGCTACACTGAAACTTCAAAATCAAAATGCCCATTATTTTCATTATAACTTGTCCACAGTATTTGCTCATAAAGTTCAAAAGCTTGCAGAAAACAGAGGAAATCAGTGGTCAACTGCTACGTGAAAAACTATGATTAAGAAATGTGAAATGCTTAGCAGTAATGACTTCTCAGAACCTCATTTTCTGCTGTGTTACAGAGAATTCATGCTGGTATAAAGACTGCTGATGTTAAGGAAAAGAAATACCAAAAGTAGTACCCCTAAACAGGCTCTTGAAGTTTTGGTAGAGATATCGAAAAAACTGCATATTATTTTCATAACTTGATCTAAGAAAACAAGGGCCCTGCAAGAGCATTGGTATCAGTTCATCAGAGAAGCCTCATAGGTTTTTCTTATTTATTTTCTTTTGTGTAACATCTCACTGCATTATTACCATGTTTCAAGGATTACACTTCAAATGAAATCCAAGGTGTCAAGGTCATGTTTATCGCATCCTCTGTATATATCAGTACTCCATGCAAAAGGAAGAGACGTCTTCAGATGGAGACTCAAAACAGTAGTTCTGCTTACATATCCCCATAAACTTCAAGCTTGAGGACTAATTTCTGATTATTTTCAAGTTTTCAAAGTAGAAAAAAAAAAAAAAAAAAAAAAAAAAAAAAAAAAAAGCTTTGTAGGAAGGTACATCCCTGTTCACTTAGGCCTTTGAATTGTGCTGGATACTGAAAAAAACCCAAACCTGATGCAGACTATATGACCTGGTACGATGTTTTCATTTTTCGTTTTGTACTTATTAAACAATGTGTCTGGATCATGATCTGGGTCATCGTTATTCTGTCAGTCCAAAACCCAAGAATAATGAATGGCAAATGGTAATGTTCAGCCTAAGAACAGGAAAAGAAAATATTGCTGATTACAGTGGGTATTCAGACACTTACTTTCAAGGTCATATTGTTATCTGGTACTGCAAAAGACATTTCTTCCCACCTCTTCTAATTCATTTTCAGATAGTATCAGTTACCTTGCTATTTCCCACACAGGTGTGTTAATAGCTCTTCTACATGTTTCACAATAAAACATAATCAAAGCACAGAAATATACAAAAGCTGAAAACAACTCCTCAAAACATTCTGCCCTGAGAATGTGGAACAGGTGGAAATGCAAAGAAAGCAAGGAGTAGTAGTTAGCAGCAAGCAGCTGATGTGTTTTAAATATTAACCCCAAAATACATTCTTTTTCTACACTCTATTTCACTAAACTCTATTTCCGTAAATTTTATATCTTTCTTTTCTAAATGGTATTCATAATGATAAGAATGCATTGTGAATGCACTCTACAGTACAATGTGTAACAAGTACACCGAAAATCAAATTTTAGAAAGAAGATACAGTTGAGATACTTACCCTTTGATGCTCCATACAGAATGCAGTACACTGAATACATAGGATTGTACTTAGAGAATTAGGAAAATAAGAAGGTTATCTGAGAACTGAATGTATTTTGAAGTAAATCAAGGTAATTCCTTGTGCACAGATAAAGCAGTACAGAGAAATATAGTTTATTCTTCTTTTATTTATGTACGTGAGTAATTGAAAAAATCAGGTGTTTTAGTGATTTACAATAAAGTGTATACATATAAATCCTCTATAAAAAGGAGGATTATAGCATGGATTGCCATATAAAATCAAAAATCAGCTTCGAAGGGAAACCAAGGTAAGAAAAAGAAGTGGTATAAAATAGGGGCAATGAACTTTTTAGCTGTCATTTTGTGTGATTTCAGCTATATTCCAGCTTGCAAGCAGAAAAATATTAGATCTTCTTTTCACTAACAATTCATGATTTCAGGAAAGAAGCTGGCAGCAGTATTCTGTGATATTCTGTCTCTTAAGGAATAAACAAGGATCAGAAGTGGTGCTGTCTTTTTTCAACAGCATAGTTCCTAAAAGTCTCAGGTACACCAAGGCAGAAGTGTTGCTTGAAAGGAAGAAGTCTAGATGGTATGATTAGCACCTGGGGGGTTGGAATTCTTGTGCTTTCAAGTTTGTGGAACCAGGTGACCAAATCTAGACAGTATATTTAAGCTTCTTTTCCAGGACATGTCTAGAATGTTGGGTTGTTTTTATTCCTTACTCTAACCACATTCCAGGGAAGTCTAATGAAATGACTTCTATAGGTCTGTAACAATATGTTTCACCATTTATTTAGGACCTACATGAAAAACTACTTCCTATTTAATTTAAATTCTCTGGCATTAAATTTCATTTAATGATTTTTTTTGTGTGTTACAAGCTAAAGTTTGATACATATTTCCTTTTTGCCTCCTCCATGTAATGCATGGTTTTATGGCCTTTCTGGAGTTTTCTCTGCTCCAAGTTGAAGTACCTTATTTGATTAACCTCCCCTTCATACACTGTCACCCTGTTTGACATGTTTTTTCAACCTTATGATTTTGCTGCCATTCTTGAGATGGGCCATACTGCTTGGAATGGAGGATAATGCAAGAGCAGCCCTTTAGCATACAAAATGGATGCAGAACAGCATTTGTGGAAAAATATACAGAATCCTTCAGTAAACAGTGTATTCACAGGGTAATGAGTGAATGAATGAATGAATGAATGAGCATGAAAGTAAATAAAAACACAACAAAAATCCTTCTAGTAAGTTCTACGGAAACTTCCTAAACCTAATTGCAGGGACAAAAGGTAATTTCAGATAAATGGCTGTCACTTTTTTTTTCAGATTTTGTTTTTCCATCATTCCATTACTTTAATGAGTTATTTATATATGTTTTACTTTTCTAGTGCAACTGTGGTACATGTTCCTCCACTGTTGAGATGGAAAATATTTCTCATACTCGTGAGCTAGTGGAGTTGCATTTTGCACTTTCTTGACATCATTTCTACATAACTTTGGAGCTCTGCATTTCTGTTAAGTTCTGGCACATGACAGACCCTGGTGTAAAGTCTAGTGAGAGGATTTGAAGTGCTGTATTGGAATGTCCTTGTTAGATGTGTCTTGAAACATTCTTGTTTTCTTTTGTTGAAAATTTCTCTTTTATCCTGCATGAAAAACTAAGCTATTGAAATTATTTATCAATTATTCCCTGTACACAGGATTTGTTAGAGAAATTTCCTGGAGTTTTGATTCTGATTGAGAGTTTGTTTGTGTTCATGATGCAATCCAGCTAGGCAACTTCTGCTTCATCTCTACAGAGCTGAACTCAGGGTTAGATGAAGAAGAAATTTGCTTCCTGCACATTACACTTCTTCAGTTGCATATTGCAAAACACTGGGCTTCAGTCTGGGGAAGTTGTATTTCAAGAATTTATGGTAGAACTCTGAGAAAATACAGACTGAAAGGAAAATCTTCATAAGGCTAAGTAAAGGAAGAAAAGGTCTAAAGCTGACTTTTTATTTGTGAGCCTCCTATGTTTTTACCAGCTGTCTGTGAAAACTCTGGGGAGCTCTAGACTGAGCTTCATCTACTTACTGTTCTCTGTGATTTTCTTCCCTTGTTCATTTTAAGATGCTTTATATGACTTCCATGAAGAATATGGCTGCCACCATGAATAGCATAGAGATGAAGAAAATGCACTGCTACAGTTTTGCAAACAAAATCTTCTATTTGATGAATCATTACACTTAAAAATGTGTTGTGTACCATACTGGATTACTGATATCTGACCACAATGAGAAAAACAGAAAGTCATTGTGCACTTGCAGATCAATTTTCAAGGGTCACTTATAAGCCAGCACCAGTATTCTTGAAGTAGCTTGGTATCTCTTGTAAAATTAAATATAAATACACATCTTTGCACAAGGTTTTTACCTATCCCAGTCAGATGTGTATCTTCAAAAGGATGCTCACTGGCTTCATAACAGGCTTTTTTGCTCTTTCCTGTGCAGAAGGGTGATTTTCATATTCTACTTTCCTAAGAAAAATAATCTAAATATTGCCCTTTTAAAACTTCTACAGTATCTCTATGGGATTGGAATCTAATTTATCATACAAAGTTCCTCAGTAAAATCCAGGCATTTTTATATGTTTCCTGTATCACAAGCAATTTTATATACTTCTAGTTCATAAATGCAAAAGTATTCAATCTGAAACTGTAATATTCAATAAATCTTCTGCTTGATAGGAGTCAAAAATATCCAAAATTACTTTTGGTCCATATTTTACTGTCTTTCATTCCAATTAAATGATCTGTGAATGCTGGCAATTAACACTGCCTTTCTTTGCCAAATCACTGAAGTATAATAAAGGGTCATCATTTAAACAGCTACAAATTAACCACAAAAAACAACCTTGAAAACATCCATGAAGTGATTTCAATGTGGAATGCCTTGTACCTCGTAGTTTTTATTTTTGCAAATAGCTGTATTTCATCACAGTATTTTAAACATGTTTTAGTTAATGGGACTGAATCAGTCATGTTGTTAGAAATGGAAAACAGATAAGTTAGAATATTTGAAGCAATAATAGTTTTCTAGTAGGCACACCTGTTTAACAGATTAAGTTTTAAGCTTGTAAACGTAAGTCTCCTACATTAGCTGAAGTTGTAGAGTATGTTATTTAAATTCTAACTTTGATAATAACACTAGAAGATTGAAGCCAAAGGGCAAGAAAGTCAGCAACAAGTGTAGAATTAATGTCTGAAATTATCCTAATAAAAAAAATTATTGGTGTAAGCTTTTTTTATGTTCCAGTGATATATTAGTGAGGATTCACATTGCATGGCTTCCAGACAGTGTATTGTTAATATATCAAGACCTCTGTATGACAGCAGAAGAGGAAACACAGGATAAAGATATGTAGTTTCTTGCTCTTGCATAGTAATTTATTGGAGTTCAGTGGTCAGAAGGTGTATGGAGGCAAAGAGGAAGGAACTTAAAATACTCATAATATTAGTTCCATTTTTAACTGGAAACTAAAAATATTAGTTGAGTAGACACATGTCTCATTTACAGCTGGCAGAGTTGAAATGTCCTGAATACCTTAAGAGAGTAAAATACCTTGCTGGAGAAATTGATCAAGAGAGGAGAGTGTCAGGAGCCCAGTGGAGCCAAAAACTTCAATAAATGTAGTGTGTCAGTATCTCTATCCTTATAATGGAAACACTGGTGCATAGTAAGAATCTGGTTTGTTCTGGTTTCATGATCTTCACAACCTCTGTATAAACCTGTAAACTAGCAAATGTCTTCTGTGCTAATAACTATTCCTCTTTGAGTTTACTCATGGGAAGAATAAATATATAATTGATACTAGAATGTGAAGAAAAGAAATGGAAATCGCTTGTTCCAGCTGAAAGTGCAAGCCTTTAACTAGGCTGGAATTTTGTACTTGTGGTCTGTAGGTACCAGTGAACCTTTTAATCTTTGATCTGAAAAATGGCATGTCCAGCTATAAACACAGGGCTGGAACTGTTCTTTGATTTACATGCTAGGAAATAGAAACATATTCTGAACTACTGAGAATGTCTGCATTGTCAAAACTTTGTATTTCTCAATTGGCCAGAATGTGTTAACTTAGTAAAAACTGAATGACAAGAGGTATCTTTTAAGGAATGGTTTTAAAACTTCATATGAAGCAGTCTGATATACAAGTGTGCTTGCTACTTGTGATGATTTGTTTGCAATCAAAAAAAGAAAAACAAACAAAAATGGAAAAAACAAACCAAACAAACAAACAAAAAAAAACCAACCAACCCCCCTCCAAAAAAACCAACCAAACAAACAAAAAAACCAACAACAACATATTAGACAACTTTTGGACTGTTTCTCCATTAGTATTATCATCGTTAAGGTCACCAAGGTTTCCTGGAGTGCAGAAACTATTTTTTACATGCAAGTTAAATAAATTCCCATTTAAGTAGGATAGCCATCATTTCACTTGTCTTCCTCTACAACTCCCATTGATCGATATCATTGATTGGTAAGTTTTCTTAAGCTCACAATATTGATTTATTCTTGTCACCGTGACATCTAAGAAA
Organism: Heliangelus exortis; assembly: GCF_036169615.1. NCBI lineage: Eukaryota > Metazoa > Chordata > Aves > Apodiformes > Trochilidae > Heliangelus > Heliangelus exortis. The sequence continues at coordinate 44,849,931 of NC_092454.1, forward strand.
GTGGAGGATTGATGCATTTGGTCTACAGAAGTCCTCAGCAGTTTGAAGGGGTTTTGCCTCTGGTCAAGAACATATGATTAATATATAAATATGAAATCTTAAAACCAAAACAAAGCTCACATGAGACTAAAACATCTTTCTGCTCCTTACTTCTTTCTGATTTGGTTGTAAGTAAATACAGTTGGCTCATTACTGGCAAAGGTTCTTAAGGAGTCATGCAAGAAATAAAATTTTAACCTTCAGTAATAATTTTAAATAAGAATTATGATATTTAATTACTCATGAAAGTATGGAAACTGCGAAGAACTTTGCTTTTAAGTAGTTGTCCTCTAGAAGCTGGGTTGTAATTATAACTATTTGTTTGTATCAGTTTACAAAAAATAGCAGTTGTGGTGATTCTAAATATCCTTACCATAGATAATATCAATGTCTCATGGCTTTATAAACTGTTGCTTACTCTGCTTACTCTGAGTCAGTCCCTCTGCTGTCCAAAAATTTCCATAAAAGAATTCCTGTAGAGATTTTAGGAAATATGAGTCTATTTAGCACCCAAGTTGCATATTCATTCGTTCAATACATTTTCTGGTCTTTTGTATTCTGTAAACTTTTTCACATTAATTTTACATCATTCCCATTGAGTTGTGCCAAATGTGTAATAAAGGATCATGTGTGACTAATAGCAATCACATCAAGGTGAGAACTCTGCTTTTCTTTCCTGATTGCAAAACATTGTCCTTAAGAGTTATTAAAGGTAGCCCATGCATGTAAGAGTCAACACATTTAACACATGGAGGGAATGACTGGAATCCTTGAGGATCTGCCACATTTTGACAGCAGGTGTCATAAACTGCTGTTAAGTAGGTCTATTACTGAGACAGATTAATTCTCTTAGACCCAGCTAAATATTTCATGATCAAGGTTTTATTCTTGTGCCAAGCTCACAGTAGCTGACCCATGTTTTAATTTGCCTTCAAGTTTCACCGAAGAGGGGAAAGCAAATTCTAGCTCAGAGTTGTTCCTAAGGAATACCATATTGTGATAAGAGCTAAGAAGTAATTTATTTGGCCTCAAGAGGACTGATGTGACTAAAAGTCCTCAAGAGGACTGATGTGTCTAAAACCAACAACTGACTTAACCCAGAACCTTTGAGGAAGCTTCAACTTTGTCTCTGCCTGAAAGACTGCTCATCCAGTCTGAACATAAATCCAGTGCTGTGATTTTAGGATTTGTCATTAAGCATATTTTAGTCCTTTAAATTCTGTCCTTTGAAATCTATTTAGTCTGTCCTTTGAAATAAGGTGATGACTGAGCATCCTGGTCTGGGTCCTCAGCATTGCAGATTTTTCCTGTGTTTCATAGAGATGCAAGACAGATGTTGAAGTGACCAGCTGGGCTTTTTTCCACAGGTAGCACAGCTAACTAGGCATGGCTCTGCTTTGCAAAGACTAACTCTATGGCCTGGTAACCAAAGGAGCAGAAGACAGACCAAACAGAAGCCGAAATTGATAGAACTGTGAGAGAGAAAGAAAGTTTTAAAACCACAATAGGAATATATAGGCCTTATTTTTTTTAGCATTATTGTTTGCCAATAAAATTACCTCTGTAAACAGAATAACAACAGCATGTTTAATGAGTTAGAAATGATGCTGCAAATAAAACTTGAAGTCCTAGAGAATTCATTATCTCCAGTAATTTCCATTTTGAAGAATATGTATTTCTGGAACATGTTGCACTGTGTTTTACTGCCCTGATAGTCAACCCTGAAACTCAAAGATTCAAAGATCTCATTTAAAAGTATTCACATTCTGAATTGCTTCTAATGGGCGTTAAAGGAGTTTACTTATTTCAGAGCAACAAATGCTTTCATAAAAGCTGATGTTAATATTCAGAAAAATGTACTGTTCAAAATGGTCTTAAGAAACTTTAAAACTTGGATGCCATAAAAGTAAGCACAACGCATGAAATCGTCCTTCATGTTTTCCCCCCTGTGTTCATTTCTTTTAGTGCTGGAGTCGGCAGGACTGGCTGTTTCATTGTGATAGATGCCATGTTAGAGAGAATAAAGCACGAAAAGACTGTAGATATTTATGGCCACGTAACACTAATGAGAGCACAGAGGAATTACATGGTTCAGACTGAGGACCAATACATCTTTATCCACGATGCACTGGTGGAAGCAGTGACATGTGGAAATACCGAAGTGCCAGCCAGAAACCTGTATGCATATATCCAGAAGCTGACACAAATAGAAACAGGCGAGAATGTCACAGGAATGGAACTGGAATTTAAGGTACAAGGATTTTATGTTACAGGGAGCTAAAAAAAAAAAGGTTTAACACTTAATGCTGCTCTGTACTCCACCAGTTGTTTCCAGTAATCCAAAGATAAGTAACTGGCAGGCTAAAATTTTAAATCAGGAAGATGATCCTTTGTAAAATGCACAATTCTATTCTCAACTGGTTTCCAGATGAGAACTATTCGGTGAGGGTAGTTTAATCTCACTGTTCCTTTATTGTTTCAGTATCTTGTAAAGAGTGTTTGTGTAATTGTTAAATACTCAGATTTAACCATATGCCTTAATGGAACAGACTTTAAATGCTTATTTCCTGATTAGATAATACAACAAAATGTGGAAGAGTAAGCATCTGAAAGATATCATCAAATATGATTTGTCTCATGGTTTTGTTTTACCTGGCCTTAATTCTTTTAAATTGTTTTCAACAGCGTCTTGCTAGCTCTAAAGCCCACACTTCAAGATTCATCAGTGCCAATCTTCCGTGTAATAAATTCAAAAATCGCCTTGTCAATATTATGCCATATGAGTCTACAAGAGTTTGCTTGCAGCCAATCCGAGGTGTAGAAGGCTCTGATTATATTAATGCCAGTTTCATTGATGGATACAGGTACTGATGTTGATGTGTTCTCCTGTGGACTGTTTTAAAACTTGACAAAATTATTTGTGTAATTTTGTTGAAAAAAACAAAATCTGGTATTGAAATTTAGTGTTATTTGCTATCTGTGTGTGCCATATTTGATGAGGTGATTCTTAAATATTAATAAACAGTTTAGATTTTCACCCAGGCAATACAGGAAAATTTTGTAAGTGATGTAGACTTAAACATTGTATTTTAACCTAGGTTTTAAGTATGGAGAATTCTCTGTATCTTTTACATGCTGAAATTACTAAGATTTGAAGACCGGTCAGGCTTTAGAATCTCTTTAGAGGTTTAGCTCTTCTGCTTAAAAAGTTAGAAATAACAATCAGGAGATGATACACTGTCAAAGTGGTAACTTAAGATCTTGGAACACCAATTAAAACTAGACCTAGCTGCCAAAAGCATTTTATACATGAATAGTTGTGTTGCCCACCAGCATCTTCGTGACAACAGAGCAGTATGTCCTCTGCTGACTTGGGTAGAAAAAAGGGTTAGAAAAAAGGCTTGAAGGAGAAGCCATGTAGTTTGACTAAGGCAGAATATGTGCCCCTGAGTATCATTATCCACAGAGATAATTTTATGAGCCTCTGCTCATTACTGGAAACAACCTTCATCTCTACTGTCACCCACAGAAGTGTTTCTCTTGATTGAAAGATGCAAGAACAATATGAACTAGTCATCATCTTCTAAATGATCTGCTGCTCTAGAAGTTTTTAACTGCTTGATGGTATCTTCTACTAATCAGCTATTAGGGCCTGGAAATGCAGTGCACTCCGTTCCTGAGTTTTCTTCCTGCCTTGCTTGTGCTGGAGGCATCCAGCTGCCAAAAATGAGTTAATAACCTTCTTGATGCTGTAATTCCTAAACTTAATAGATTGGTAGACAGTTATTTCTACAAAATGAACCAGCACAACTAAGTGTTTCCTAAGTGCTTTTTACAGCATACAAAATTGAGCTATTAGAGTTGCATTAAAATTTAAATAATAATGATAAAGACATACATCATAATATTAAGAGTGATTTCCATCTCAAAGTTCTAAAACTGAAAAAGCCATAGTTTGATTAAACAATCATAGTAAGATTTTAATGTGCTTATTAGTAGTGGTTTATAAATTTTTTCTCTAGATAATATTTTATAAACAGAGAATATATGTATCAAATAATATTTTTTATTAAAATAGTTTTCTTAACTCTCTTTTTTCAACACAGACAACAAAAAGCTTACATAGCTACCCAAGGCCCTTTAGCAGAAACAACTGAAGACTTCTGGAGAATGCTCTGGGAACATAATTCTACAATTGTGGTCATGCTCACTAAGCTACGAGAAATGGGCAGAGTAAGTACTGATGTGATATTCCTGTATTAAAATGTGTGTTATAATGATTTTTATTGAAGTATTTCCTTGTTATAGGGATGTTTGAAGATATAGGTGATATGAAGAGGTTTAAAGTTTTTCCAATCTGTATTGCAACAGACAAGCTAGACATGGCATTTTGGCCACACACTTAAGATTCAGCAACCAGAGTTGCATTTTACTATTGTAATACAAAGTGTGCAAAGAGAACATTACTGTCTATTGGAAAATGAAGATTCGTTGTTTGCAGACTTCACTTTTGCAGCATCTCTTTTTAACAAGGTTGAAAGAAATTGTGGTACTTTTGAGATCTTAACATCTTCTATGTGTTCTTATCACTGAACTTAAAAGTTTCAATACAGTTCACAGTCCTAAACTCATTCAAGTGATGCTTCGTGTAATAGAAAGAATTAATCAGTTTACTATCTGGACAGCATTACATCAAGATAAAGCTGATATATGAAATCTGAGTCAGGCCATGTAAGTGAGGGATTAGGGTGATTCAGGATATAGCTAGTGCCTGCAGAGATAGCATTGACTGAGGTCAGGGGACTTGCTTAAACCAAAGGTGGCCTGAAGATTTATATTCCATTTTGTGTTGAAAATTTAGCTAGGAATAGCTCTTTTCTCTGTAATAGAAGTATTTGTGAATTGAAATATACAATGACCAGAGAGAATCCCTTTGCAATGGAGTATTGAGTGTAATTTTTTTTGAGGTATGGAACTTCATGTTTACAATGAGACAAACAATTCACGTCCCTGTCACTGATGACACTCTCCATGAGCATTACACTTACCTGAGTGAAAAAAGGTTTTATACCAATTCATGGTAGCGGTCTAGAGTAACAGAAAATTTATTTTGCTTTGTTATTTTATAGGAAAAATGCCACCAGTACTGGCCTGCGGAGCGTTCAGCCAGATACCAGTATTTTGTGGTGGATCCAATGGCAGAGTACAACATGCCACAGTACATTCTGAGGGAATTCAAGGTTACAGATGCAAGGGTAAGTTAACATAGCAGGGCAATAGTTCACATAAGTTAGAAAGAAAATGTTGATTTCTTTATTTTCTTCTCTTAAAAAAATTATTGTTATTAGAAAATAGCTAGGGATGCACTTTCTACAAGCAATAAACAAAAAGCAGATTATTATGACATGAATGGAATCTTAGTGTATGAACAACTGACTTCATTCAACTCTGAAATCTCAGCTCACTTCTATAAAGTTCTGAATAAGTATTTATGATGAAATATATTAAATTATTTGAGAACTATTTTTCCTTGTTTCTTTATTTTCCCCTTGAGCCTTTTTTACAGACAATTCTTGTCACTTACAGCTGCAAATATGTTGATTTGCACAACCGTCTAGCCTGAGTAGTTAAGAAAGTTAATATATTAAGAATTAAAAACTACAGAGCAAATGGCATTTGTAAGAAAAGCTTTACAAACTTTGCACATTATAACTTGAATTTTGGCACAACATATTTTCGTCATTCTTTTACATCTGCAGAGTAGCTACATGCAGCTGTGACTGCAGTGTCCTTATTTTCATACTACATTTCTTATCTGAATTCCTCAGTCCAAACCAGACCACTGATAAATGACTAAATGTACATAAACTTTAAATATATATTTGATATTTCTCAGACTTTTGATTTCTAGCACATTAATCTTCATGGCAGGAAAAATTACAGGCAACCTCCACTTCTATAAGCACTATAAAATACTATTTGTTCAAGCAAAATATCAGGATGTACTGTCCAGGAATGAGTGATCACTCAGAGCTGCCAGTCAGCATCTAAAATATTAGGCTTTCTCATGGTTAGGTAGGCTGCTTCTTTTAATGTTATCTTCAACTCAAATTGGACACTACCGACAATTAGCTAGACAGCATTGGCACTAACCAAGTCAGCATATAAGCATTTTAATTTTGCGAGTGAGACTTAGATGTGTGCTTTTTAAAAGAAACTGTAGATACAAAGGATCTGATTTTAATTCTATCTGAAATCTGGTAGGATCACATGACTCACAGCTTCTCTAGCCTATCTGTGTTTAACAAAAGTGGAAAAGGGCAGGCACCTAGCATCAGTGTTTAACTGCATTTGTGAGCATAGACAATCCAAGCCAATTTCACTGCAACTGTGATGCTGTTTTTCATGGATGATCCATTAAAAATCTGTCCCATTTCAATCTCGAAGAGGTATTATATGATGTAGTTCACCAAGATCAGATCACAATTCAACAGTGATGATAGTGATGACAATAAGTAAGAAGTTTTTCCTCATGTTTAGATGGAACTTCCAGTGTTCCAGTTCATGCCATTGCCCTTTGTCTGTTCACTGGGCACCACTGAAGAGAGTCAGGCCCCATCCTTTTGACACCTGCCTTTGTAGATTTTTATAAGCACTGATAAGATCCTCTCTCAGTCTTCTCTTTCATTAGATTCTTTCCTGCCCAACACTGCAGTCCATCTGTATCCAGCTGTATGGCAGCATAGCCCTGTGGTGTGCCAGCAACTCCTAGTTTTGTATCGTCAGCAAACTGCTGAGGGTACACTGTCCATTCATACATTCAACAATATATTGAATGAGAGTGGACCACGTGCTGTTCCCTGGGAAGCACTGCTAACTACAGGCACTGATCACAGCTCTCTGAGCTCTGCCATTCAGCCAGTTCTAAATACACTTCATTGTCCACCCATGTAACCATCTAATGAACCAGGATATTTATGAACATCTCTTTAAATCCAAAAGGGTCAAACAACTTAAGCTGCTAGAAGTATTTCTGTTGAACCTGATATTAACAGACCTGTTTTTAAAAGTACCAAGCATACATACACCTTGATGGTCCTGTTGTGACATTTTAACATTGCATGGTCTTCTCAAATGTAAAAAAACTTCTTTTTGTCAATGGCCCAGATTTTATTAAGCAAGCTCACAGAGCCATCTCAAATTTTCTAGGTGTGCTGGGAAACCACAGATCTTTCTAAAGTTATTGTAGCCAGTGGAGACTACTTACAAAAATATACATTATAGCCTTTGTGTAGTTAGTCTTTTATGGCTGCCATGCACCGTAATTGATACCGTCCAACTAAATTGTTGTATACAAGAAAGAATAAATGCTGCAGTGGTTTTAACCAGCCTCTCTCCCTCTTATCTCCAAACCTATCCATAATGTTAGAATACCATCCATTCTCTGGCTTAGCCAGTCGGCCCAATTATTCCCCAGACAGAAGAAAAGACTTTGTAGGTGTCAGCAGCAAAGATCTGGTGTGGAACACCCTGTTATTTCTGAAGCTCAGCTGTGAATGCTTGTAAGGCAAAATTGACCTCTGTAACTGTTTCAATCTACTGCTTCTGACTGCTTTATACTCACTTTCTCTGTAAACTTGAGAGGTCAATATGTTGGGGCAGTCTCATTTAAGGCTAAACTATTAGTGATGGCTGAAAAAGGGTATTATAAATTCTACAGTCTCATCAAAAGACGATTGAATATCCCCTGTGAGGAGCGAGAAGAAATCCAAATGGTCAGCCAATCAATACAATGGTACATGAAAAGCTCCCTGCTTAACACAGGGGTTTGAAACTTTCTGTTTTGATATTTGATATCACATATCACAAATTGATATCAAAATATTTGAAAGTAAAGATTTTAATAAAATTTGACATTTGTATTTGGACTGCTTTTAGCAAGCATCTCACTAAAAGTAAGCAGCACTGTTTCCAATGTTAGTAGCAGAGGGAACCGTGTAAGAAATTGCAGATCAGTTCCCAATGTGCTTTAATGGCAGTCTAACATCAAACTAGCCAATTTTACTACTGTGGTCATTAAATATCATTAAATAACAGAAGTTATTGCCATTAAAAGTAAATCAGAACATTTTTCACAGACTTGCACTGATTTATTCAATAAGTACTACCATCCTGAAATACACGAATATGTACACTTTAGACACGCTTGAAAAACAAGTATTTACCGTCAAACCTATTTTGCACATAGAACTTTGTGGTTTTTCCAATGACAGCCTAGACTCAAGGAAAGCAATGTGTTTCTTAACTTTCCTACCACCAAAAAAGTTATTCTAGCATGATTCCTATCAGGGTAAGAAGTTGCTGAAGAGCTTCCACCACCTTAACATGTTGCAAATGAGTCAGACTTACGTGTTCTTTCTTTGCTTTAGAGGACTGGGAGGTTATTTTTGAGGGAATCAAGCTGTTGTTCTGTCTTCTTGATTGATTAATTTCATGTGCCTAAAGCTATCTGAAGGATGGAATGTCATTATATCTTCTGGGGGAAAATGGGATCATGAAGACCATTATGAGAGAACCCTGCATTAAGAAAAATCATTTTGGTAGGAAGTATTGAGCCTTTTGTGTTGATGTCCACAACTAATAAAATAGGGTTAAACTTTTTGAACACATTTCTTTTTCTAAAGCGGACAAAAACATTCAAGAGAAATAGATTAATAAATCAGCCCACAGTTGTCTAGTGGGAATATACAAGATAATATGTTGAAAAAGTGTACGTGCATCCTCTCATGGAGCAGTGACTGGCACACACCCCCATTTTTTTTTCCTTATTCATCTCAGACATGGGAACTAAAAAAGTCACAGTACCAGAGGAAACATAAAAGTATTGTGTTTTCCTTTGACTGTTTTTAAAATCTGTTGTATTTTATTTTAAAGGTCTGTAATAGCTGAGTGATCCAAAAAACCAAACAGCGTTGTTCATGCCTCCAACATAGCTTGTTCTGTGGGGAGATGTCCCATAATCATTTCAATTTTTCATGGGTTTCACTTAGTAGAAGATCATTATGAAGACATGGCAGGATGGGTGCTTAGTAAACAACATTACCAGAGGGACCGGTTCACATTGCTATCACATGTGCCCATGCTTTTATGCCCATGCTTTTAAACATTTGAGCTATGGAGATTGACAGTGTCAAAATCATCAAGAACAATGTTTGAAAATTCAGAACAAATTTACTTCATCCATTTGTATTGTATTTTTTTCTGTTTGTATGTGCTGAACACTTGAACACTGAATAGTCATACAGCAGTAGCTGGTGTTTAATATAATTATAAAGATAGCCATGGTGCAGTATTCTTCATTTTTAAACAATCCTGTTAGTATTCATAACCAAACAAATTCTCTTAGCCATGTTCTAAGAAAGGGAGCCCCTCTTGACAGAGTCCGAGCTACTGAAAGGAAGTTTATGATTTGTAAATCAACTATCTTGTCTTGACTTGTCTTCTTCAAGTGTCCACCGCATAGAAAGCACTATGCCACTAAAGATAACATCTGCTAAGAAGGCAATGACTAAACAAGTCTTATCAGTGAAGATATTGTTGCAGTACAGTAGGTGAGCATATCTAGGAAATGAAGAGTCAGATTCGATGACCTTATTCTACCTGTTCTGTATATAAATGAATTTACAGTCCACACAATTCAAAACATAGCTTGCAAAAAAGGAAAAAATTTAAAAAAAAAAAATCCTGTACCCTGGTCGGGTTTTTGTGTCTTTAGCCTCAGACATACTTTTTACATAGGTAGAATGTCAGACAACTCTTCTATCCAATGCAAAAGTGGAACTATGTCATGCTGTTAATGAAACTAAATTTCTGGACCAATATGACCTGCCAGCACTGTGACTGAATGAGTCTGCATAAATGTGATCTTAGCCATTCCTCACCTCCTCTCAATGTCCTTGTTTTGTGATTGTCTTTCTGGTTGTTGGCTGACTGACTTCCAGCCACTGGAGCATGCTTTTGGGATAAATTATTTGTGTCTTTTGTTAAAGGATGGCCAGTCCCGAACAGTGAGGCAGTTCCAGTTCACTGACTGGCCAGAACAAGGAGTGCCAAAGTCAGGCGAAGGATTTATTGACTTCATAGGTCAAGTGCATAAAACAAAAGAGCAGTTTGGTCAGGATGGACCAATTTCAGTTCATTGCAGGTAAGTAAACCAAAGCCTCAAAAAAAAAAAAAAAAAAATCGTGCATATTTGTTTTTTTCTAAAGTTGATTGCTGATTGCAGCAAAACTGTGTATGTAATTACATAGGTGAATGATCAGAAAATGTAATCAAATGGAAGATCTCAAAAGGAACACATACGACTGCTTTATGAAGTAGGAACTGTTCTGTGATACCCTGTTTACAGATAAAGGTTCTTCTAAAAGACGTGGAAGCATGTGATTTTTTTCTTCACTTAAAAATATCTCTAATTGAGTGTAGCAATTGTTTGGTCCATGCTACACACAGCAGTAACAGAGCCTTATTGCAGACTGCTATATAAGCAGTCTTTTCCACTGGTAATTAAAATGAGGCTATTACACTGGTGGGAATTGTTAACTGTAAAGAAGCTAGTTATACCTCAGCACATAAATAGGAATCAAGAAGAGACAAATAAAAACGGTAGCTATCTCAAGAAAAAAAATGGAATAGAAAGTTAGAAACTTTACCTATCAAAATATCATTTAGGTTTGTATGGTGAGTTCTAACTTCAGAATCTAGTGCCCATTTTTTGATGTGATGATTTCCCTCAATTTCTTTAAAATTGATAATGCAGATGAAAAGAGCTTGCAGGGAGTGTAGGAATAATCCAGGGTGGGCTTTTTTAATACTCTTGAGTTTTTTATTTATTTTCCCTACAGTATTTTAGAGGCTATAGCAGATGGCCAAAAATAATATATTTATCTTTTATCTCTTATTTAGTAAATTGTTTTCAGTAAATTCCATTAGGATTTTAGATACTCATTTCTGTAACATTAAATTAATATTTGGTAAATTAAATGTTACTATTTATGTAACAGAGATGCAAAATGCTTATATATTTCCCAGTCCTTCCTGAAAGGTCTTTAAATTTCTCATTGTCATTGTAATGACAATTTAGGGATTGGTTATGCTAATCATCATTATCAATGTTAGTCAGCATGCAAGAATAGAAAATGTTCCTAGCAAGTTATTTATCCCTGTTATGGTTCAAAGTAACTTAAAGTTTGGGGATCTGCAAGAATGAAGTCCAACCACCAAGGGTCCGGTGCAAGCATAAAGTTTTATTTGACAGTTAACACAAGCAAACTAATATAACCCCATGAAACTATGGCAAATATGTTGCAAGGCAAAAGAGAGAGAAGGAAAAGATACAAGAAAAAGAGAGAAAGAGAGAGAGAGAGAGAGAGAGAGAGAGAGAGAGAGAAAAGAGTAAGGAAGTCCAGAGGTGTCAGGCAAAGTTTCTTTTTCAAGATGGCATTCTGATTCTGGACAGGGCCTGATGCGGGATGTTGGGTCACTGAAGAGGACAGTGAGCAAATGGGGACCTCAGTGTTGCTTGTGTGCCCCCAAATTCCCTGTATTCCAGGCAAATGATTCACTGCCCCTTTGATGGCCCAAGAAGAGGGGAAACTCATTATTCCAGCTTTCCTCCCCAGTGTCATTAGCATAAGTCAGGCTTTTATGAGCAGGAGGCTGAAGGTGTCCCATTCAATTCAGAGACAGAACAGGGAAGGCAGCAAGAGAGAGAGAGAGAGAGAGAGAGAACATCACCAGACCCAGATCCAGGGGTTGAGCTAGCCAGCAGGGAAGGGTTGATATTGATGCTGATGTTGATGAGACTTCCTGAGCTCACCAGATGCAGCCTCTCATGTTATAGGCCTGTTTCACTTAGGAAGGGTGGCTGAGACATACCAGATTTAACAACTGGAGCAGACCTCTGCCCACTTCACTCTCCAGTCCTTATGTCTTTCAGACCCTGGGCCATATGCATACCCTGTTTGTCCCCTTCCTCTGCAGCAATCTCTTTGGAAATAATAATGGCACCGACTACCTGCAGAGCAGCTTAGGAGGGTTCAGTGGAGTGGGTTCCTCCATCTGGTTCCTTACAATCCCTGGAAAAGTTTGTTTGTTTCTTTCAGGAAGGGCAAGATCCCTTATATCTGCATTTTCCAAGTCTTTTCAGTATTATTGTAGTAATGTCTCCAGTTTGTACCATGATAGATTTTTCATTTTTCAAATGACAAACTCACCTAGTGCCACTTTGCTGTGGTTTCCTTCCAACTTTTCATGTAAGTTGCATAGTATGCTGCAGATCTCCAAAGAGATCCAGGGTATGCAGCATTGCTAAATCAAATCCCCATATACTTAATAGTGTTAAATATGCACTGACCTAAACCAAACACTAAAATACCATCTTACAATTTGGACATGTGATGACTGCAATAGTCCTGTGAAATCACTGGATCTCTGTCACAGTCTGCATCAACTTTAAGAGTTCTTTGGTCTTTCCCTTCTGTTTGTGTTCTTCCACTCTCTGTTGAAAAAGGTCTCATAACTCTACTGCTTCCTCAGTCTATCTGACTGGAAGAAACCTTGTGAGACTATACAGCAGCAACATTATGGGATGCTTGACTTTTACCCATACAAGCTCAGACTCAGAAAATCTTTTTTTCTTTGTGATTATCCATTTCTTTGTCCAAGAGTCATCGTCATTAATAAGTAATTTTTTAATTTTAATAATTGACAACCATTGATTACAAGATTTGCTATCACTTCTTGGGTTTTTTTAGATAATAACAGATACCCAAGGGAGGACAGAAAGCACATAAGCCATATATTCAAAGAAGACATTTTAGACTGATTTAGACAGACATGGTGTATTCAGATAAATATTGGAAAGCTAAAGATCCAGAGTGCTAGACTTGAGTTAAAGCTTGGTGTTAATGTTTTTGTTTTTCTGTTATTTAAATTGTAGTGCATAGCTGAAAATTCACTATCTCAAAGCAGAAGGCAAACTAGCACACTGAAGATGTTCAAAACAGGGCGTATACATGAATGAGATAAAGCAAGCAAAAATACCTTTAGGCATCTGGATGGACAAACAAAGTCACTTTGCATTGAAGACTGGAGAGTCAAGTAGTTAGTAGCATGTGAGGTTTGCTGAAGCACAATTATTCTTCTGAATGCAATGTGGTAGTTTGCTGTGGAATTTTTATTAGTGAGCCTTTGCCCTTATAGAAATCTGTACACATGTGGTGTGTTGTAACCACATACAATTTGTCAGATGATTCTTTCAGCATTAACTGTCAATTAACATTCCTCTTTCTTTCCATTTCTGTTTCTCTTTTATTGCAACAGTGCAGGTGTTGGAAGGACTGGAGTATTCATAACCCTGAGCATTGTGTTAGAAAGAATGAGATATGAAGGTGTCGTAGATATCTTCCAGACTGTCAAAATGTTAAGGACACAGCGGCCAGCCATGGTACAGACAGAGGTGAGCAAAACAGTATCCATTATACAAAGGTGATTGAAAAGAATGGTGTTTTCCACAGCCAAAATAATGCACAAATGGAGGTACTATGAAATGTGCTTTTATTTATGTATTAAGTCATATAGTAACTATATAATAAAAGTGTGAAATCCTCCATAGTACCTGTTACAGCTGTAGATACTGCAGGCCAAGGAAGAAAATAATCATTTCAGTAGTGGATCTTAAATTATGGTAGTTGAGGAAAAGCATTTTCGGAGAACCATAACCCATTTTTATCTGAACTCGTTCTTCCTGGCAGAAATATGTAGTACTGAAGAAGGAGGCATATTATTGCTGCAGGTGGATCCACTGATTTTGTTCTGGGAGCTAAGTGTTGTTCATGGGTTCAGACTGACACTGTATTATTTTCACAGTTTTCTTGACTTTGTTTCACCAAGCAAGTAGATGTTTGGCCTGAAAATGATAATGGTAAATTTAGTGCTCAAGGAAACAATAGTGTCAATAATTTCTGTTCTAGCATGAGAGCCATAGAGAAAGAAGAAAGGCGACGAGTAGGATAGACTTACTTCCTGGTCCTGGATGCTTGTAACTGTCATACCATAAAGAATACTTAAGTATATTTACTTGTGCTTTCTTCTTAAATTTCTGAACAGGAGATTTGAATTAAGCCTGAGCCAACAGGTTAGGGTAACCATGCAAAATGGCAAGAGAAAGGAAACATTTTACATCATACAACTAATTAGTATAATTTGGTTGACACAGGCCTTTACATTACGGTCTGTTAAATTCAACATGATTCCCCAGGGTTTTTCTTTTTCCACAAGAAAATTGAACTTGTTCAATAAAAGCTGGGTAGTCTTATTTTTAAGAAGACAACTTCATAAAAACTTACATGAAAAAATAAAGGTACTAAATATTAATCTTGTCAGTTAGCTGAGTAAATCACTACGACCAAAAGGAAGAGTTAATTCCATTTCTTTTCCATTACCATCATTCTTCTGGATACAGAAAATAAAAAATTACTTCTCTCTGTCACTTTGGTTCCAAAAAATAACTACAGTACACAGACAAAATGTTTCTTAGAGCCTACCTAACAAATACAGAGTTCAGCTGTGCAATATATTTTCCATCTTCCTACTTATTTCTGTATGCTACCCTTCGTCCTCACTGCTGAAAGTAGAAGTGTTGTGTACTTACTTCTTTAATGATTCTGTGGAAAACAAATCTCTTATTCAGTAGTATAAACTGCTAGGAAATCTAATCCTTACTCAACAAAATACTTGAACTCAATGGGAGATATACATACAGTTAAAACTTATGGGTGTCTAATATATTCTCCCACTGTTGCAACAGGAAACAGAAAAGAACTATTAGTGGTCACACCACTGCAAACATCTGACTAATTTCCTGTTTCCAAAAGAATCTTAATAGTGATCTTAACAAGTATAACCTATGTGGGGTTATGACATAGCACAATCAGATAAACAAGCAGACCTTTTGATATTTTAGATGGCTTTCAGAAGCCGTTTCTTTTCTTTTTTTTCTTTTTTAACATTTGAACCCTGAGTGACAGTTGCAAATAAGTACACAGACATGCCATTTTATTATAGCTGTGCAATATTATATAAATGTGCACTGAACTTTTCTCTCCTACTGGGTGTGGGTTGAAATGCAATCTATTTAATGGTAATCTGGTGCATTATCTCTGTATTTCTCCCTTAGACTCTTTTTTTGCCACAGACTAAGATATCTTCACATCATCATCAAAGGCTGGGATTCCCTTTACTTCCTTAGCATGATTTTTAGCTTAGTAGTTTTTCATACAGCATTCCACATTAAAGCTGTGATGCATTTTGTCACTTAGTGTGTTGTATTTGCTATGGAGTTAATTGTGTGCTTTATTACTTGTTTTCAAATATGTGAGGAGAAAGCAGCTTAACATTGCTCTCATAAGAAGAAAGCTTTGTTCCGATATTACATTAATTCAGAATAACAGAACATCAGTAGGTGGGTATATACTCTCTGCACAAAAATAAGCTGCATTCTGTGGAAAATGTTGTTGCATTAAATGAGTCTCTGTCTTCATCTGTTGTAACTCAGACTGGTTTTCTGTTATTGCCAGAGACCATATTGCTGATCTGCAGATGCCTCTCTGGTATATTTATCTGTAGTCACTAATTATGCACTCTTAGCTGAAAGAAAACAGAAATCAACCAACAAGCTGGCTTTTTGATGCTTTTGTTTTCTATCTTTCTTTCTCCAGGATCAATACCAGTTCTGCTATCGAGCCGCACTGGAATATCTGGGCAGCTTTGATCACTATGCAACATAAAAACCCATCACGGATTTTTTATTGCAGGCCCTCCAAGATCCAGAGCCGCTTCTGAGCCATACAATGTGCTTTAGAAGTACTTCTTAACTTTTAGCTAAGGAGAAATTTTTGGGGATATACAAAATAAAATAAAAAAATTAATAAAACATAATGGGGATATATAAAACAAAACAAGAAAAAAAAAAAACAAACACCCCAACCTATTCCATGTGGACCAAGAATTCACAGTTTAATAATCTAACCATAATAAAAAAATCCTGACCACTGAGGCGTCTGAAGGATCTCATTTACAGATACCTCAAGTGTTTGACAGTGGTTGAAGTTAAAGTGAAGAGAAAATTAATCAGAAAGAATGATCATCTTGTTCAGGATTGCATGCTTCTGCTAAGAGAAATTTTGAGCAAACTGCAGTTCAGTGCAAGGTGTTTCTTAAAAGTGTGGGTCCTGGCTTCTCAAACAAAACTGACTCTTTACTTCAACATCACCCCTTCCCATCATACTGCTCATCGTAACACTTTAGGGGAAATGTGGGAATGTTCAAAAAGAAAGTCCTTGATTTAGTTTTTTAGTATTGTAAAGATACTGCTGACCTGTGCTTCATTTTTAACTGTGTAACTTTTTCCTTTTTTTAACAAGAGTTCATCATTCAATGATGTGAATTAAAAAAAAAAGAAAGGTTGCATAACTGTTAATCTTTTGTTTAAAAACTAGATTTTTTTAAGCTGTAGAACTGTTATCTGTAATATTGTGCTGTAGAAATGTTAAATAATTTGATAATTTGCACATTTTTGTGCAGTCCTATATTTATCTACAGTACCACAGTCTTGTTAGATATTACTTTTACAGTTTTGTTTGTTTTATTTTTCTTTAAGAAAATATTCATTGTAATCAGTTAAATCAAAATGTGGATTTTTGGTTTCTTTTGGAATCAACAGGGAGGCGCAAAGTATAAAGATGCTGCTAACACACACACATGCACACACAGGCACATGCACACCCACGCTCTCTCTTTTTAGATATATATATATATATGTATGTATTTCTGTCTACCATTGTCTAATTCTCTGTATGGTTACAGAGATACAGATAAGTAGATAATCACACACACTTAAACATTTAAATTTCTCCATGTCTGGATTAATCAAAGCATTGGGAAAGTTTTTCAGCCTACAATTATATTAAACTGCTATTTGATCATCTCTGCATTTCCAAGTTCAATAAACTTCTATTTCAAAGGGAAGTGAGGAATGCACATCATTGATATTTGAGTGTCATCTCTATCCCAAATAAAATTTTTGTCCACGTTGCCACTTGAACACACACACACGTACACACAAATGCACACACGCACACAGAGTATGTGATTTAGGCTTTCAGTGAAGTTCAATATTTGTAACACTATATAGTGCAATAAGAAATCATATTATTAAATGTAGGAGGTGTGCATGTGGGAAAGGTCAGTGCATATCCCTTTAGGAGAGGAGAATGTTGTAATATACTAGGTATTAAGATGTATTAAAATTGTATTCAATAGTATCCTATCTATAGTGTGCGCTATATAATTTACATTTATCGTATGTAACAGGGCAAAGCCAAACGCACCCTGCTCTGTGAAATCAAACGTTTTGTGGCATACAGCATTGTTTGGGGATGCTGGGGTTTATTTTAATTTTACATTTAGAGTGCCTTATATTTGATGCCTACTTTGAATAGCATTTCTTTAAGTTAGCCTTCATTTGTATTTAGTTCAGTTTGTTCATATCTCTGTTAATCTATTCAAACATTTAATACATGTATCAGACAATTTTGAAAAATATGCATTTTCAGTTTCTGATCAAATATGGATGTTAATAAATGATAACCCAAAACACATAGGTAGTCAAGGCCCTTTATCTTTCTATATTTCCAATACCAGACCAGCTCACGAGTTAAAAATCTCTTTTTCATTGGCTTTTCAAACCCACTGTGTCACTGGTTATAGTGTTATAATTGCAGAGATGTAGCAGTACACTAGCAGTAGCTGATTTTAGCAGTGCACATGCGTTTATTTTTTAAATTATTTTTTGGGGGGATAAGTCCTGCTCATTCACATGTGTCAACAGTTTGCTAAAGTCAAGCCATTGCTTTCAGGGGGAGGGGGCTGCGTAAGGTTAGCAAGACTGAGTCCGCAGGATATATTTGAGAATGACACTAGATTTTTTTCCCAGGGAACAAAAAATTCTATAAATAGCATAGAGTAGTTTTTAAGATGCCATTTGCATTGACCCTGGTTTCTGTCCTGTCTTCTGCCATTGTCAGTACATCGGTATCAAAGGAATACTTTCTTTGGGGTTTCAAATACAAGCGTTAGTAGTACATGTCAGTGTGACCTCAGTGTTTCTTCTTCCTCTTCCACTTTTCCCACTACCAATAGGAAGAAAAATATGAAAGACCAAACTTTACCAAGCATTGCATTTGAGCACCTTTGTAAAGAAAAAAAAAAAAAAAAAAAAAAAAAAAGGAGAAAAAAAGGGGGAAAAAAAAAAGAAGAAAAAAACACCAAAAAAATCAAAACAAAAATATAAATTTATATATATGGAATAGATGTTTTATAGAAGGCTACCTCAGAACGAGATTCTTTAACTTTCATCTGAACCAGAGACGAATGTGCACTTTCTTTCTCTTATTTCTTGATTTGTATTTTAAAATGATTATTTAAGTGCCAGTTTAGATGGTGTGTTCATATTCTTCAGTTCAAATGTAGGGGAGCAGAAAATCAGAATACTTAAACAAACATCTGTTTGAAGAAACAGACTAGGGGATTCTCTTGCACACCAGATCTCTAAAATGATCATTCTTCCTAGCAGACTGCCTTGCAAGCTCCAAAGGAAATGACAGAATAGTAAATAATTTTAAAAAATAAAATAAAAGTAAATTTTTTTAAGAAGCAGAACCAATTTGTGAGGAAAGCTGTTGCACAACTAAATATTCCTTCTAGTGTTTATGTTTCTTAAGATAACTGTTAGCATCATTGATGTGCATTCCACTTTTTGTATTCTTATATATAGTCATTTTACAGTTAATTTAAATTGTGAGTGTCTTTGTCTACATACATCATACATTTCCAAGCTTAAAATTGGTTTCATCAGCATAAACAGTACGGTGCTATTATTTACGTTTCTATGTCTAGTTATGTCTAATTTTGTAATTAGTTGCAATGGGGAAAAAAACCACAAAATATAAAATTTTTTCTGATTTATACAGAAGTTTAATTTAGTTCTTAAAAAAAAAAAATGTTCTAGTGGTTAGATAGTGAAGAGGATGACTGGGGGAAGGAGTGGCCCTCTAGGGAGTTTTGCACTTTCTATATATACCTTTGTACTATGCACTGCCCTATTGATTCTACGCCCAATAATGTTATAACTTGAACCCATCTGTAAGAAACTGCTTATAAAGTCCACTTAAGTGTATTTAAATGACACAAAACATGTAAAAAGGAAAAAAAAATGTTTGCAATGACTAAAAAAAATGCAACTGATTTTTTTTCCTTATATTCTCTCTTGTTTTTTCTTCATTTTTCTTTTATCTAATTTTCCTTTTTTTCTTTTTTTTTTCTTTTTTTTTTCTTGATGCCCTGATACTCCACAGATATCAGAGGGCTGCAGGTCTCATCATAACCATCTGTTATGTGGCTTTGACATTCAAGCTTGGAGTGTCTTTACAAAGATAATAAAAAATTGTGTTCTTTGCTCTTGTTTTGGATGCATAGACTGAAAAACTGAAAAAATTACCTTGTAAAATGGCTTGTTAAAAATAATACAATTACCTCTAATTAGTAGTACGCGTAAATGTTTTACAGAATGAAAGGCGTGCTTTTTATTTTCTTACTTCGTTACATTGGTGGCGAAAGAAAGTCTGTATGAAAATCAGTTCTTTGCTGACACAAGTTCCATTTGTTACAAATGAATTCTAATAAAATGTCAGTGTTATGCAGCCCTGGTCTTCTTTCTTAAGCAGTACTTTTGAAATCAAAACTTGTTTGCTACCTCTTGGTGATAAAGAATTTTGATTGGAACTACAAAGCAATCATTAATTTAAGCTTCTTAAACAGCAGCTGGATGGTGGAAAAGGCATTTTTAGGTAGTGAACTTGTATCATCTTCATCAGAAACCTTTGAGCCAAGATAGGCAAATTCTTTGGCATAAATTCCCATAGCTTCATGAATTTAATTGAAATTAACACACTTCATATGCCTCAGGAGTTCCTTCTCCTTTAGAAATGTATTATTACACTGAGAAAACAGACTTTTGTCCATTCATAGGAGCAATCTAAAGAGGGCAAAATATTCATATTATTGGGGTGAATTGTGAATTTTTCAGTCCTGCAAATTTGGCAGGTTCTTGAGTACACCCAAAGTGGCTGTTCAGAGTTCAGTTACTGAAATTGTAGCAAGCAGTAATGACAGACTTGACTCATTTCTGCTCTGCACTGCAAATGCAGCAAGTGCAAACATGGGTCTGTGAAGCTGCTATCCAAATACTCTGCAAGTGTTTTCAAACACTTTGAAAAAGCTTTAGAGGAGCAACCCAAATGCATTGAGGCAAGCTACAAGGGGCAAGACATGGCAATATAGTGCCTGTTTTGAAAGAAGGCAGGTTCTGTCTCCAAGATTGCTTTGTCCATAGGGGAACAGTCTATATAGCAATTAGTATTATGTGTTAATAAAGAATTCTCTTCGCTGAAGAATGTGCAAAGACATTAACATTTATTTGACTGATTTCTAAGAACTTGTATTGTTCTTAGACTAATTTCCACATTAAAATGGTGATTAATAGTGTAAATGTGAAGCCTTGGTATTCTTATAGTTAATGTTTTTCCACTGACTTATGTGGATTTTGCAATTACTGCTTAGCAGGCTGCCTTTGGCTTGAACCTTTTTTGCGTAGTCTGTGCAAGGTGGTTTAAAGCTGTGTTATGTAAGGGTTTCTTTAACTGGGTGGCTTTAGATGGTGGCCTTTAATGTCAGAATTGACTTCTTTGGATTTTCCTGTTCAGTGCGTCTAGCATGGGCCAAAATAAAGTGTGAAAATGAATATTGACAAAAGATTTGGCTACGTATGGGTTAATACATTTTAAGTTAATGTGTTTTAACAAGACTAGTTAGAACTGTGCTTCCTTTACGTGCTAAAAAATACTTTTATGACATGTACTTTGAGATCATTGAAGTTAAAAAATGCTGTTAAGATGTGAAATCAACCTATTTCAAAGCAAAACAACAGCTACAGACATTGAAACTCAGTAAGATTTTCATCTTTTCACTATTATAAAAACACTTGAACTAGATTCCCAGAGTCCTTGGTGTTCTTTCACTCTGATATTTCTCAAAATGAGTCAGTCCTGATTCTGGTGCAAGAGACAATTGCCATCTGTGGTTTGTTTTTTTTCTGCTCTCTGGTTCTCCCAATCTGTGTGACCTTAAGACAAAAGAGAGCTACTGGTAAAGATATAAACTAAGTATTAGAAAAATACTGATGAGGAATATGTAGAAAGAAATTGTTTACCAACAAGAATGTCTAGAACAAGTCAGTACCCAACAGATAAGTACACATGAAACCTAAAGATAGCCATCATGATAGCCATCACTTATCAAGAAAAAGGAAGAAAAGTTTTCACAGAAATTGCTGAGTCCTTTTTGCTTCAGATGTGATCATGACCTTTTTTGTTATTTTGGTTTGGTTTGGTTTTTTCCTAACTAGACGTCGGAATATTGAGGAAAATAACAAGAAAATTTGATGTGCAGGCCAACCTACCACTGACAAATTACTTCGTATTCCATAAAACTTAACATTCAAGAAAATAGATATTTTGCCTGTGGAATTGCTGGATTCTATGAAATAGCCTTGTATTTTTAAGTCTTGGAATTTAACATACACAGACAATCAAATTTCAGAAATAACACTCGAATGAATTGGCAGAAATGTCCACAGAAGCTACCAAATGGCATGAATATTACTTGCAATATCAAATATCTTTAAAGAAGTTTCAGAAGTGTGAAACAGTGGCCTTTCTTCATTCTGTCATTGTGCATGGGGAATTGAAACAGTAATGAGGCTATGTACCTGCAGCAAATTTTTATTTTATTTAGTGTATTTCAACTTACGTTTTTAGTTTTGTTTAATTTTTTTATTCTCTTCTATGTTTTTAATTTTATTTTATTTTGTTTCTTTTTTTAATGAAGCAATGTTAATGCTCTGCTACTGATAAACTATTTGGAAAGTTGTCTATTTCAAAAACTGAAAATATTTAGTAAGTGTAAAATCACAGACTGGTTTGGGTTGGAAGAGACCTTAGAGATCATCTAGTTCCAACCCCCTGCCATGGGCAGAACATCTCCCACTAGACCAGGTTGTGGTCTCGTCCCATGTAGCCTGGCCTTGAACACTTCCAGGGAGGTGGAATGCACGGCTTCCCTGGGCATTCTGCTCCAGTGTCTCACCACCCTCATAATGAAAAATTTCTTCCTAATTCCTAACCTAAATCTACCATAGTAGGATAAAGAATAAATTTTTCAATCACTAATGCAATGAGTCAAGATGGGAGGAAACATCTGCTGAGTAGCTTTCAGAGGAAAGCAGAATGATAACCTGCAAATGAGACATTGTAGTGAATAGAGATCATTTTGCATCTTGACTATAAATAGGATGCTTTTAAACCCAAAATGCATTCAGCTTGCTTCTGTCAGCAGAAGTTTTTATAATTGTAGAAGGAACAAGCAAACAACCTTTCTTTGACAATAAAAGCAGTTCATTATATATTCAACAACCTTATTTGATCTAAAATGCAAATCTTTAATGTCAAAACTGCCTGGAAATGTCTTCTCTCATACATTAAAATGAGAACAGAAGGTAAGATTTTCTTCATTTAAAGAAATTATTTGAAAACACATGAAGATTACTATATTTCTGCTCTTCAAAAATACAGTTTGCTCTTGAAAACTGGTGGAGTCTAAGGACCCTAAAGGATTTGAATGAACTAAGTTTTCTACTGGGACAGACACTTTAAAAACACGTAGCACAAACTTACCCATACAGCAAATACAAATGTCATCTGTGGGCTGTAAGCTGTATTTCTGAGTTTTGAGGCAAATTGATGTCATTGCTGACTCTGGAGTCAAACTCCTCACCTAGCCCTACCACTACAATTGTTCAGACTCTGCTAATTGCAAGTAACCACACCAAAACCTGTAAGGCTGGGCTCAGGGTCACCACTGGTGTTAAAGGCTCAGTGTTGGGGGCGATCTTGTGCAATATCTTCATCAATGATCTAGACAAGGAGTTTGAGTGCACACATTAAATTTGAAGATGGTATCAAGGTAAGCAGGAATCAAGGTAAGTTGGTCTGCCTGAGATTAGGAAGGCTTTGCAGAGGGATCTGGACAGGCTGGATCAGTGGGCTGAGTATGAGGTATGAGACTCAATTCCATGTCCTGTCCTTTTGTCAAAACCACCCCATGCAGCACTACAGGCATGGTGAAGAGTGTCTGGAAAGCTGCTCAGCAGAGAAGGACCTATGGATGTTGGTGACAGCTAGCTGGATATAAGCCAGAAGAGTGCCCAGATGGCCAAGAAGGTCAACAGCATCCTGGCCTGTATCTGGAGCAGCTTGGCCAGCAGAATTAGGGAAGAGATCATACTCTGCTTAGCACTAGTGAAGCCTCACCTTAAATACTGTGGACTTTAGAATCACACAATTGGACTTAAAGGTCTTTTCCAGCCTAAACAATCATTTGATTCTAAAGTTCTGTCATACTGAGTACCCAGCAACCCACTGAAGACTGTGCGGGTAAAACCTGTGTCATCACTGACAATAATAAAATCATTTGCTTCTGTTCCATACACATAAAGTGTTTAACAAGTAAATGCAACATCCTTTCAATAGTCCACACTTTCAAAGAATACTCTGCAAATGTACCACACATTCATGCCTTCCTTTTGAACTCCTTTTATTCCATTTCCTCTGTAAAAGCTTGTTGTTCCCTTTTCATCAAATGCTTGTACTCATCCTTTACCTGTTTCCTGTCAGCTTTATCCCTGGCAGTTGAACTGGTACTCTGTTTGCAGCACAATGCAGGAAACTGGAACGACAGAATGAGACCCAAACATACTCAGCCTAGAGAAAGCAATATATTCAGTTAAAAAAAATAATTCTTAACTATAGTAGAATTTAGCTGCAAAATAGCTCTTAGGTAATGAGTAGGGAAAAAAGCAGTCTTTCAGTGTGATGAAGTAGAGCTCTCTCTTGGAGAAGAAAAAGAAGAAAAATGTGGACTCCTGTTTAACTCCAATATAGATACGGGAAATAACACAGTATTCCAAGCGGTACGTTGAGGTGTTCTGATTTTCTTTGGCTGTGGTTCTGGATGGGGTTTTTTTGTTGTTATTTTTGTGGATTTTTTTTGTTTGGTGTGGGGTTTTGTAGTTGTTGTGGTTTTGGTTTGTTTTGCTTTTTTGCTAAAGGCAGTATTTGTTTTTATTGAAAAACTGTATCAAAAATGAGTGTTTAGTTTTAGTGTAATGGTTTTTGGCTGGGACAGAGTTTATTTTCTCCATAGCAGTTCTTATGGTGCTGTTTTAGATTTATGATACAAACAGTGCTGATAACACAACTATGTTTCAGTTATGGCTGAATAGTGCTGACAGAATGTCAAAGCCATTTTTGTTTACCTTTTGTCCCACAAAGGAGTAGGCTTCAGGCACCCTAGAAGCTGGGAGGGGAAACATCTGAGAAAGATTACGAAAGAGAAATCCCATACCATATAATGTTATGTTCAGTACGAAAAGCTAGGGAAAAGCAAGAGAAAGGGAGGATGTTCAGTTTTTCGAAGTAACCATTACATATGATGCCCTGCTTTCCTGAAAAGGGCTAAACATCTGCCTACTGATGGGAAGCAGTGAATTAATTCATTATTTCACTTTGCTTGCACATGCAGGTTACAATTGGCATATTAAATTGTCTTTATTTCAACCCATGTTTCTCACTTTTACCTCTGTGATCCTATCCCCATCCCACTGTGGATGTGGATGAGCAAATGGCTGTATGGAGCTAATGTGCTGACTGGAGTTAAAGCACAATACTTGGTTACCAATTTTTATTGTCAGTTTTTACTTCCAAGATGCACATTTTCCTTATGAAGTTCAACAAGGCAAGGATGGGGTCCTGCACCCAGGGAGGGATAACCCCAAGCATCAGGATAGGTCAGGTTTCCTGCATCTCAGCAGACAAAGATGAGGAGCCCTACTGGACAACATGTTAACCACAAGCCAGCAATGTGCCCTTGTGACCAAGAAGGCCAAGAGCATCCTGAGGTGCATTAAGAAGAGAATGACCAGCAGGTTGAGGGAGGCTATTCTCCCTCTATTCTGCCCTGGTAGGGCCAGATCTCGAGTACCGTGTCCAGTTCTGGACTCTGCAGTTCAAGAGGGACAGATATATAATAGAGAGAGTCCAGCAAGGGATACAAAGCTGACTAGGAGTCCTCTCTTATGAGGGAGGGCTGCATCTTTTCAGCCTGGAGAAGAGAAGACTGAGAGATGATTCGATCAATGCTTATAAAAATCTAAAAGGGCAGATGTCAAAAGGATGGGGCCTGACTCTTTTCAGTGGTGCCCAATGAACAGACAAGGGGCAATGGCACAAACTGGAACACTGGAAGTTCCATCTAAACATGAGGAAACACTTCTTACTTTGATGGCAACAGAACAGTGGAACAGGCTGCCCAGAGAAGCTGTGGAATCTCTTTCTCTGGAGATAACAAAAACCTGCCTGGACATGACTGATACTGTGCCACATGCTTAAGGTGGCACAGTACCCTGCTTAACCAGGGTACCTGGACTGGATGATCTCTAGAGGCCCCTTCCAGCCCCTACCATTCTGTTATTCAATGTTTCTATGACCATAAATAGTAACTGATGCTCCCAGGGAGCCAACTGCAGTGAATCTTTCTCCACACACTCTGTGAAGGAGGAGGAAGAGTACGGTAAGTAACTGTTCCCCTGATCCAGTTTACAGCTCTGTCAAATATTGTACGTATGTTCGGACCAAATTTAACAGATCCAACTGCACCTTTGAGTGGGATTTTGACTGCAGATTTTGGCAAGTAACAGTGGAAAAATTCCCAGTGGCAGACTGGTATCCTAAGCATTCAGGGATAGTTTTCACTTCTTATTCCACTATTCTCTTCGCTAAAGACAGAGCAATGCTAATTTACCAGGCCATTTCTTAGCAGCCTAAGGGCTTTTCTATATAAGAGTAAAAAGTGAGTCTTCTATCTTATGTTGTGAGATGAATCTGAGAAAAGCCTAGTAAACTCACAGAAAGGTGGTATGATCCTCATTTTCCTCTCAAAAGCTTCACAGTTCCTCAACAAGAGCTGTTGTTCATCCAGCGTAGTGGGAAAGCAGCTCAGCTTTGTTTGTGCTCATCTATGTATACAGGGTTTAGCTTTATGCTCATGTATTTTAAAAGAGTCACAAGAAACAGATTTGCAGCTAAGGATTACACTGTGTCAGGGCACCCAAGAGATTAGACTTAGTTTTTCCCTAGTGATATTTATACTTGAAGTGATTACGAGCTGCATCCTGTTAAGTTGTCACTCAGTATGATTTCAAGTAGAAGTGCGGAAGACCTATAACTAATGATGTATGCCAGTCAGTACTAGGTCTAATCCTGTTTAATTTCTTTGTTAATGATGTAAACGATGGAGCAGAGTGTTCCCTAAGCAAGCTTGCTGGTGGCACAGAATCAAGACAAGAGGACAGAGGGTTGTGCTGCCAAGCAGAAAACCTCAATAGGCTAGAGAAATGGGTCAACAAAAACCTTGTTATGTTCAGCAAGGGAAACTTTAAAGTCCTGCACTGGAGGAAGAGCAATCCCAGTCATTCAGTAGAAGAGTGGCTTTGCATTAGAGGCCTGGATGTTGACCATGAGTCAGCAATGTGCTCTTGCTACAAAGGAAGTTAATGGTATCCTGGGCTGAATTATCCAAGTGTGGCCAGCAAGTCAAAAGAGGTGATCCTTGCCCTCTCCTGACCACTGGTAGGGCCATGTCTGGAATACTATGTCCAGTTCTGCTCTCCACAGTATAAGAGACATGGACATCTGGGAGAGAGCCCAGCAAGGGTCCACTAAGGTCATGAAGATCTAGTCATCCATTCTGTGAGGAAAGGTTGAGAGAGCTGGTACTGTTTAGCCCATAGAAAGGAAGGCTTGGGCAAATTTTAACTACTGTTTATAACCTGAGTGCAAAGACAATGAAGCCAGTAACAGGACCAGAGGCAATGGACACAAACTGAAGCATGGTAGATTCCCTCTGAACATCAGGAAACACCTTTTACTGTGAGGGTTCCCAAGCACTGGCCCAGGTTGCCCTGAGTAGAGCTGGACATATTCAATAGCCATCTGGATACAGTCCTGGGCATCCTTTTCTTGGAAACACTGCATGAGTAGTGAGTTTGAGCCAGCTGACCTTCAGAGGCCCCTTCCAGCTGTAGTTATTTATCTGTG
The DNA here is from genome assembly GCF_036169615.1 of Heliangelus exortis. NCBI lineage: Eukaryota > Metazoa > Chordata > Aves > Apodiformes > Trochilidae > Heliangelus > Heliangelus exortis. Next base: position 44,877,356 of record NC_092454.1, read on the forward strand.
GCACATAAAATTAACAGTTCAGAGTTGCTTCTCTGAGGCCAGGTTTCTTATCTCACTCAATTTCATTTTCAGATTTTTCAGGTTCAAAAGCAGGAAAACAAGCTGAATTTTTTTTATTTAACACACATTTCTGTTTCTGAAGAAACAGCCTTTGACTAACATCATTTATATCTACATACAAATATATTTATACAAATAGGCACTTAGTGTATACACATGAATATGATACAGTGGTACTTATAATTTCTATTAGGAGCTCCCTCGGGTTTTCTAGTTTTGCAGAAAATATGCATCATTTATGTGTTGTTTTTTTTTGTGGATACTTGATCTGTTTGAACAAGACATCTTAATGGCATCATTTTTAGGTGCAGCATCTTTTCTCCTTAGTTCTGAGAGAGATTATTTTTATAGAGAAAAATCTTTTTTATCAAGACCTTGACCAAATTTCCTTTCTCAGAAGGCATTTACATTTTCCTTAATAATTTACAATTTCCTTGATAATTCAATTATAAAATAAGGTTACTGGAGCCAGGTAACATAAAACACATTATATCAAGGTCTTATTCTTACCACTGCGAATCAAGCTAGTGGTGGATTAATTGCACATGCAATTCCATATTTTTATAAATATCACTGAAATTATTTTCCTAATTTGCAACCCATCATCTGCCCAGATTTTTCAATTTTACTTACCACAATTCCTCATTAAAATGATTTTCTAAATAGAGAGAGATTTTTGTGACTGAAAAAAGTATTTCTTGTTTCATCCATAAATGTGAGAAAGTGGGGCATGCTTCATCCTTTTCATTCCCTTTTATGTTTCTATTTGTGTTCTCATAAGATATTTGGTTTCAAGGAAAATTGGTATTTTAGATACAGTTTGTTCAGTGACTCTTTGGCCATTGTTTGGCTTTGTGCCTGTTCAGATAAGAGTGAAAATTGAAAGCAATTTCCTTAGAGGTGTATTTTTTGCCTTGGTTGAAGACCCATAGGGATTTTTATTTGCCTGATTTGCAGCCATGTCCAGAGGCTAAAATCAAGACTAATGCAAGCTGAAGTCTTACGCTGCTTAATTAAAGCATCTGCAGTTTTCTTTCACCACTGAATGCTTCTGACAAAAAAGTTCCTGGAGCAATGTAGATCTGGTGTTTTCCAGATTTTGTAGGTGTAGCATTCCTAGCATGGTCTTAATTTAGTGCTCTGAATGTATATTCGTGATGTTTCTCTTCAACTTTTGTCTGTTTCTTTCAAAGAATAAAAATGACTGTCTAGTTGTCCTGTGGTTTCAAGAGAAGGATTAAAAGAACATATAAGCAGGCTGTTTCCAGTAAGAGAGAAGGGGTTTTGCATGGGATACCTAGAGTAGAAAGTCCTTCCCACAGAACAGTTTCTGTGCAGTCTCTTGTTACCAGGAGTTGAAAACTTCTTAAGTTCAGCTGAAAGGCAGGTCCAGCAGCTGTGTGATAACCATCTGCTGCTTGGACACAGCAACCGCAACAGGAAAGGTGTTCAAAGCAAGTAGGTAGCAAAACCATACGTCTTAACTTTGAATATTTCTTAAAGGAGAAAGATAGATCATAATTTTTAATTTTTTTATGAATGTTATTTCCTTAGCTTGTACTGATCTGTCCTAATGCATCCACCTCATGCAAATGAGGTGACCCAAAAATTTCTGTTTCTTTCACCAGTGTTCTTTCACCATAGAACTGGCTTTATATTCCACACACTGAGAATATGCACTATGCAGCAGTGCATAGTCATGCAAGTGAAGTCTTCACTACATCCTTGAGTCCATAGGGTGATTCCGTGTGATTGGAATCCACAAAACCCTAAAGGCTGACTTGACACCTCCTGAACTGGTCAGTAGGAAACCGCAAGAAGTGTTGGGGCTAGAAATATATTGTCTTTATACAGAACAGATGTGAATGGAAAAATCAGAGCAATGAAGACTTATCATCAGTGGATGGTGATCGGGCTAGGGAACATTTAACAAAACTGAAATTACACATATCTAGGGATATGACTGGATGAACTCATGAGTGCTGAGGGAGCTGGATAAAGTCATTGTGAGGCTATGTTTTGTTCACTTTGACGGATTGTGGAGATGGAGTAAGTTCTTGAGGACTAGGAGATAGCAAATATCAATCAAATTGTCAATCAGGACAAGAATTGGGGAACTACAGACTGTTCAATGTCACACTGATCCCTGAGACAGTGAAGGGAAAAATAGTCTTTAAAAATATTTCCAAACACATGAAGGGCAAGAAAGTGTACAGGACTATCGAGAATGAATTTACAAAGGATAGTTATTATTAAAGAGCTAAAAAATACAGTGTAAAAAAGGCAACATCTATTTTTGAAATTTTATATATACAGAAAAGGCACAAAACCCAACAGGAGAATCAAAACAAGACAGAAGAGCTGCTTGCAGTGCCAAACCTCAATCAGTCAACAAAAACTTTTTGCTTACTTCGCTGATTTGTTCTGGAGCCACAGAGTGTATTTTCTGTGATTCCTTTATCTACATCTTTCAAGGCTTCATATCCTGTTTATTCTTTTGTCTCACTTAATTTTCACATTCAGGTACTGGTTCTGCAAACAATTCTGTCAAAAATGTTTCTGCTGCAATAATTAGCATTTCCCAGTGTTCACAAGCATGTCCCTGCATTTGGTTTTAAAAATACAGTCGTCTGGAGGACTTCATCAATAGTTTGTCAAAATAAAAGACCGTTGTTGCAACTGCTGCAAGTAGAGCAACATACAATAGACAGAAAGTCAGACAGTCTGAGTTAGTTGTCTGTGTTCAGGTGCTGGCAGTGGGAAGTTGCAGGCACGGCCTCTCTGAGAAGAGGCCAGGGGCTGTCCCATGCCAGACACCGCCACCTCCAAAATGGGCACACCCAAGTGCATGGTCATCAGCCACATGGCACAAAAAAGTGACACTTCTGTGAAAATGTATTTAGGAAAGAATTAAATTCCAGACTACTGTGAGAAGTGGGCCAAAATAACAACCAACCAAACCAAACCAAAAAAAGTCATTAGGAGCAGCCTTGTGAATACCCAGAAGAAAGTAGGGGAAGAAGTGTTCCTGGTGCCAAAGCAAGCACTCTACTGCAGCCTATGGAGAACTATTGCTGGAACAGGGGAAATGTGACAAAGAGCTGCAGAGAGAAGCAATTACGGACTCACACCACAACCCCATAGGGAATGTCCCTGTGCCACTTAGGTGAGAGGGGGAGGTAAAGGAGTTGGGAGTAAGCGAGGGAAGCTGAGCCTGGGGAATAAAAAGCAGGGGGAGGTGTTATATTAATTTGTCTTTGTTTCTCACTATCCAGAGCTATTTTAACTGGCAATAAATTAAATTCTATTTTTTCAGGTTAAATATATTTTGGCAATGATGGCAATTGACTAATGGTCTCCCAGTATCTACCTTGACCCATGAGTTTTTCCATCTTATGTTCTCTCTCTGCTCTGTTGGAGAAGGAGGAGTTAGATACTGACTAGGTCACTGTCTGGCAGCTGGCTAAGGCCAACCCACCATACAGGTAAATGACAAAAGCATAGGGAAAGATATTGCAAGTCTTTTTAAATTAGACAGCATGTTCTGTCCTGTAGATTTGTAGTAAGTACAAAAAGGCAAGGATCATGTGGAATGAAGGGTTGGACTTGATGATCTCTGAGGTCCCTTCCAACCCAGCCAATTCTATGATTCTATGATTCTATGAAGAGCAGTGCTACCATGAAGAACACCCCCTTCCTTTTTCCCACAAGGCAGAAGATTTATGTCTTTATTAGAACCTACTGGGTTGCAACCATCTGAGAAGCCTAGTTAATTTAAAGATATAGAAGATGCTCAAGACTAGTGAGAACTGAAAATGTCAGAAATTCATTTTCATTCACTCCCTTCCAAAAAGTAATACTTGCCCTCAAGGCGGGAACCATGGTGGGAGCTGCAAATATTTGTAGGAAGTCAGAAGCTCAGAAATGTGCTGACAGTAAGTGAATGAGAAGCTGTTATTAAATCTCACTGAGAAATTTAAAGTGTGCCTGGAAGAAAGTGGCTCTATATTGGTATGGGAATTTGGAGGTGGCAAGACCTTGGTGCCTCAGTAGACAAAGACAACAACCTCTTGACCACTTGTGAAAGGTAAACTTCATGTTTTACTTATACAGCTCAGACACTGTGTTGTAAAACCAGTGTGGGCTAGGGTACAAATTAATCTTTCATCATTCTGTTGCCACTTTATGCAGGACACTGCTGAAGGCTACTGTCACTTCATTCATTAGGTATCCATATCCATATACCGTTACTTGTGGGATCAATTCATTTAAACAACTCAGTTGGCTAAAGCTGCATGAAATGAATATTCAATTAAATCTGTTTTGGATCTCATTCAGATATTCAAATAAACTAAACCTTTGGCTTGTTCATTTGTGAAATAAGCTCTTTTATATGAGTGTAAAATGGCTTTTCACAATGGGTAAGCTCTGATCTCTGATCCACACATGTGTAACAACTAGAAGTAGCATAATCCAGGAATTTGAGAAGCTAGCAACAGAATCTGCACTGAACTGTTGCTCCATTGGGACTTTTCACTCTTCCAAAACCACATTAGGCCAGACATGCTTGTCTTGCATGTCTGTGCTTGACGATAATGAAAATGCAGTATTGAAACATGGAAGAGTAGTTCCTAGCACACCTGATCCTGACTTTCTGTTCTGAAACTTTGGAATATGGTCTGTAAACACAGGCTGACATTTTTCAGCTTTTCAGGGGACTTTTCTTCGCATTAATTTCTTGCATAGCTAACTTCAAGTACTCATTTCAAAACTTTTGAAGGTTCTAGCCTTTTAAAATTATGTCCTCCCAGGATTCTTAAACTAGGTTTCTAGCTTAAGTTGGAGATTCACAAAATCATCAGTAAAATGTCAGATACACAGACTGAAAAAAACATGTGAAGTATTGGGCTGTTACTAGGTTTGGATGAATATGGTTAAGAACATGGTTATGTGGTTGAAAAGGGGGAGATTATCTGTCTAGATGTGGCTTCATTGTATTAAGTGAAACATTTTTCTTTCCAGAGTAACATTATATCTAGAAAATGTGATCTAACTGAGAGAGAGAGTTTATGGTCATCTTCAGACAATTTTCACGTGGTGACAAGTTCAGACACCATTAGTATCCTTGGTGTAGTGTGACTGCCTAGCTGAACGAAGTCTGTTTACTCCCAGTATAACAGGATAGGCTAGGGTATTTCATCAAGATGAAAGGTGATCCATGTAGTAGGAGCTGTGATGGATAGATTATACAGGTAGAAACAGGTCAAGTGTATCTCTTATAGTGTCAGATATGACAGAAAAGGGTGCTATTACTATTGTTTTCACTGAAGGTGTTAGGAGGGTACCTGCTCAGTGAGAGTACTGATGACAGGACTGAAAATAAACAGAAGACACCCTGCCCTGCAAAGCCAAGCCAAGAATTCACAAGGCGCTATGGAAGGCTGATCAGTCCATTACAATGACCTAGCCTGAACTAGAGAAAATCCTGATGCTTCAGAAATGCTATATTTGTTTCTCATTCAGTACAGAAATTACACTTCTGTTATTCAGTCATTGTTAAGGATATCTATGTCTCATGAAGGAGCAACGCTTCTACATAAAGCATAAATAAGAATTAAGAAGAACAAAGAACACTAATTCTTTGTTTAATATGCCTAAGATGGATTCTGCACTCTTCCTTCCCACACCCTACCCCCTTGAATTTTTTTTAGGAAGACTGTTATACACATTATTTCAAATATCAAGATCTATTCTTTCTTGGTGAAAATAGTTAAGAGAAATGAAACAGGGTTTAAAGAGAGGACAACATTTTCCAATTAAAATGGGATCCAAGTAAGATCTGGAAAAACATACCGTTTCAAGTGAAGCACATCCACCTAATAGGGTTAGTATGAGATGAAAAAGGTGAAGAAAAGAGGTGAGGATAACAGAACAATTGAGAACTTGAGTGGAAAAAACCACAAGTAAATATTTATTTTATTAACTATTTTTATACATATATAATCCATATTTCATTTCCTTTTCATAGAGGTGGAGCATGCTCCTCAGGCAAAGAACCCCTTTCCAGCAGCAGTGATGAGGTCTGACTGTGCAAGATGAAGGAATAGATTTGATACTAGGAACGAATAGTAGGATGTCTTCTGACTGGAATGGTATGGCTCAGACACGGAATATTTATGAACCTGCAAGCCTGGACAGAGTTTCCTTCTTTGTGGGTTGTACCTGATACAATTTTCAAAGATATAAAGACCAAAAATCAAGCAGGCAAACAAACAAACAAACAGTGTTAACACAAGAATTTGTGGAAATTATCCACATATCATTCTCTTCCTCCTTCCTACTGAATCCCACGGAATTTCTGTAGGCTACTTCAGATCTGCCTGTCTCATTTGAGTATAAAAGCCATGTTTAAAAGTATTCTTGAACAAAAATTACTGTATTTGGTCAAATATATCTGTATTAGTTAGTGTGCTGCAATATCTTGTGACAAGTCAAACCTCAAATTTTTGATCTGTGGAACTGAATGTAGTTACAATCTTCCTAGAAGGGATTTTTGAAGGAAGTCCATTTTTTCCCACACACTTGTATCTTGTAAATTAAAAAAAAAAGTGGCAAACTTGCCACCCATAGGTACCAGAGACTAATAAGCATGGACCATAAATTAACATGATTTTTGTCACACGATCAAGAAGGTTGGTCTGTTTATATAATTTAACTCCTCTGTTCTATTAATATTTTCCCACTAAATAGAGCTTGCAACACATCCTCATCCTAAACCCTCCAGCCTTATAGGCAATTCTAATATGTAGTAGTGGAAGAATATATTTATTTTATTTTGCATTTGCAATTTTCTTCCGTGCGAACTAATAATAATTTACAATTTCTTTCACGAAGGGGAGCCTATTACCCCAGGAAAAAGGATCATTTTTCCTTTAAACGTGCTTTGATTCCTTTTTTGACTGACAGTTTACCCATTTCAACAGTCATGAATCCAAACTAATAAACTATTAGCAGGTTCAATACATACCAGAAATATCAATGCAGAAAGATAACTGTTTTCACAAGGCTTTTTTGTGGAATATCTGCTTACTGTATATCTTTCCTCCAGCATTCTTTCATATACAAAAATTGACCAAGAGACACATTCTTTACAACATCTAAATGTTTGAGGTGGACTTTGTAGTTTTGTGCCTAAACTCTGTATTTTATGGCAGCTATGCTGCACAAGAGACATGAGTAAATGTTTCTATCAACCACCTAAGCTTTAAACTAGTAAATGATTACCTGAAATTCAAGGAAAAGTGATTGTGTGACTATAACTTAAAAATTTTTTTAGAAAACTACATCAATAGATGTTTGGACTATAAATATCTCACCTAGACTGGGAAGATTTCATTGCACTATTTTACTGTTCAATACTATTAATATTTCATTATTATTTTACTGTATCTTCTAATCGGAAACAGTTTTTTTTTCAGCCAGCTTTTCATAGCAATCACTGCAATTTCACTGCAATCCTTCTCAAGATAAAAGCCAATCACAAGCTTTATAGCTGATCTCTTCTGATATATCACAAAAACTGTGTTGCTTGATTGATGATTTTTTTCTGAGTGGAAATGGGCTGCAAGCACGTACTACACTGGGCATACTTCTCCAACTTTGGTTTATATTATGGTTTCCTTACACGTCAGCAGTAAAATGCCAATGGACTCATTACTATTTCAATTTAAACATAACCTCTTCATGTTCTGCCTGCAGCTGAATCTAGAGTGTTATTCAAAGCAGAACATCTTGAGGTGAACAAAGAACAAGTTTCAAGTGTCCAAAGCCAGTCAAGATGCTGGCTTGCCAAAACCAACAAGAAAGCCAACCTTGTGTCCAACAACCATTTTGTTAAAAAACAGCTTTAGTAAAACTCTAAGTGTCAGGGCCTCTCCATGTTTCACTCAAGTTATGTATCTGAGCACACATAGCCTTATGGGTGTGCACATCTCTAACCCATCTGCCACATTCTGATCAAAATCATCCTTCATCCTGTTTCCTCAAAGAAAATCATTGTGTTAGATGCTCACTACATCCACACAGCACAGCATACTATGCACTTCTGCAGCAATCTGAGCCCCTCACAAATAGTAATGTGATCACTTTTGCAAATGGATATAGCAGCATCTTCAATTTTGTTAAGGTGGATGCTTAGTGTTACGAAAGGTTGGTTCTGCTTCGTTGGGTGCTTATGCAGCTCAAAATCGTGGCCTCTCACCTCCCTTCAAGTTTCTCACCACTAGCCTTCAAGAAAATAAAACTAGCTGCCAAGGGCAGTTTGGGTGAGAATACTGTTTCACCGCCTCTGTGTAATGGTCATAATTTATGCTCATAACCAGGAAATTAGTTGAGAGAGGGAAAAGAAAGAATGTACCAAGTTACTTCTCTTGGGGTCTTGCAATTTCTAAAGCTTTCTTAAATCTAGGCTTTGATATGTTGAATATTTATGGAAATAAACATTTCTAGAAAATTCAGCTGGTTTCTATTCCAAGTCCTAAATAAATATTTTCATACCTATATGATTATCTGATGTGAACACTGACTTTACTGATGCTGTCAGTTTTAACGTGCAAGAATGTAGACTATAAATCAAGACATGAGAATAAAATACTCAGCTCTAGGAGTAGAAGGGGTTGAAAAATGACCAGAAGTACAAGATGGAATGTAAGTCAATGCAAGTCTTGCCTCTAACAATGCAAAAAACTGACATATCTCTTGTTATACCGGAATAATACTCATCATTGTAAAAAGTATTTATCTTACTTCTTTGAAGTTTTCTACATTCAGATTTTGCTGTGCAATTTTCTTTCAGGTTCATAAAAGATCAGCAGGACTCCTTTTTTCCTGTATAGCACCTTATGGACCCTCATCTTGGACAGGTTATTACCTTATTAGGGTAATTATTACCTTCTTAAGGCTTATGAAACATCACTGTATTTTCGTTGAATTTGTTCTATTTTCCCTGTAAGTTTAAAATATAGACATCCAGTTTTCTGTTAACAGTCTCGACAAAGCGTCGTATTTTTTTTATTGTAGCAGGTATCTCACCATATCGCATTTTAGAAACGTTCAAAACCTGGTTAAACTATTCAATATGACTGTATGTAGAGAGGTCATAAACATCTCTGCATTCCCAGGCTGCTAAGTAATCATTGCATACCACCAATAACATTTATAGCTCTGACAATCTATTGTCATTTATAAAATTTTATCAGTTAACTCTTATATTTTCTTCTATGCTTCAGTAACACTGTTGAGTAATACAGAGCCAAGACCTTATCTTGCCAGAATGTTTAATTAAAAAAAAAAAATTAAATACCTCTTAAACTCCAAGATGTTTTGTCATTACTTCCCAGGTAACAGAAATCTGGGGAAAAGATGTTATCTGTCAAAGCCATGTGGCTATTCTGGCCATCAGTATACTAACAAAATATACGCATTTAGTATAATTGTAGTAAGCAATGAACGAAACCAATGTTACCGATTACAAGAGGCCAGTAGGAATGGTATTAGGACTTCTTTTCCATCAACTATTTTTCTGAATCAATTGTCCAAATGTATGTGTGTTCTTTGTTGTCCTGTGCTGTAGTATAATGAACATTCTCTAAATGATTATGTACTTTTTTATCTAATCAGCCATCGGAGCCACTTATTTCATTGTGTATCATATTACTGCAAATAAACAAACAAAAAATTAATAAATAAATTAGATATTAAAAAATAAGCAGAAAAGTAATTAGAATTATTTTTAGAATGATAGAGAATCTTCAAATGACTGCTGCCCGAGGGCCTAATTTCACTAATTCAACAGCCTAAGATTTTATCCCCCAGTTCTTAAATCATATTGCAGTATATAAATTTAGATACTTATGACCCCTCAGATCTGCTTTTGAAGAAATACCTATAGATCTCCAACTTTCCATTACTATTAACTCATTGCCAATCCAAGATATTAAAAATGTCCCAGGCTTTTTCAATGAACTATGAAAGTACTAGGAGTTCATTGAAGCAAAGAAAAGTTTAAGAAATACTTCATCATTTTTTTTAAAATTAGCATCTCTTTAGAGCTTCTTACACCCCAGTTGAACACAGATCTTGGATTTCATCAGTGACTCTAGTTTTGATAACTTCTGTAAAATTTTTGCTTACAAAAACAGTAACTGAATTAAGACAAATTTACATTTGTTTGTTTTTTGAAATTGCTTTTGGCACAGCTAAAGTTTTGAGGGATAAGGGAAGCCACAGCTCTCCTACCTGTTTGATTTCATGTTGGCTTTAATTTTAAGCAGTGCTAATGACTGTCGTATATAAAAGTCTGGATCATTATTCATTCACCCTTCTATTCTAAACTTTCCCCATGAAAAGCTGCTCCCATTTTTAAAACTAAATGGAGGCATAGTCACTTTAGTGAATTAGGACATCTGCTCTTGGGTGTAATGTATGAACACATCATTTTTGTCAGCCCCTGTGAGACATATAATGATAATAGGAAGTTGTTTTGGTGACAGATTTACATGTATGCACAACCACATAATGGTCAACTTTTTAATGAGACTGTCAGTAATACAGAACATCTAAGGTTGCCTCACTGCCAAGATATATATGGTTGAGTAATTAGAAAATATACAGTCCTGATTTATTTATTCTGGTGCACCTAGGATCTTCAGAGGTGTTTGAAAAGAAGAGAACATTGCTGCATTACACTGCAGTCTATTCACTGCATGTGATGCACAGTTTCTAAGTCTTAGAAGCTGAGACAATCTCATTTGATTTGTTGCACTCAGACCTCTTTAAGTTTAGTTACTCATGACATCTGTTTCCACTCCTGAAGGACTGTTCTCTTTAGTATCTGTATTTTAAAACAAAACATAAATGAAATAACCCTTTACACATCTATGTGCACTGCCAACAGATTATAAGATTACAGGGAAATGCACGTTTACTGAGCCTCTTCATTTTCAATATTTTCTTTGAGAAAGATTGAACTGGATATAGCAATAATTGTATAGACACTTCCATTTCATACCTCACTGTCAGGAGTGTTAATTTCAAACAATTATGTGACAGAAGCATTTGGATTCAGGGGAAGGGAGTGGAGGGGGGGACGGATACATGGGGAGTTAAGGAGGGAGAGAGAGAGAGAATGGACCACATATGCAGTTATGTGCAACAGTTTCCATGTATCACTTCTTACCATGCGATAGGCCATGATTTCTGACTCTTTAAAAAAAAAATCGTGTTCAGCCCCTTGCTCTTACTAGTTCTGCCTACTGGAACTGTTCTTATTTAGCCAAAAGGATAGCTGGGTGGGACTGGGGTTTCTGTGGATAGCTAGGAGAGTGCAGGAGTTGTGACACCAGTGACTGTCCTGCTGCTCAGTGGATGGATGTGGCTCAGCCTGAGCAGAGCAGAGAAAGCTCCCCAAGCTGAATGACAGCAGAGGGATGCCTGTGTGGCCACTTCACAGGAACAATGTTATCACCAAGGCATTTTCAAGAAGCAAGGGTTTTTCTTGAAGGTAACTTCTGTAGATCACTGCACATAAGCCTCCGGATAAAACCTGTTTTAATGACTATGGGATCTCACCTGGGCTGGATTTTAATGCTGATCTGAAAGTCAAATGTTAATGGGGTAAACAATCCATTTGCTTATTGTTAAATGTCATCACAATTCTTGATAGAATTAAAATGTATCAAGGTAAATACTTTTCTCTATTTATATAAAATAACTAAGTGCAATAAGCCACTTCATGGACCAGTGAACTGGAAAATGAAATTATTGTATTAATGTGCTTTTTTACTTTTGATAGGAATGTAGTGTCATAAAAATGACAATATTTTGGCTTTATTTTCACACTTTAAAATTAAAAAACAGAAAACAAACAAAAAAAAACCAAAAACCCAAAGAAAGAAGAAAAAAAATTCTGAAGTAGAATAAAAGGAGATTGTTTGAAACTCTTCCCCTGTTCTGGCACTGTGTATTTGGGGTCCAGAAAAGAACTGGTTTAAGGCTGATTAAAACAGTTTCTCAGAGGAATCCCTGGGGAAAGCATATTCTGACTCTACAGCAGGAATATTTGCTTATACACAATGACTGTCAACGACCCCTAGCCTGCCTGGCCTCCAGAGCTCCCACTGGAAAGCATGAGCCTTTCCACCCAGCCTCAAGCCTCTCATGCTGTGAACCCAGTTTCCTGACTGTGCTCTAGCCCTGCATCCCCTGAAATAACCCTCTGTAAACCTACATCATTAAATAACTCTGCAAGCTATTTGAAAGCCCCAGTGCACCCTGGCTGCCCTGCACCAGGATGAGGCAGTGGGACAAACCCATGGGAATCTCCCAGCACTCTTGAGCTGTGCTGTTCCCCCAAAAATTCTGTGTTGAAGACACATATTACTGAAGTTATTATCATCCTATATCTATGTGGAGGAGAAATGTGTCTAACCTAATTGTATTTGATATCTTACATAATCCTTCCTAAGAAATAAATTAAAACCTTTGGCCCTGGTAGGGAAAGGGGCTCTCAGTTTAATTTAGATTTGGCTAATCATAATCCTGCCTCCTTTAAGAAGGTTTTTGTTAATATGAATTTAGTTCTTAAGAGGTTTTTTGTTTTTTTTTTTTTTTTTTTTTTTCTGTACAGCCATCTTGGTCAATTAATCTCTTACAAAACCTGACATAAACAAATGGACCAGACTCAACAAAAACCTAGTATTAATGACTGCATCCGTACAGTTCACCACTGATATAATTCCTGGAGCAAGTTGGTATGACCCCCAGAAGGGTGGGGAAATAGTGATCTGAGATCACATATTTATTGTGATGTTTACTGAGAGTTCAGGAATGTTTTGACAACTGTATTTCTCTCAACAATACTTTTTTGTAGATTCAAAAATTTAATGAACACTAACCATTACCATTGTCCCTCAGTTCCAAAATGTTCTTACAGTACCAAAGCTTTTGGTGTGCTTGGTAGATTAGAGTAATATTGGAAACCCTTCAGCCTTCATATTTTGGAAAAGAGTTCCATCTTCTGAGGGAGCTAGTTAAGAAATGGCAGCTATGGGAAAGCTGCAGCACGCATCAAGAGCAGTGGTGAACTACATGCAAATATACTCATGAAATTTGTTTATCTGCCTGGGAATGGCTAAAACTAACACTTGCACTGTGAGATTTCTGGACTGGTTAATAGGTAATTCACAATCAGGGATAAATTTGTCAAGTAATATATTCATAGTGATTTAAAGGACATGTTATAGGTCGTGATAGGCCTGGTAATGACCTCATTTATCTGTTTTAAATTAGTAGTACCTCTGCTGATATCAGAAAAGACCTCATAGCAGAAAACTGAACCCAAACTTGATTTATGTCTTTTGTAATTTTAATTTCTAGGTATTAAATTAAATTGTAAAAACTTAGAGAAAGACACTGTCTGAGTTTTGAGGGACCGATCTGTAAACTCTTATCTCCATCACTGGTTACTCCTACAGGTGTTTAAAATGCAAGGTGCCTCTTGGAGGACCTGGCTACTTTTCATGAGCATGAATTCAACATTGATGATGGAGTTGAGCACCCTCAGAGACCTGGGCTTGTGAACCATGACTGTGCAAATGGTAATCTCCCAATGAGCCCTGAACTTCTGTGGGATTTGTTGCTCCAGGTGGATTCTTGTAAGTTGATGGAGACTGATGGCATTCATTTAAAGGTACTTAAAGCACAGGTGGAGGTCATAGCAAAACCTGTCCATGATTTTTCAATGCTCTTGGGAATCTGGAGAGGTACCACTTGACTGGAAGCTGCAAATATTGTCCCAGTCTTCAAGAAGGCACTAGGGATAACCCTGGAAACTATGAGCCTGTTAGTGTCACCTCAGTGCCTGGTAAGACTATGGAGAAGATTATTCTGGGAGTTATTGAAAAACACCTTAAAGCTAACACTTCCCTGAACCAGCTGTCTGTTTCTTTGATACATCCCAGGACCTGGCTGGCTTCCTGGACTGAACATATTGATGGCTGATGTCAAGCTTCTGGTCCACTATCCCCACCCACCCAAGTCCTTCTCTTCAGGGCTGTCCTCAGTCTTTTCTCCTCCCAGCATATATTCTTGTGTATTTCTTAAGCCAGGTACAGAACCTTGTACCTGGCCTTGTTAAACTTCATGCTGCTTCCACAAGACCACTTATTGAGCCTGTGAAGGTCCCACTGGATGGCATTTCTTCCCTCTAGCATGCTGACTCCACCACAGTTTAGTGTTTTCAGCAATCTTTCTGAGGGTGCACTCGATTCCACTCTCCGTGAGGCTCACAAAAATGTTGAACAGCAATGGTCCAATTATTGACCCTTGAGGAACACCCCTCATCACATTTCTTCATTTGGCCATTGTGCCATTGATCCTGACTCTTCTAGTTCCTTGGGTCTTCTTTTTTTGCCCACTTTAAAAAATGGGGGTTCTGTTTCTCCTTTCCCAGTCAGCAGGAATTTCACTCGACTGCCATGACTTTTCAAATACAATGGGCAGTAGTTTTGCAGCTTCATCTGTCATTTATTTGGAAGATCCTGCTAACTAGCTTCTTTCCACAGCTAGGCAGAAGCCTCACTTGGGCTACAGGCCGCTTAACATGAGTATTTTGTCTATAGCTACTACATAGATTAAAGCATCATAAAAGCCTTATAAAGGAGCACAGATATTTGAAGAACTGTTTCGTTCTGAAGATTTTACAGTCTCTCATGAGTCCCAGAAGGATGCTACCTAAATAAAAATTATTTTAGGCAGGAAATTAATGCCTGCATGCCTACCCCTCCTTCCTGCATGAGGTTGTGGAATAAAATGTGTTTCTTAGTAATTAGGACACTCAGCCATGAGTGGATACATCTGGGTCTCTGGCTTCCTGAGTTGATACCACATACTACTCACAGAATTGAAAACAAGTGACAGAGGAACCAACATGCAGGAAGTTTTAGAGGTGCATGGCTAGACCTGGAACAAGGAAGAATTGGTTAGAGATATGGAAGTCAGCTGGAGCTTTGGCTACAATGAGCAAGATGAAGCAGAGTTCAGAATCTGATGAGTAGACAGGCAAAAAAGCAGGACCACGACCCTGGACTTCAGGAGAGCAGACTTCTATCTTTCAGAGATCTGCTTGGAAGAATCCATGGGATGCAGCCCTGGAAAGGCATGTAGATCTAGGAGAGCTTGTTGATAATCAAGGATAACATCCTTCCAAGCTCCCAGCAAAGAGTAAATAAAGGAAATGAGTCAAGAGGTATGCCTGCATGAGCAAAAAGCTCATGAACTGAACTCAGACATAAAAAAGAACTTCACAAGAGGTGAAAGCAGGGATGTGTGACCCAAAAGAAGTTGCTATCTGACACTGCAGAGGTAGGATTAGAGAAGCCACCTTGTTTTTTCCAGCCAGTTATAGCTGAATCTGGCCAAGGGATGTGAAGGACAACTAGAAAGGATTCTGCATGCATGTGAACAAAAAAAGAAGAAGAAGAAAAAAAAAAAGACAAAAAAAGACTAAGGTAAACATGGAACTGCTGCTGAAAGCAGTGGGGAAACAGGTGAAAAATGAAATGGCAGAGGTCAAGATATTCAGTGCATTCTTTTCCTATGACTTTACCAGTAAAACTGGCCATCACAAATTCCAGGACCCAGAGGCCAGAAAGAAACACTGGAGC
Source organism: Heliangelus exortis (assembly GCF_036169615.1). Classification (NCBI taxonomy): domain Eukaryota; kingdom Metazoa; phylum Chordata; class Aves; order Apodiformes; family Trochilidae; genus Heliangelus; species Heliangelus exortis. Next base: position 44,893,138 of record NC_092454.1, read on the forward strand.
AAAGAAGACTCAGTGCAGTAGGAAAAGGTTAGGGAACACTTAAACATGTAGGACATGCAGAAGTCCATGGGCCTTGACACATTGCATCCGAAAGTGCTGAGAGTGCTGGCTGATGTAATTGTGAGGCATTCTTGATTATCTTTGACTAAGACAGTCATAGCAACTGAGAGAGGTTCCAGAAGACTGGAAGAGAGCAAAAAGCTTTCCTTTATTCAATAAAGCCAAGGGAATATCCACACGGTATGGATGAGTGTGTGTCATGCCAGTTCTAGGAAAGACATGGAGAAAATCTTTCTGGAGAGCATTTCCAAATACATGAAAGAAAAGATGATCAGGATTAGTCAACATGGATTTACAAAGGGGAAATTATGCTTCTCAGACCTGATAGCTTTCTACAGGGACATGACTAGCTGAGTCGCTCAATGGACAAAGGGAGAGCAGTGGATGTTGTTTACTTCAACTTTACTGTAAATCACTTCATGCTGTCTGCCACAATATCATGACAAACTATTGGTTAGGTAAGTGTGAAATAAGGTGGATTGAAAACTGGATGAATGATTGCATTCAGAATTTTGTGGGCAGTGGAACAAAGTCTACTTGGATGGAAGTCACTAGTGCTCTATCTCAGGGGTCAATAGTGAGGCCAGTTTTGTATAGCATCATCATTGGTGACCTGCATGATGGACTGGAGTGCACACTCAGATAGTTTGTCAATGATACAAAACTGGGAGGAGTGTCTGATACACCACATAAATGTGTTGCCATTTAGAGAACCCATGGCAGATTGGAGAGTTGGGCAAAGACCTGAGTATCAAGTTTAACTGAGGAAAGAGCAAAGTACTGCCCCGGTAATTGGTTCAGCTGGGGCAGCACCTGGCTGAAAAGCATCTTTGCTGAAACAACCTTGGGGTTCTGGTGGACATTTATCTAACCATACACCAGCAATGCACCTTTACAGAAAAAAAAAAAAAAAAATTACCCTGAAATGCCTTAAAAAGAGCATTACCAGCATATCAACAGAGAATCATAGAATCATAGAATCATAGAATAGGCTGGGTTGGAAGGGACCTCAGAGATCATCGAGTCCAACCCTTGAACAACTACCGCCACAGAGGTGATCCTTTGTCCCTGATTAACTCCAATGAGACTATATCTGCAATATTGTGCCTAGTTTTGGCTTCTCCAGCTTGAGTAAGATGCTGAGTTAATGAACCTAATCCAGCTCAGGGCCACAGAGATGATGACAGGACCGGGACATCTATCATATGAGAAGAGGCTGAGACTGCTACAAGTGTTTAGCCTAGAAAAAAAGGCTTAGAGGGATCTTATTGTTGTGTATAATTACCTGGCAAGAGAGAGGTAGATCCTAGTGAGAGAAAAAGAGACAATGAGCACAAATTAAAAAGCAGTAAATTTCATGTCAACACAAGGAAACCCTTTTTACTATGAGGGCTGTGAAACAGTGGAATACGTTACCCAGAAGAGATAAAGAATGTCCATCTCTGAAGATACAGAAAATCTGACTGGACACAGTCTGGGATAACCTTCTCTAGGTGATCTTGTATAGGTAGATTAGACTAGAAAATCTCAAGAGATCCCTTCCATCCTAAGTGATATTGTGGTTCTACACTTCCCTGAAAGAAAAACCTTAGCATTAATTCTGGGTGAGGAAATCATGCTATTCTAAATTAGACAACTGTCCAAGTTACCAGATATGTTGGTTGAACCAGCCAGATCACCACAATCTGACTAGTATAAATTTAGAGGAGTGTAGTGGAAACGTCCATCAATATTTATTTACATTTATGGATACATTGGATCTTTCACCTATCTAATAAAATGCACACATAAAGCTTTGTTTCAGTTCTGACCCTATCCTGATGTGTAGGATTAACTTTTAGTTTTTCAATTATCTTTGCCCACCCCCTCAAGAATGATAGTAGCTGCGCAAATTTATCTTCTCCGTGGTTGTAACCATAGCAACCCAAACAGTTCATTTTCTGTCTCAAATAATGCACACAACTCTATCTGACTAACAATTCAATGAAGACATTGACAAATTATTTCAGTATTCAGGCAGACATTTAAAATATGCAGATATTTGTCTGAATTCTAATATGTTCAATGGATACTCAAATGATAAACGGCAATTCTCAAGTAAAATGAGAGAAACTCTTCCCTGAGGATACTTCTCATTAAAGGTTTCAAAACAGATATATTTTGAATGATGAATGTATTCAGTGAGATAGATTCTCTCCCTGAGATCAGATATTTTGTTCACATGTTGGAACTTTTTTGTTTTCTAGACATTTCCTTTTCTTCTTTAGTTAGTCAGCAAGGGAAAAGAAAAAAACCCACCACTTCTCTTTCTTTTCTCCTCTCAGATTCTTCCCCGCCACCCTGAATATTCATGAAAATAAGAGAAACTTTTGAAAGGCTCAATAGCACTTAATTGTTTTGAGGGAAGGCAGCATGTGGTTCATTAGCATCATCGTTAATCTGATATCAAAGCAAGAGGTGTTGGCCTCTTTTCATGTTAAATACTGACCTTCCTGGCTGTAATTAGTGTGTGACTCTCCAAGAGGAACTTTATGTCAAGTAGAAGCTGTGCACATTTTCAAAATGAGGTTGGTTACAATCTGAAGCAGATTTATCAGAGAAGCTGTGTAATGTGCATTGGTGGAAATACCTGACAAAGCTTTGAGCAGCCTATTGTAACTTTTACGTTTTCTCTGTCTTGAGTGGGATTTGGACCACAGGGAGTTTTCAACCTGAATTACTGTGTGTTTCTGTGATTCAAAGTCCATTTCTTCAATTCATGTAAAGTCATACAAAATAGTTCACAGATTAATAACCTGTCAGTCTCTCTTCATACTTAGTGAATTCTTGTATGAAGGATTGTTGTATGTAGAGAAAGTGAAAGACCCCTTACTTCATAACTAATCCATCTCTAGACTTGTCCAAGTCCCTGAGCTCAGTATTTACTTTTAAAATAGCATTGCACTTTCAAGACACATTGCCTCATTTATAATGCTTCCTACCCTCCTGGCAGTTCATCTGTTGTGGGGAACGCAGAACACTGTCAACATTTTACAGATGCAGCTATCCTTCAACATTGGTCTTGATTGCAGGTGCAAGGCTGAAAGTATCATTAACTCTGCAGTGAACTTCTCCACCAATAGAATCCAGCTGTCAGCTCCTCTTCCGTGGCTTCTCACCTAGTTTGCTGTCAAAACTAAAAGGGGCTGTCACGTGGGCCGAACTTTTCTTGCTTTATTTCTCTTCCATTGTACCATTTGCATAAGAGCATTACCAATGTAAGTAGAATACGAACAATTAATTCAGCAAGTTGACAAGAAAGATGTTAATGAGGAGAAATCCTACTTTTACACTGATTGTTAACAGAAAATGTTAGATTAGATACCAAGCAGCTGTAATGAAGCTAAGCAAATAAGCAACCCTCTCCCAGTGAAAAAATGACAGAACAAAAAAATCCCAAGCAACAACAACAAAAAACAATCCACAAAACAACAACAAAAGACATTCAACAAAACACAACCCAAACAATCTGAAACCTCAAGTATTATTTGCCCACAGCCCCTAAGATACAAATTCTTAAGCTGTAATTCTAAAAGGATGTAGCAATGTAGCTGACTGCAAAGTTAAAACCAATCAAGTGAAAAACGTAGACAAGTGAGCAAAACACCAGATACATAAGAAGAATCTAAACTGATCATTTGCATGAACAGAAATATTATGTCCACACATGCTAAGTATGTTCTTTGTTTAGTGAAAGAGCATATCAAGTCCACCATAAAAGAACTGGTTTTGAATAGCTTAAGGAACAGTGCTAAATACTTAATCTAGTAAACCTGGAGCTGCAAAAGATATTCCCATCTCCACAATTAGGAAAAAATGAGCCTCTTGCAATCTTGGCTTTACTGTTTTGACAGTAATTTTTCAGCAATAGTTTCCATCTCAATTTACCTGAGTCTGTGGTTCAAGTCAAAGTTTTTCTGTTTTGATTCTTTCCCTAGCCAGAACGGAAAGCTCAGAGTAGCATCTGAAAAAGGAACCATACACTGATTTTCACAAGCAGAAAAAAATAGCTTCTAATCATGAAACACTGTTGGCAATTTTGACAATGCTAAATGTTGCCAAGAAGGATGTAGACATATTGGCTGTGATGAAAGAATTATGGACAGGAAGCCTTTTTCATTGAGAACTATTTAGATAAGTATCTCAAATTCCCTGGACACCAAGAGATAGAATATATGTCTTTCATCTCCTGGACACCACCTCACTCATTGGGTTAAAGTGTGGACCTGATATGTATGTTCCTTTGCCCTTCCCTGTGCTCCTGACTCAGTGGTTTCTGGAGGAACCTGTACTTCATGAACATAGGTATGTATATATTTCTATTTCCTAAATATATATACCTCTACTTAGTTCAAGAATGCAACTAAGGCTTAGAAGGTCCTGCTGAAAAATCTCTGTTCTTGCTACTCTTGTCTCTTTCCCTGTAGAAAGCAGAGGGAATAAATATGCAAGTTTCATAAAGGCCAAGTATATCCATCATACCATAAAAGTTTATCCAGGTAAACTGAAAAAAGAGAGGAGATGCATACATGAAAGCTACATCAAGCAGTGGCAGTTGATGTAGTGTTTTTTAGGGTGATTGTGTAAAACAAGAAGAGAGTGAATATCAGATGGTAGAAAAGGATCATGCATCCATCACCCAATACTACCAATGAAGTAGATTATTTCACACTGAAGAAGCATTGTAAGCTTCCTTTTCTCACTCAAAAGGCTTTCTCATTGTCATCCATCACTTTTATTTCCCCCCATTATCATGGAGAGGAGGAAACTCATCACTAACCAGAGGTTTGAAAACCAAGATGACACTCATTTAATCTCAGAGTCCTGTGCACCTCAGAGAAATATTTAACCTGATGGGATAAACTAGAATAGGTTATCGGTAGAGAGGACCTGTTATAGGAAAGATACAAGTAATTTGTTTGTAGGGAATATATTCTACTTAGGTTTACAGGAGAAATACAGGTTTGGCTTGGAGGTCACGGCTGCTTTTACAGAATCAGAAGAGAAAGTCTGCACATTTAAGAGAAAAAAAATAAAAACTGTCTTAAAAAAAAAAAAAAAAAAAAAGCAAAAAAACCCACAAACAAACAAACAAACAAACAAAAAACCCAAAATTAGAGGTTGGAAAGTTGAAAGTGGCTTGGCAGAGTACAGTACTGATGGAGAAGTCAATTTACTAGGCTTTCTGACAGGCTGGTAAAACTGTCTGGCAGATCTGAGTTAACCTCTGTGAGGAAGAAAGGTGACACACTATCTGGAGAAGGTGATAGAGGTCTATAGGCTTCAGGGCCAGTTCTTAGATGATGATACGTGCCTAAGGTTGGTTCTCTAAGCACCTAATTCCTCACCAAAAGAGTTACTTACACAGACAGCACCTGGTCTACCAGCAGGCTTGCTGAAGTATCACAGGCAGATAAATTGCTGTCTAGTTCCCTCTCCTCTCACTTTCACCTCACATTTTGTATAACAGATGCCAGCCCTCTGTCACAAATTTGTATTTTAGCCTTTTTGTGATTTGCATCCAGAGGAGGAAGCTCATGTTCCCTGAATGTCCCAAGCAGGAGCTGAGCTCTCAGTACTCAGCTATTCAGGCTGAGAATTGGTAAAGCAAGAATCCAAACAGTATTGAGAAAGAATAGGAGGAAAATACATTTAGGGGGCAAGAAGGTAACCTGGAAGGAAGAGGAGATTTGAGAGTATGTAGTTATATTTATGTACTGAGTAGGACAGGAGTGGGAATGCAAGCTGCTGGATTTTCCCCTTTTAAATTTTATATCCAAAATACTTGGGTTATAAAAGTGTTAGACAAAGGAAAAAGAACACAAAAATAAAGAGATTAATTGCAAGGTGCGTCAGGAATTTTCTCTATCCTCATCTAGATATCTATATTTTATTCACTGTGTAGTAATAGTGATGATATCATAGAAAAAAAGTAGTGATTTATTTGCTCTCTTTGTATGACCTTGCTGTTTGTTGTTGTTTTCCCCTAAATTGTGGGAGTTATTCACCTGCAATAAGGGAGAAAGTGCTAAATGTCATCAAAGCAGGTGGAAGACTGCATTTGAAACCAGCCATCTGAGTAACAGAAGGGAAGACTGTAGGCTGTTTTAAAAAGTGGAAAATGGAGACTGCGGATTTCTTCAGTCTCCAAACAACAAATCTTCTGAGGACAGGTTTATGGGATCAGAAATCACTTTCCCAATGCTTTTGTTTGAGATGAGTTAGAGTCTGTGGTCATCATGGTCACAGGGAGCTGACTGCCCAGTTAAGAAAGAATAATTCGGTATTAGGGCTATTATGTAAAAATCCTTTATCTTAGGAGTCTAGGGATTCTGAACTGAGACTAATAGCTGGGAATGCCTAGCAAGTATAGTGAATAAAAGTACTGCAGTCTCAGAAAAGTGTAAGCTGGTGGGTGGCCAGAGTGAAATGCTGAAATTCAGATTGCTTTTCTACTTGGAAAACCTACAACTATTATTAAATTTTATGAATTCTCAAATATTGACAATTTAAAAAGTAGAGAGGACTTCTTCAGGCTACTTTATCAAAAAGAAGGAATATGAATCAGGTATAAGACACTCATGTAAGTTTTTGTCCTAACTCATGTGGCGAAGGTTTTACCCCAAGGTTGCTTCCTTCCTTTCCCTAACAGATTGGGTCACAGTGAAATCTTAGGTCAATTTAGGTAGCTGAGATGCTCTAACAAGCTGTCAATAACAATTTTTTTCATTTTGTATAAGTAATTTTCCAAGCTTTCTTAAGTCAGATTTATTGACTGCAGATATTCACCTGTTCTGGTTAGAGGATGTGCCAAATCTGGTAATATGCTGCTGGATCAGTAAAATGGATGGTTAGGAATACCGGTATCAACTATGGGCTTAATTTCAAATTCAACTGACCAGTGTGGCCAAGTAGGAGTAGCTTCATCTTTTACTGTGCACCCAGAAGATCTCAGAATCTGTTACAAATGTGATTTTTTTTCAGAGAGATCATCTTAAAAACTATGTGTCTTCTGCAGTTTATCCCTTGACCTAGGCTGAATTTGTGCTTAAATGTAACAGAATCATAAGCATCTCAAACATGAACAGACAATGAAGAGATATATCCCATATCCTCATGAAATTCAACAAGGAGAAATGCCTTCCTACTCCTCGGAAGGAAAAACACCAGGCATATGGACTACATGCCAGATGCTGACAGGCTGAAAAGTAGTGTTGCAGAGAAGACCCTGATGGACACCAACTTGACTATGAACAGTAATAAGCCCTTACTACAAGGAAGGCTAATGGTATCTTGGGATGAACTGTCCAAGTACTGCCAGCAAGTCAGAGGTGATCCTTGCTCTCTCCTGACTACTGGTGAGGCCATGCCCAGAGTGCTCTGTGCAGTTCTGGGCTTCCCAGTACAGGAGACATGGACATCTGGGAGAGAGGCCAGCAAGGGGACACTAAGATGGTGAAGGACTGGAGCATCTCTTCTTGGCAAAGAGAGCTGGGACTGTTCAGCCCAGAGAAATTGAGGCTGAGGGAAATCTTTATAGACATACGTGAAGGGAGGCTTGCAAAAGCATCCCAGCTTCATTTCAGTGGTGCACAGTGACAGGACCAGGAGCAGTGGGCACAAATGGAAGCATGGGATATCCTCTCTGAACATTAGGGAACACTTCTCACTGTGTGGGTGACTGAGCTCTGGAACAGGTTACCCTGAGTGGCAGAATCAGCATCCCTGGAGATATTCAATAGCCATCTAGATACAGTCCTCAGTAACCTGCTGTAGGTGTCTCTGGGTGAGCAAGGAGTTGGAATAGATGACCTTTGGAGGTCCCTACAAATCTCAACCACACCATGATTCTGTGCTATCTTGTAAAGTAGGGCAGAGAATATATACAAAATTGGAAAGTATTGAAGCTACACTGGTAGAAATTTGGCTCAGGACATCTCAAGGACATAGAAACATCCCTGAATACATAAAAAGTCCTGAGAGTTTATTGTTCCCTCACTGTTGCTGTTTCAAGAATTTTGAAAGATTTATTGTTTATTGTACTTTTTGTTTTACCTGATCTCTATGTGTTAGAATTACCTGTAGTTTTATATCTCCAAATTTCAAAGAAATATATAGCAACATAGCTCGTATACTACCTAATCTGTGATGATAAATTCATCTACTGATCCTGTCAGTGGAAAGGTATTTGTCAAAGTGCCTGGCAGAAGGGAATGATTTTATTGGTTCTTCAAGACTCTTTTTAATGATGACTTTATAATAGCTGTGTTTAAAAGTGAGCTCATGAGGGCAAACCAGGAGGTTCTTTCCAAAACAGGTTTTATTTTTGTGGGAATGGAAGTTCCAAAATTTCATCCTTTTCTTGAATAGTAAAGGTTGCTTCATCACCTGAAGCTGTATATTTGTAAACTCCTGGAACTGTGTTAGTAATGAATAGCATATATATTGCTTTTTCAGTAGAGGTAGAGCATATATTTGGTGCTTTTCATCCAGGCTTGCAATAAGAGAATACAGAAATACTTTTGGTGAAATCACTGAATACTTTATACTTAGGAACAAACACTTCAAATACAGAGAGGCAATTCAGTTTCCTTGCTTAATCTGAGTATTGTAGTGTCTCTGTTGAATGTAGGAGGAGGACTCAAGAAGTTATTGATCTTTCCCCTCCTAACAAAAATTGTTACTATTTTTATCAATACAGGCTATGTTTTTTTTTTTTTCCCCATGTTTCTTTGCTTAAAGATATTGCATCTTAAGCTTACAAAAGCACCTGGCAAGTAGAAGGTTGAGCTATTAAAGTACATTTTGAATAAAACTTGCAGACTGAATATGTAAGGCAAGGAAAAGTGATGCTATGAAGGGCTGGGCTGGTTTTGCTCTCTTATTCTTAACCTTGTTGGTGCTAGTGCCCCACTCTGTGCTGTCCATTCTTCCTCAGAGGCTGGGAACTCTTCAGGACCACAATAGTGGTCTGCCTCCATGACCTCTATTTCTACCCCTTACAATGACAGACGAACTAATTAAACTGAATTGCCTTTTTTTTTTTTTTTTTTAAGACACTTTTTCATCCCATCTGCAGTAATTGCTTTATCCCTGAAGCTGGAAGCTGTAGGCACCACATTTCAGTGCTCAGATGTATTCAAGAAGTTGAGTTTTCAAATTATTAGTGATATTATTGTGCAGCTGATGTCTCTGGAAAGCTGTTGCAGGAAGAAGGACTGAACGATGGAAGGACGGACAGGAAGGAAGGAAGGTCTTCACAGAATCTCAGTTCTGGATTTAATGTATCAAATGTATCTCCTTTATAGAGTATTCAGAATGATTTCTTATTTGTATATTGACTAAACATATTTCAGGAGTTAGTGAACAGAAAATAAATACTTTCATTGTGATGCATTGCCTATGTTAAATTAATTCTCTGTGATTAGAGACTTAGAAGTATAAACTAATGAAATGTAAATTGACTGAGTCAGTTTCTCAATACCCATATTTGCTCAAACATATAGTCCTAAATTTCTCTTAGTAGTGAAAGACCAAATGAAAATATACTTCTGTATAATCATATTTGTCTTCTTTAGAAAGCAATAATTATGACGTCATTGCGAATAAATACTTTTCCACTAGTCAGAATATGTAGAAATGATTATCCATAATGACTATTAGAAGTACAAATCAATGCAGGGCTGTGTGCTAAATATAGTAAGTGTGCACAAAAGCAAAATGTGTGCCCTCTCCAGTCATGGAAATACCCAGTTTACTAAGGTGTATCAGCATTCTTTATGAACAATGTGGAACTAACTAGCAATTGTCAACTAAACAACTCAGCTATATACTCTAAATTAATATACCTTGCATTATCCTAGATCTAATCAGATATCACCAAAATTTAAACAGCAAGTCACACCACTGAGCACACCTGTGCAAAGTTTATTTGTCAGTCTTGTATGTTACAGCTGAATCTTAGGCCAACATTTTAGTTTAGACTATTTTGGGAAGAAGTCCACCTTCTTCTCAGCAGAGATTATGTCATTCTTGGAAAAGATTAAACTTGTGCTTTTACATCTTTCACAAATAGAAATTGAACTGCAAACACCTGCTTTTCATAAAAAATTCTGAATCATGGAACCAGATAGCATATAAGGTTGTACATATTCTGTTTTCTCAGCCTGGAGTAACTGAGCCTAAGGAAGAAGTTGTTGCTCTAGATTATTAGACAGCAGAAGAGAACAGAAAGTGGAAGAAGTTTGGGGACATAAAGCTAGTCATGGTGGCTTCTATTTAGCTAAAGGATTTTTCTTGTTACTTGGTACAAGAGTGCATGTTAACTTAGGCTTATAAAGACTTGTTCTGATGTTCCAGCTGTATAGCTATTTAAACTAGTTTTGAATTTGCACTGTTTAAACATACCTGATAATCTCTGTCTCTAACATGAAAGCAGACATTCAGAGAATGAAAGATCTTTTTTATGGATTGTCACCTTTGTTTTGTAGATAAATGCTTCTGGTCTACAGCTGATGTTCTGGAAATCTGGAAATCTGAATCTCATTCTGTTTCACAAGATGCAGTGAGACCATTTGATGTAGTCTACCTTGACCTTAGCAAGGCTTTTGACACAGTCTCCCACAATACCCTCCTCCTGAGCAAGTTTACAAAATGTGGGACAGAAGATTCTGCAGGAAAATGGATTAAGGGCTGGCTTCACAACAGAGCCCAAGGAGTGGTGATCAATGGAGACAGCTGGAGACCTGTGACTAGAGGAGTCCCCCGAAGATCATTGCTGGGTCTTTATCAATGACCCTGATGATGGGACAGGGTGTCTTCTCAGAAAGCTTGCTGAAGACACAAAGCTGGGAGAACTGGCTGACACCCCAAAATGCTGTGAGGCCATTCAGAGGGACGTAGACAGGATAGAGAGTTGGGCAGGATGAAATTTAATGAATTACAGCATCAGCAAGTGTAGAGTCTTGCATCTGGGTAGGAAACCCAGGAACCAGTACAGGCTGGGGACTGAGTTCTTGGAGACCAGTGAAGGGGAAAGGGACCTGGGGGTGCTGGTGGATGGTAGGATAACCATGAGCCAGCAATGTGCCCTTGTGGCCAAGAAGGCCCATGGCATCCTGGGGTGCATTAAAAGGGGGGTGGTTAGTTGGTCAAGAAAGGTTCTGCTCCCCCTCTATTCTGCCCTGGCAAGGCTACATCTGGAATATTGTGTCCAGTTCTGGGCCCCTCAGTTCAAGGACAGGGAAGTTCTTGAAAGAATCCAGTGCAGAGCCTTCAAGATAAGCAAGAAAGCAGAGCACTTTCCTTATAAGGAAAGGCTAAGGCTTCTTTTCAGCTTGGAGAATGAGGGCTGACCTCATAAATATTTAAAAATATGTAAAGCGAGAGAGCCAGGAGGATGGTGCCAGGCTCTTCTTAACTATGCCCAATGATAGGTCAAGAGGCAATGGTTATAAACTTGAGTATAGAAGGTTCCATATAAACACAAGGAAAGATTTTTTACTCTGAGGGTGACAGAATACTGGAACAGGCTGCCCAGGTAGGTTGTGGAGTCTCCTTCTCAGGAGACATTCAAAACCCTCCTGGATGTGTTCCTTTGTGACCTTTTGTAGATTACCCTGCTCTGGGAGCGGGGTTGGACTTGATCTTTAGAGGTCCCTTCCAACCCCTAACTTTCTGTGATTCTGTGATTCACTGAGATAGTACTACTCCAAATACCTTTTAAACAAGTTGGGGATTATTAGGAGAAACTATTGGATAACTTCAAACTGTTAAGAATTGTTTAAAGTTCATTAGTAAATTAAAAAGAAATACGAATAAATGGTTTATGAGATCTCTTCCACTCTGATGTGAGATGAGTGAGGATTCTCATTTAAGAAAGTTTTAGTTTCATTAGTGGTTTTGTATACTCCTAAGTATCCATCCTTGCCAGAAAAGTCATGTTTTAACATACGTGTGCAGTATATTAAGATTAAAATGACATTAGTTTTTCCCTTGAAAAGCCCTCAGTTTCTGTTTTCTACATGTAAATAAGCCATAGAATCTGATACTTTCTTTACATAAGTGTTTGATTTTATAAGAGCAGGTTCAAGACCACCAAAAGAACCTGAGAGTACATAATTCCATCGGACCTGATGAGATCAATCTACGACTCCTGAGGCAACTGGCAGATGAAGTTGCAAAGCCACTTTCCATCATATTCAAAAGGTCATGGGAATTTGGTGAAGTTCCCAATAGCTGGGAAAAGGGGAAACAAACCCCCATTTTGAAAAAGAGAAAGAAGGAAGGCCCAAGGAACTACAGGCCAATCAGTCTCATCTCTGTGCCTGACAGAGATCATGGAGCAGATCATCCTGAAGGCTCTGCTAAAGCACATGGAATATGAAGATAGGATTGGTGGCAACCAGCATGATTCATCAAGGGCAAATGCCCAGAGAAGTTGTGAATGCCTGGAAGAGTTCAAGGCCAGGTTTGATGGATCTTTGAGAAACCTAGACTAGTGTCTGGTGTCCCTGCTCATGACGAGGAGTTTAGAACTAGATGATATTTATGGTCCTGTCCAATGCAATAACCATTGTATGGTTATGATAATGGGTTAAGTGCATTACTCCACTACTTCTGAAGCACCTCTTTCAGTAAGCCAGTAGGGAAAAGTGTGTTGGTGTGTGAAAAAGAATGTTTATTGAAAAATGTCAAGTAAAGTAGAAATAGATTGGTCCTGTACATAGACAGGGGTCTACCTTATGACTTTACTTTCAGTCTTTGATGAAGAAGTATATGGTGGGCTTTAATCTGTGGCTCATTTTCTTCTATCAGGTTGTCTCCATTGATATCTTCTTTGACTTCCCAAGTTGGTTAGGGAAAGCACTGCACTTGCACTAGTCTCTGTAGACTGATATTTCTCTGCAAGGTTTAGAAAGATGTAAGTTTTATTATGGACTGATGGCTTCAGCCCTTCAATTGGTCCTTATCCCTGGGAATAAATTCCAACAGCAAGAGCTATTGACAACCTAGCAGAAAATGAAAGCAGTGTTACCTTCAGGACTAGGGAGGTTATTTATTATTTTCGAATAAGGCAATAAAAATCAAATTTATTTGTGATTCTGCCTGTTTATGTATAAATGTTTATCAACATCATAAATCAAGAAAGCGTGATTTAAATTTTAATCTTGATTAGTAAAATTTAAATGTTAAAGCTCCCCTCACCACATAATGATGTCTTAAGATGTCAGTACTTGGCTATTGGAAGGAGTGTATTCAGATCTGCTTTCTAATCTGCAATGCAAATGCATTGCAGTGACAGCTTGTGTTTCTATGCATTTATTCCAGTTGGGAAGCATTGCTTGGAATTGCAAGCCTTCTGATTTGTCTAATTTATGTAAATACTGTGAACAGTCATTCTCTTCTCAAAGTTAACTCATAAGCAACATTCTGTTATGAGCTGAGAATTTTTTTCTTCCTTACTTTTAAGAGTTTAATGATAACTAGAGTTTAGTTTATAAAATCTGATACTAGATCTTCTGGTATTTCTCAAGAGGGTGAGTCTTAATTCAGTGAAAATCAAGCTGTTTCAAGCTGTTTCATAAACTGGAATCTGGTGGGTCAAACTCAACATAAAATAATTTGATCGTTGGTAGATTAATAGAAAGAATACCATACAGAGCTGAACAAAATATGAATAAACAATTCTAGCTGCATAGCAAATTTCTCTGAAGAATAATAAAAAACTCTTCAGAAAGAGGCCACTAGGAGCAAAAATTACTGGTCAAGATACATCTTCCAGCTTTATTCTGGAGCTATTGTTTTTCAGTCATTTTTTTGTACATACCCATAATATTCTCATATGCTAAGTGCTACTGCTCTAAGTGGTTTGTTGATCAGAAAAGGAATATCCCTCCCCCCAGAAAAAAAATTCCCAACATGAATAAGGAACAGGATGAGTAGTTATGATTCCTTTCATAATTTTTCACATGAAAAAAACAAACCACTTTTAAATGCAGTGCTGTGCATCAGTAAAAATGTCCTACGATAAGATTAGTGATATGTTCTGCTAAAACTGCTGTCTATTCCTGTAGGAACAATACAATAAAGCAGAAATTTTACAAGCTGAGTCTCTGGCTGAGATAATTTTTTTAGGGTATTTTTATTCAGATACAAATTAGTTCATGTATGTCTTTCTAAGATTCTTTACTTCCTCGAAGGTTCTTCTTATTGTAAAAGAATGCTAGAGTTTTCAGCAGAATGTATCAGATCATTGTGAATACCTTTCTTTTCTAATATCAGAAAATTTTGAGATTTTTTTCTTCAGTTTGGTGTGGGAAAAAATGGAAAAGTCAGCAGGTTTTAATCTGGTTTTCTTTCTCAGATTGGTAGCCAAAACTAAAAATCAACTACATGTATGATCCTAACTATCACAAAGTCTAGGGCAGAAGAAAATCAGCTATGTCGTACACAAATGAAATCATCAGGGTAATGCAGATATCCAAGACTTGGTACTATTCATTTGAATTAGCTGAATTAAAGGCTTGCATACAGTTTATATTATGTGGATGTTATTTAATAGAGTATTGCTGGAAAAAGATATTTGCCTTCCTTAAAAAAAAAAAAAAAGAAAAAGAAAAAAATTGAAAAATAAAAATAATTTTTAAAAAAGGAAAAATGCCATCACTTTATAACTAATTTACTATAACTTAGTAAATAGGAATAATAACTCTGGCAGGGTCCCATCTCACATCACAACAGCATTTACACTAGAATGAAGGCTTACATAAGTCAAGCTATACAATATGACTAATTACTACTAGTAATAACAAGAATAAACAACAAAAACAACAACTCTGTTTTTCTTAATTCTAATGTAGTATCTATACTGAGAATTTGTTTGAAAACGGAAGACTGTCTATCACCCACCATGGAACCAAATATGCTAATGTTATAATATAAGAAATAAATTTAATATTTACCTGCACTGCACACCTTTATCTTTAATCAGAACAGCTACGGGGTTTTTGTCATTAGTATTCCAAACCCAAATAAAAATTGACCAGAAAAAATCCTAGTTGGAATTATTCTTTAACAGAGTAAATCATCTGATGTCCACAATGTGGTTTTATGTTATGGGTGCAATCTATTCAAGTGAGTAATTTGAAGATTCACTTTTTGCAGTTTTTGATGATCAGATACCTGCCTAAACACTAGTTACCTTTGGATGAAATCTGACCTCTGTTTCCAAAATTAAACCTGAATATTGTGAAAAGACCTCTGTAATGTGGGTATGCATAAATTATGATTAATTTCATTTGTGTAAGTATTGGCACTTGGATAAAACTAAGTGCATTTTAACATTTAGTATAGGTCTGGGGAGTTTTTTGTGCTTCATTTGTTTCCAGAAGCAGGGAAAAATAGGTGCCATTAATCTTATTTGAGCTGTCACTGAGGAAGTAAAAAGCAAATTGTTCAACATGCATTCCTCTTTCTCAGAATATCCAACATATGTACTAAAGGGCCATCTCAGCATCCCAATCACCCATTCTGGATCATCACTCAAAAAAAGGGTGGATAAAATGAAAAGAGTAAATGCATGTTTCAATAATGTAATAATGACTTGCTGACTTATTTCCAGATCCCCCGCAGTTTTCATTATTCTAGGATTCTCTGTCTCACAGCATTCTCATCAAGAATCTGGTGGCTTATGGCTTGGACAAGTATACTCTTTGCTGGGTTAAAAACTGGTTGTATGTCCAGGCCCAGTGCAAAATCCAGCTGGTGACCTGTCACCAGTGGTATTCCCCAGGGCTGAGTACTGGGGCCAATCTTGTTCAATATCTATATCAATATTGGGTCTCAATGAGAGGACTGAGTGCTTTCTCAGCAGGTTCGCAGAACACACCAAGGTGGTCTCATCTGTTGAGAGCAGGAAGGGTCTGCAGAGGGATATGGACATCTGGAACCGTGGGCCAACTCTATGAGGTTTAATAAGGCCAAATGCCAGGTCCTGCATTCAGTTCTGATCTCCTCACCACAAGCAAGACATTGAGCTGTTGCAGCAAGTTCAGAGAATGGCAACTAAGCTGGTGAAGGATTTGAAGAACAAGTCCCATTAGGAGAGGCTGGGGAAATTAGGAAAGTTTAGTCTGGAGAAGAGGAGATAGAAGGAAGATAGATGCTCTCTACAGATACCTGAAAGGAGGTTGTAGTGAGGTGGGTGTTGGCCTCTTTTCTTGAGTAAATAATGGTACGTTAACAGGAAATGGCCCAAAAGTGTGCAAGGGGAAGATTAGACCAGAGACTAAAAAGAATTTCCTTATTGAGAGAGTAGCTAGGTGCTAGAACAGGGTGCTCAGGGAGTTGGTGGAGTCACTGTTCCTGAAGGCATTTAAAAAACATGTAGATGAGGCACTTCAGGACATGTTCTACTGTACATGATGACTTGGTTTGTTGTTGGTTTTTTTTTTGTTTGTTTGTTTGTTTTGTTTTCTTTTGGGTTTGTTTGTTTGTTTGGGGTTTTTTTGGTTTTTGGCTTTTGGTTTTGGTTTTTTGGGTTTTGGTTTCTTTTTGGGTTTTTTTGGTTTTGTTTTGGTTTGGTTTATTTTTTTAATTTTGGGGGATTAACAGTCATATTCAGTTATCTTAGAAGTCTTTTCCAATGATAATTCTGTTATTCTGTGATTCTAAATAAATCAGTAGATCCAGTGAGAAAAGCTTTTTAAACATATAGGACTCAACGTGCTGAACTCTTCAGGTAATGGAAAAATCCAACTAAAAAGAAAGTGTTGAAAAGTATGCTAAGCCTTAATCTTCTTTATGACCTATCATCATCTCTAGGTATATAGGAATAGATGGTGATGGCTGAAGAGAGAGAGCACTTTTTGTATGAACATGTCCTGATACACTGATGTCCAGGGCCCTATAAAACTTCAGAAATAGCAAAAAGTTTTTATTCACTTACCAAGAACCCAAGCAGAGCACAACATGGGACTACCCAGCTTTTGAGAGAGCTAGAGGTCTTGTCAGAACAACTGCAGGTTTTGAGATAAAATGTTTCTTTTAATTAAAGATAACTTAGAGACTGTCTTTTATACAGTTTCCTGCTTAAAAAAAAAAAAAAAAAAAAAAAAACCCTGCCATCAGATTGTCAATAAATAAGGAGAATATTACCCCAATAGTTTTATTAATCTTGTTAAGTACCAAGAGAATCTTGACCTCTGTTAATGCTGTAGATTGCCAGAGATCACCTCTTCAGTGGGTTAAGGGCTCAGACTGAAGTATATGACATGACAAATACTATTCATGTTAATCAAACCTCTGTAATGTTGCACATTTCTTCCAAAGTTGTGATCATGCTGAAAATTATGTCATCTGCCTGTCACACCCCACAAGGTGGGTTCGGCACTGTCACATCTCACAAGGTGAGCACAGCTCCCCAGGTGTGGGGGCCAAACTAAATACAAAATATCACATCCCACAGAGTGGGCATGGGTAGAGTTCCCCAGAGGGGGGTCAATCCAGGGAGATTCAGACTGGACCCCCTTGCTTTCTCAACTCCTGGTACTGTTGGGCCCAATCCTTCTCCTCTAGTTAATCTCTTTTAACAACACATTCAGCAAGATTAAGTTTGGGAATTCTCTGCATGATACTCAGGAGTAAGGTTATTACTCATGAAGTTTGTATGAAAACACAACTTTATTTAAAAGTGAGTAGGATTATAAAGTATGTCAGATTACAACTAGCAGAAATATAAATGATGGTACTTTAAAAGCAATGGATTTCAATCTAGCAAAACTTAAGGAAGTTGTCAAAGCAACGGGGAGTAAAACATAACATGTTACCCTCAGTGCCCAGATAAGGTTAGAAACAGAGACACAGATAGAGAGAGAGTGAGAAAGAGATAAAGTTAAAGAAGAGATAGGGAAGATATCACCACCCTTGGATCCAGCGATGATCTTGGTAGGAAGCTGTGGTCCTTGGATGGTGGGCAGATATCCAGCATTTCAAATGTGTCTCTTTTATGCCACCTGACCCCACCTTTTTGGCAGAGGCGGGGGCTTTGGCATATCTTTCAAAGCCCGGTGTTCACTTGGCCCCCTCCAGATGGGATGATACAGCAATAACCCTTATTTATTTCTGCACATGTGTCCTCCAGTGGCTTTACCTGGGGCACACACAAGCTGTCACTCTGTCTCCTCAGGGTACAGCTTGTCTGCCCCTGTCCCTTATGGAATAAGGACAGTGTCCTGCCTGTCAGGGTGGCCATCAAACAGAGCTCCCCTTGCAAGGACAGTGTTCAGCTTTTCAGGAAAGCCACTAAAGGAGGGGCTGCTCTTGTGAGAATTGGGCCCTGTTTATCAGGTGGTTTCCCAAATGAGGGTCTCTCCTTGAGAGAACAGAGTCCAGATGGCTTATGAATGAGGCCTTCACCTGAGTACAAAGTCCATTTTGTCAGAGCAGCTGTTTTGAGACAAGTATTCTTTCCAGAATTCTACACCATTCTTCACCGTGTTCATTTTATACTGCAAAGAAACATTTATCAGGGTGCTTTGGGAACCTGTATCACCTACAAAAGTTAGCTCCATACAGTTTCTCATGATTACGCTTTTACTTTCATTGGAAAATTTGAGCAGCGTTTTCTGTAATATTTGAATTGTAAGCACAGTAGGAGTGTTTCAAAAAGACATCAACATTGAGTATGATTCATCACTCTACTATTGATGAGAGATAGCTTTTCTTTAGGAAATCAGCTCTAATCATCATCATCAGAAGTTATGCAAATCCTCACAGGCACTACACATTGGCAGTTCAACAATCAACAGCCATCAAGAGTGTGTTGCTTCCACTTCTTGTGCTAGCTTGCTACTGCTTTGTCAGCCGGGAGAAGTGCAGATCTTTAACTTGCTGTGCTCTCTTGACAAAATCAAGACTGGCTTGTGTTGGATAAACATGAGTATACGTGCTGAACAACTATGCAGACTTCCAGGACAGACTTCTGTATTTATTTCCTTATACGTGTATGCTCTCTGAAAAATTGAGAGATCAGCTATACAGCATTGCTTGGGTTGCAAATTACTGCATTCTCTCCAGCTTGTTTTAGAAGTTCCAGAATCCTAATTTTATTATCCAGATTAGAGTGTCCTAAATGCAAGCTTTGTAATTGACAGAAAACTAGGCAATAGCATAATAGATCTTCTTATGTCAGCATGTAGGTTTAGTCCTTGTGGCAGTAGTTCAGTATCTTTTAACACACACAAGGTTTCAGACAGAACTTAACTGAGGCAGGAAATGCAAGACTGATACACATCACAGTGACACCTCTTCAAGATGATCTTATCAGAACAAAATAATCAGAATCTCTTTGCACAAAGATGAAGTCCTGAAAAAACACCCAAGGCAACATTGTGTTCCAGGAGCCATTAGTAATGGCAGCTGTTGGAAAGAAAACTAGGAATCTTGAAGGACCAGTTTTCTTAAGCATAGCATTTCTTTGCTAACATCCCTCTTCTTTCTTGATCTACTGAAGCATAGCCTGCTGTCACCAACCTTCATATCATTGTGGCAACTGAGGAGACAGTCCTGTGTCTGCCTGTAGTTGCAGAAAGTAACACTGAGAAATGGGTATCATTGGAGCATGATGACATTCTATCTTGTGTTTCATGATTTGCAAAAACATAAAAAGAAATAAAAAGTTTAAGTCTTCTGAGATACTACATCTTTGAATGACTATAGAAAACCAGTTGTCCATCAACATCTTCTGAAATGGCTCAGAAAAATAATTACTTCTAATTACAAATTATTCTGTTCACCTCAGTCACATCATACATTTGTGATAGAAAGGATCTATAACTGCTGTACAGGCAGGAAGAAAATTTCTCTGGTAGTGCTGTTTGTTTTATGGAGGATTACCAGCTGCTCTACCCACAGTATTTCTGGAATACAAGGAGACACAGAATGACAAATAAGATGGCTAGCTTAATCCTATTCTATTAAGAAGAATTAATTTGGATTTTTTTTTTCTAAAACAGCTCTTGTTAATAAGCCTTCCGCAGAATGCTAGAAATTTGTTTTCAGTCGACCATGCAAAGACAATCCCTTAAAGTATGAGCTTCTGTGCATTCCCCATGGCATTTCACCTAACAAGGAAGGCAGAGATCCCACAAAGTTAAGAATATTGCTTAAAGCTTTTCTACGACCTCTGAATCAGTGGTTGAACCTTAAAAAGGTGGCCAAACTTCACATCTTGCTGTTATCCTGCCAATGTCAGCATTCCCTGCAGTTCCATTTCAGAGGAAGAAAACAGCTGTTCATCTTTAGTGTTCTCAGACAACAGCACTATTTTTAAACTTAATTTGCCAATATGAAGTTCTTTAACCTTTCAGGGTGTTGCATTAAAGTGAGAGTAAATATATTTGGCAGAAAATAAACCCCTTTGCAATCCAGCTGACCCTCAGATATTAGAGGAGCTGAGGGCAGCTGGGCTTAGATTCTGAGTGATGGACAATTCACTTTTACTAGGCCAGACAACAAGGGTCTGGATGCACTACTAACACCATACTAGTAAGGAAATCATCATGGACAAGTGCAGGATTTCAGTCATGCTGAATGAGGTTTCTTACCACCAGATTAATGAATAGTGTGATTTATTAGAAGCAACAGTATACAAGTTCTTTTGGATTGCCAGTGATTAATTTACTGTCTGCAAAAGAAATACGTGCAGAATACCTAGGTTATGAGTACTATATAGAGTTTTCCTGGCAGGGTAAAACTGGCCCAGCTTGCCCAAAAGCCATGGCTGTAGAGATTTATACTATTGAGAGACTCTACAAAATTAAAGGGAAGAGAAATGGAGGGGGGCACTCGCAAGTTAGAATCTTACCCAAAGGTGTCCCACTGTGGGGGAAGAGAGGCTCAGACCATCAGCTGGTCCCACTGTGTCCCTTCAATGCTATCATCCCTGTGATGGTATCTTCTCAGACATGGTATATTCCTTGACATCCTTTCCCCCATTGGCTATTATACTATTTCACCTGACAGGTGGAACCTGAGTGACTCTAGTCAAGCATGTCTTTATTGTGGTTGGTGCAAAGTTCTCTTGATTCACATTTAAAGGTATAGGCTAGAGAAAAGTCAGAGTGCAGGGTCAGTGGGGGTGGTCGCATCTTGGAGGCAGTTAACCTTAGGGATGGAGGTGTGCTTTTCATATTATAATGAGATTATAATGACCAAAGTTCACTTCAAGGACAGTATGTGTCAAAGCCTGGCAGGTTGTTGGCAAAGGGTATCAGAAGTCCTGTTAGTTGGTATTGCTGCCACAAAGCATGGTTGTGGTGTCTTCACTCCACTGCACTCCAGTCTCTATGCAATGTCTCTTGGAGTTAGCACACAGAGTACCCCTGATAATGCTAATGTCTAGGGTAGTCATGGGACACTAGCCAGATTCCACTGCCTCTAAATGCTGTTCCTTTACTTTAAAAGTACAAATGCAGTCTGGGTAATGTCTAGCAATTATTGCAATTATTCTACTCAGGGTCTAGACTAAATTCTAATTCTGCATCCTAAAAGCAGGTAAGAAAAACTTAGATCACAAGAGTTTTTGTTTTCTTTTTTTTTTACTTCTGAAAGCTTTTGTTTCTATAGCAAGTCCATGGCTGTAGCAAGTCTGTGGCTGTGTCAGGGGAAGTCTTGACTGTGGGAGGTGGCAAAGTTAATGTGGGTGATAAGAAAGGAATGTGCAAATGAAGCCACTTGTTCACCAGAGGGATGGTGGAAAATTACTGAAAAACAGTGGAAAAACATGGGACCTTTGTGGGAGGAACCTTGGGAGGACCCTGGGGGAAGGAGCTTAGAGTATAAATAGGACCCCCAGATGAATAAAGTTGTCACAACAAGGGAAACATGTTAGTCCATGTATAGTATGCCACAAATGGTGCCTGAGCAAGAACTAGATTAAAAGTGGATGGGAGTCCATTATGGTAGCATAGTTTGGCTGAACTAAAGGGGAAAGAAAAAAATTGGTGCGCCATTGAATTACCTCTGCTGGGCAGAAAGTAAGAAGCCAAGAACTAGAGATGGGAAACTCTCTTATAGCAGAACAGAAGGAAGTTTTGATAGTGTTTCCATTGCTTTTGTTGGCCAAGGAACAGGACCCCTCTTTAAATTCGCAGAATACATATGATTCTGAAACATGGGACAGAATCAGAGGCCCATTATGGGATTCAGCAATGCAGTGTGACAGACCTGCTACTGCATTGCTAAGACCATGGTGAACTTTCTAAACTGAGCAGAAAATTATGTGACCCCAATATAAAAAAAGCTTTGGAAAGGCACAAAGTTTACAGCAAAGGAAAGCTTATGTTAAAATTTGGACTGGGATGACAAAAGGGAAGTTTTATATAAAATCATACCAGAAATCTCTGGCAGAATGAAAACAATTATACACAGTCTATAACACTTACAGTGTGGTTCTTATTTTGTTCATTTTTTTTTTTTTTTTTTTCTTTCTTGAAGAAGAATCTCCAAGGCGACATAACGCGTAAAATCTTCAACCAAATTTAAATAGTTACCTCATAGTAATTGCAAGGGCTGTGATCCTGTGAGAGAGAAGCACCCGCTGTGCATAAATTGGGGCATCAGTTGGGAAGTTTATTCCCCCTAGTTCTCACATATTATGTGCACAATTTCAAATTTACCTGTCCTTATGAAACCACACACAGACCCATCAATATTTTGTACAGTATTCACCATTATTGGTTTGAGTACTTTTGTCCTCCCAGCACCTCTGCTGTGGCAAAATTATTTAGTATTCTTCAAACTCTCTGAAAGCACAATGAAAAAAAACAAGTAGAAAATTGTGCTTTACTATTCATTAGACTTTAGTACTGAGTTGGGGTTTTAAGGATAAATAAATTATACACTCAGTGACTGTCATACGGAAACTGAGGTGTCATTGAACTAATGGGCATCTTCAGAAAATGACTGTCAATTAAATATGTTATTTTAGGACAGTAATAGAAGTAATTACCTTTTGTGCCAGGAGAGAAAGAATTAACACTGAGTGGCCATGATGCATCCATAGAATCAGTCTATGAAGGAAATTTTCTAGTTACTTGATCTGATTACAAAAGATGATATTACAGCAAATTTTGGACTGCAGCGTGTTGCACATCATAAGCCAATGGCATCAACAGGTTTATTCTTATTAAGATTAAAAAAGGATGGTGGTAACTATAACTAAATTGGTGGGAAATAATATAAATATCGTCAATAAAAGTTAGCATTTATGAAAAACCTTGTCCTAGGAACCAAGTCCTTAGAAGATAAGCATGTGAGAAAAAATAAAATGAGAGTTTGACATGAGGAATTTGATAATCATTGACCATCATTACCTCATCCCAATCAGAACCAGCATGGAGACCATACATTTATTCAAACTGGACAACCTTAGTATCTGTTTATTGTCATGCAGTTTGATATAAGCACATATGACTAAATAGGATTCAAGTTAATAAATAGAATTGCTGTCATTATGGTTTTTGGAACATGTTTGTGGAAGGTGGTTGTTACATTCCTGACTGAATCAGAGTTGTTAGTAAGCCAGGTAAACATGGTAATGCCATCTGTTTTACCACAACAACATTTGCCTCAGTAAACAGATTAACTAGACCTCCATTTTTGCAGTCTTATAAACTGACTTTCTCAATCAGTTAGATAAAACTATGTTTGTAGTGGGGGGAAAAGGAGGAAAGAGAAAATGGCAGAGCATGATTTACTTCTGAGGGGTTAACTTCTGAGGGGTCTCAAATCAGAGACAGGAGGCATGGATCAGCACAGTGGCCTTTGTTGGAGAAAGGCAGACTGAGAACAATGTTTTTCTGGACTGAGTAAAGTGTCTGTGGCAATAAGGACTGCAAATGCTGATGGAAGTCCAAAAAATTAGTGCCTTTTTTTTTTTTTCCCTTATTAAAAAATATTCCACTGAAGTGCTGTCATTTATAGATCTGTTTTATCTCAGTCAACTCCAAGAGTAAATATAAGAGGTGGTATATCAGTCAGAAGCGAGAGAGAGGTGATTAGTAGTGGGAGCTAGGAAAGCTCTTTAATACCTAGGAAAGCAGGAAAGGTGTTCCTGTGATCCTCTGAAATCCCAAAGGAGTTTGTGACACACAGAAATCCATGTACTGAAATTAAAACTATAATGATAACCTTCTGCTAAGAAAGAACTCTCTTTACAGCTAGTATTGAGTAGGAGTCTCTAGGTTACACAAGTATTGTAGTTAGGTTTTGTTTGACCTGCAAGAGAAGAGTGAGTGCAGTGGCTGTGGAGCTGGGGATCCCATGAAGAGGGAGGTGAGGAGCACCTTTTGGATACCCACTCAACTATGGGTAAAATGAGAAGGAGTGCTTTGAGGTGAGGACGAAAGGCATGGTACTGTCAGAGTAAGACACACAGTATGACAAAAGGAATTGCTGGAGAATGTTTTCATTTTGCTCCTTTTTTCCATTTGAGGAACTTGAGGGCATCTGCTGAGGCCAGGAGAGGTGGGGAGTGCAGGAGTCTTTGAATTCTAGCAAGGTATTTTTCCATATGGGCACTAATGATTCTATCAGAGGTAGCCTGTAGTGTATAAAAAAATTGCTGTAGAGCTGTGGTGGTCACAGTTAGAGGAAAGGGGGTCCAGATAGGTTTCTTCAGTGCTGCTGAAGAAGAAGCAAAAGAGTGTCAGCAGATGGGCACTGGTATTGTGTATAAACACTTGGTTGAAGATCTAGTATCAGCAACACAGTTTTGGGTTTTGGATGATGGGGATCTCTTCAAAAATCAGCATCCACTTGGGAGACATAGGATCCTTCTCACTAAGCAGAGCAAAGGTACATTTCCCAGTAAGCATGAACTTGTAAAAAAGGCTTTAAATTAGGTCTGACATGGAAAGGATAAAGATAGCAGCTGTGAGGGAGTAACAAACAGGCCTGGCAAACAAAGGGCCTGGGGTGAACTGAATGAAAGGGAATAAAAATCAATAAAGTACATCATAAGCCGAGTCATCGGAAGCATTTGCATGGAAGCAAGGAAGTTCCTACCAAGCACAGTTGTAGAAAAATAAACAAACAAAAAACCCAGAACTTTTCTGGGAAATCAGTACTCCAGAGTGCAGAAATTAGACATCTGTGCTTATTGGCAGAGCTATGATGCTTTTGGGATCACAGAGGTGTGATAGAACGTCTCACATGACTGCAGTACTGCAGTAGAGAGATACAGGCTTTGTAGGAAAGAGAGGAAAGAAAGACAAGAAGAGTGAGTTGCCCTTTATGTGAAAGAACAGTTGGATTACATGGATCTCCACCTAAGGATGGGGCATGATCTGGCTGAAAGCTTATGGATAAAGACTGAAGACCAATATGGGTGACACACTAGATGTCTACTATAGGACATCTGATCAGAAAGAACAATTAGATGCGACTAGAACTGGCTTCATCTTCACAGACCATCCTTCTTATGAGAGACTTCAACTACCCTAATATAAACTGGAGAAACAACACAGCAGGAAATAAGCACTCCAGGAGGCTCCTGGAGAGCATCAATAACAGCTTCCTGACCCAAAAGATGAGACAAAAAGAGAGATGCTCTGCTGGACTTCATAATGACAAAGAGAATGACTCACTGAGGGTGTGAAGGCTAAAGGTAGCCTTGACTGCAGTGACAGAGAGATAGTGCAATTGAGAATCTTGAGAGGAGTGAGCAAGGCAGTCTTCAAGGCCTCTTCAAGGAACTGCTTGGAAGAGCCCTGTGGGAAATGGAATCCAGAAGAGCTCATTGTTTTTTAAAGGGTCATCTAGTCCAAGCTCAGGAATAGCTCACCTGCATATGTAGGAGCTAAAGCAAAGGTTAAAGAAGGCTGCATAGATGCACAAGGAGCTCACACAAAAACATCTAAGGAATGGAGGTGACCTGGGAGGACTACAAAGAGATTACAGGAGGCTGTGACATGGGATTAGAAAAGACAAAGTTCAACTGGAGTAAAATCTAGTGGGGATGTGAAGGACAGCAGGAAAGATCTCTAAAAGGACATCAGCAGGAAATGTTCTTCTATTCCCATGAGAGGGACTCCCTGCTGCAGTGAGGGAAGTCTGTGAGGAGTCCTCCTCCTGGGGAGGAAGGAACAGAAGGGAACACATGGTGAACTGACTGTAAACCCCAACCCCCATCCCACTGTGCTCCTGAGGGGGAGGAGGTAGAGAAATCAGGCATGAAGGAATTTGGGTCCAGGAGGAATGGAGGGATGGGGGTAAGGTTTTTAAGATCAGGTTTTGTTTTCTCTTTTTCCTGTTCTGATTTTATTAGTGCCATATTATGTTGATTTTTTTTTCCCAAGTTGAGTCTGGTTTGTCTGTGATCATAACTGGTGAGTGAAATCCTCCCTGTTCTTATCTCAATTAACGAGCTTTTAGATGGGAGGGGATGAGTGAGAGGACACCTGGTTGCTACCAGCTAGGCCTAGACAGTGACAATTCGTAAGACCAGCCTCCAACAATTCTCAGCACCCCAAGACCATTTGGGACGTTTGGCACACTAGAAACATATACCCAACAGAAAAGGAACAGAATACTGAACACATAGGCAAACTGGTGGTACATATATTCATGTGTCCTCATGGGATGTATCCACAGTTTCTAGGGGAGCTGACCCACATTATTGTGAGAACAATATCATATTTGAGTCACTGTGGAAACTGGGGAAGGTTTCTGAGAAATGTCTCTTCTCTTCAGGAAACGTCAGAACAAAGATCCAGGTCAGTAGTTTATATCTGGCAGTTACTGAGCTGCTATACTATGGTTCAATGCTCTACCATTTCAGGTCTAGATGTCTGTTTTCTCCTCCTAGTCAAGCAAAGTTTTCAATTATGAGTCTGCATATGCAACTAATTTGTCAGTTGTTTTCCTTGGATAACATCTCAGGAAGACGGTTTCTTCTACTGATCTCCTTTGTGTAAGTTTTTATTTAAATTGATTTTAATGTGTAGTATGTGCCTCTGCTTATGAACATCCAACACTTTGACATGCTGGACACACACATTCTTCTGCAAAATGTTTAACAGTTCTATAGAAACCTCCCCACTCTCGACTTGCTTCAGAAAGATCTTTGTAACAAAATCCTATGCTTCTTGTCAGAAAAAAGTTCAATTTTTAAAGTACTAGAAGGGAAATAAAGGTTTGCAGTTATTAATAATATTATGTTACTGAAACATACGTTTTAAGGTTGATAGCAATTCTTTTGATGTAAATGGAAACCATTTTATTGACTTCCACTGGCATTAATTCAGGTCTGCAGTGCTGACTACTTTTATTGGTCTTTCAAATTCTGTATATTCTAATATAGCATGGGATTTACCTCAACATTTTTTAAAGCATACTTTGACAATCAAATATTGCTTGAATTTAAGTTTTCAAACAATTATTTCTTTTTTTAATTGTTTTTATTTCACAATTTAGGTCACAGAGTCACAGCCATTTTAATACTGTCAAATCAAACTCTCTTCAGCAGTATAATCAAAGGTTTATCCCTTAATGTTAAAAGTTAGTTAGGAGACAATACTATAAGCAGAAAAGAAGGCTCTGGAGGACACTACAGACACTTTTCCTTAGTGGTTTTGTTTTGTTTTTTTCCATATGTACATGAGATTCAAATCAGTTGGCATTTTATAACTAAAATACTGCATGGTTCCTAGATCTAATGGATTATATTCTATCTGATACTGAACTTATTTTCAGTCAAATGAATGAAAAAAGAAGGATCAACTCTGATGCCCTGGACACTAAAGCAACCTTTAAATATATCTTCCTGTCTTAACTTTTTAAAGACTTATATATCCTGCAGGTTTAACGCATGTCTTGAAGTCTGGGAGGCATAGTGGCATGGAGTCCAGTGAAAACCTGCAATATCTTTGAAACTCATATTAGTAATATATGCTGGGAAGTATGTAATGCTATTTTTGGATTGTAATTTCTTGATTGTTTTTTACTCTATTTAAATAATTACCATGAGACAGCAACTGAAAATAGGTGGTAACTTCTGTGAGTAGTTTTGAGGTCTCTTGTTCTTTACTACAGAAGAGTTTGTGTCTCTGAAGTGTCTTAAATTTGTACTGTCAGGAATATAGGATCCTGAAGAAACCAGATAGGAATTTGAAAATAGGCATCCCTATAACTAAAATAGAAATTGTAGCACAGATAACACATATGTCAGTGAAAGAAACTACAATGGAGGAAATACAAGTATCTCCACCCAGGTTCTGCTTTTTTAGTGAAGACAGCACTATTCCCTGCTTACATGTAATATTCACAGCACATCAGAATAACTAGATGATACTGAAAATTGGAAAAAGGAAACAGCTAAAAGACATGTTTGGAAAGAATGATTCACTGATCATGACAAGGCATCTGCAGAAGAGAATTGGATCTTGCTATAAGAAGCAAGCACTGAGAAGCAGTGTTGGAAGTACAAAGGCACTGGGTGCAAATGTTTATTTTGAGTTCAGCAGAGGTTTCTCTGAGAATAATCATGTAGTGAACACAACCAAATACCATAACAGTCAAACACCACATTCCTTTTTCAAGCAAAATCCCCCCCCAAATCACACCTGCAGCAGAAGCTACCCAGTTCTCATGGTTTCAGTTTTTGAAGGAAGAGGGATGAGCTGAGGCTGTGCCTTGTTTCCTTGGAATCTATAAGCTTGAAAAGTTCATCAGTGATTTAGCAGTAAGACATGGGCTAGAGGTTGCTCTTTTCTTTTAGAAACTCACACAAATATCAAAGTGAAAATATAATAAAGAGAAGAAAACTCTGCCCCTTGTCACTTTAAAATGCTATACCGTTGTGTACAGCATTATAGTGTGTATTGGCCTCTACCCCCTGAACTGGGCTTAAAACACTGAAAAGAGAGGTTTCATTTCTCAGCTTAATTTTTTATTAATAGCTATTATTAACCTAACTGAAAGAAAAAAAAATCAGTCAGCTATGACATACTATTAGACATCAGAGAATCTGTCCACAATCTATAAAGTGAAGCTTCATTAATTACTCCATGTATAGACCAACTTGGTTCCCTAATACAAAATCTGAGCCCTTTCAACCTCAATACCCATTTTTACTTCCAGATACATTGTGACTTCAAAAAAAACAAACAAACAAACAAACAAAAAAAAAAACCAACAAAACTAACAAAAAAACAAAAGCCAAATCACTTCTATGTTCCTTGCAGTGTAGCAGCTCCTTCAGGTCATATTTCAGATCAAAAAGGACCCAGATCTGCCACCCTTAGTTCTACAGGCATGGTAGTCAGAACTAAGCCGTAGGACTCTAGTTTTCATGAAAAGTGAGAAGGGACAAAGTGTGTCAGAACAGAAAAATAGATTTTCTCATGTTTGTGTAGCAAGTTTTTTGTTAGCTGCTTAGAGGAGCAGCTTCTGTGAGTAATTGCTAGAAGCTTCCCTCCATGTCTGCTAGAGCTCCAGCTCCAAGACAGACCTGCCACTAGCCGAGGCTGGGATCATCACCAATGGTGGTAGAACCTCTAGGATAAGAAAATGGGACCTCATAATCAAGAAAGTGGGAAAAAAGCCTGCACAATGGCAACTGGGGAAAGGAGTGACAATATGTCAGGGAAACAACACTGCAGACACCAAGGTCAGTGAAGAAGAAGGGGCAGGAAGTGCTCCAGACTCAGGAGCAGAGATTCCCTTCAGCCCGTGGTGAAGACCATGGTGAGGTTGTCTCCCTGCAGCCAAGACAGATGTACAGTGGAGCAGATAACCACTTGCAGCCCATGAGAAACCCATATGGGGTAGGTGGATACCTGAAGTAGGCTGTGAGCCCATGGAAAGCCAGCACTGGAGCAGGCTCCTGGCAGGACCTGTGGGAGAGAGGAGATAATTTTGAACAGATTTACTGGCAGCATCCAGGGTACTGCCTGGCAGCAATCGTCACATCAATTTTTAGGAAAATAATGTAGCAAAATATCCCAATGGACACCAAACTGACCATGAACTTTTACAGCAAAGAAAGCAAACACCCTTAGGGAGACCACTGCCTGCAGATTGAGGGACTTGATTCCTGTTCTCTACTTTGCCTGGTAAGACACTTCCAAGTGTTGTGTTCAAATGCAGCCTCCTTACTACAAGAGAGATACAGACATACAGGAGTGGGCCCAGGAGGGATTCACAAAGAGAGAGGAGACTGAAACATCTGCCAGGGGAAGAGATGCTGGGAGTCACAGCATGTGACACTGACATGTGTCCCTGACATATGTGACACTGGGAGTGTTACTTTGGGGAGGGATGGGCTCAAGGGTATTTAATCCATATGTATAAATATCAGACTGGGAGAATCTGAGCAAGATGTGGAAACTCAACCCTTGGAAATACTCAAACTTGCCCTCCCTGAGCAACCTAGCCTGAGGTAGATACAGCACTGTGGTGTTGTAAATCTGTGATGCATGTGTGTGTGTGTGTGTGCGCGCATATGTGTTTCTCTGTATACACATATTTTCAAAAGAATTGTAGCATTATTAGAAATGTTGATAGCTGTGAAAAGCAAAACTGATTTTGGCTAAAAGTGCCATATATGAAAATTCCCCAGGAACTGGCCATGGCTGGGACTGAGGCTGACAATGGAGTAAGCAGGAACTTTTAAGTTTAGTTGAAAAGAATGATGAAAGAAAAGCATTTAAATGTAAAAGGTTAAGGGGAGATGCCTTTGAAGAATTTAGTGCACTGGCTGCTGGTCTGGTTTAAGCAAATCAGAAGAGAAGGTGTTTTCTTATCTGGAATGTTAATGAGGGAGAAACTGAGCGCTTTACTAAGCAGAGTTGTGGCCTGCATGATAAGTTGTCAGCCTCTGACAGTGCTTATGCTGCTTCAAAAGATTCCATGACATACTCAAATTCAAGATTATGGGAGGATGACAGTTCAGCCACTGAGAAAGCCAGTGGGCTTTCAACTAACTTTAAATAGTAATGGGACAATGTGAGCTGTAAGTATGTTACACCCATAAACTTAGTCTTCTTTATTTTTTTTTAAGAATATATGATTGTAAGGTGTAAGCAGAAGTATACAAGAGTAAAATGAGTGAAGGATATGTTTTACAGTGTATCTGTTTGGAACAGTTCATGAAAAAACTCCGATTTTTTGCTATAACTATATCAAGCAGAACATAACAAAATATTCTAAATCCACTACCAAGCCTATTTTTCCTATAACACAGCTACTTTTTGGACAGCTGGTGAACATGAACAAATGCCCATAGGTCTAAAGAAAATTCATGTTTTGTTTTAAATCTTCCTTGTCATCCTTCACTTTCATTTTACAAATAGCTGCCTAAGATATCTATTATGACTGCTGGAGCTGAAGCACTAGATAGATAAATTTTAAGTATTTTTGTATTTTCTGGCAAGCAGCATAGTCAGCCTAGAGATCACAGTCAACTTCCAAGCAGAAAGGACAACTTTAGGAAAATGTGATCAGTGCTCTTATCTTCAAATACTCTGACCTCTTATTTGAAAGATCTTTATTTCAGGAGGAGTTAGATTTTGATGATACTGGAGAATGTGTAGTTTTTCCTCCTATCACCTTAAAGCTGTGGGATGAAACAAACATATTCAGCACATGTGGGTGAAAGCTGCACCAAAGAGGCATTGCCTCTTCCAAGTCTGTAACCAGCTTTGCTGACAGAAAAACTGTGGGCAAGGAGGGCATGGAGAGGCATGGATGTTGTTTTACTGAAGGTGCTGAAGGTCACATAAGCCAATCAAGGTGATGTCAGTGTCACACCAAGAATAAGACAAGATGAATGGAGTAGTCAGTGAGCACTTTGTCAGATCCAGTGTTTAATCTGTAAAGCCAGGAATGTAGCACGACAGAGTTCTCCCAAAATGATCATGAACAGCCGTTAACGCAGCACTAAATATAAGCATAAGAGGATTAGTCTGGTTTTGAATATTCTAATCTTTATATATCCACACTGCAAACAAAAAGTAGGAAATGGAATTTTCATTTTGTTTCTATAGCAAAAAAATTAAAGTGTATCTATACTTAACCTCTCCTTGATCGGACTTCTCAGATCAGATTGTTTTGCAAAGAGGCGAGTGCAGTGACAAATTTGTGAACTGCACCAGAAGAATTTGGTTTTTTAAGGCAGTTTAAAAATATTATAAATATGTTTGAAATTCACAGATCATAATGGAAATGGAATGATGATGACAAGCTTTTGTCTCCTTTCACATTAACTTTATCTGGGACAAATATGAAACCTTATACAAATCACTTATCTAGATAGGTATGTACTATCAGCAGTTCTAGCAACAGTGAAAAAAACACTAAGACTGCTTTAAAAATTATTAACAAAAGCTTTGCTGTTAGTTCAAAAGGCTTTCTACAAGCGCATAAGTATTATGGCTACAGGATACACTGAAATGGGCTCATATTTTAAAATATTAAGGTCATCACATGAAGACTAATTTCAGTGAAGGGAGAGTTTCATGGGCACAGTCATGAATTAAGAAAACTGTTTTTACCCAAGCATATCCTATATATTCTCTACAGACAGACATACCTTTTATGGACTGCCTTTTACCAAAGTGTGAGGTACTTTGTTTGATGGTAAGATACATTAATGATATTTTCTCCTATGTTGTATGTAGTTAGACTGATGGTTTGGTACCCTGCACATGTACAGCTCCTTCAGACTGCACCAGCATCATGTCTCACAGCTTAGGTGATGGTTTCTTGCTGACTGCTTTGTTGTAGTTTTTAAATGTCATGTGCTTTGAACCCTCAGATGTCTCTCATTTAATGTTCACTGCTTTGACTATCTGTGTGAGATTTAGCTGACTTTTCTAATAGCTCATAAATGTATTGGGTGCTGAGGTTTGTTGTTCAATGTGATGGCTTTTTTTCCCCCATTTGTTTTGTGAAAAACAATGAAAGTGTTATCTATTGAACAACTGGGAAAATGGCTTAGTCATGAGTAATTGATTTCAAATATAAAACTATTTTTGTTTTGTTTTCACAAGGGTTATTCTGGCAAAAATTGTTGCGATACCCAACAAACATTGCTGAAAATTGTACACACTTTCTGTTAAAACATACATATTCTTATTTAAGGTAGAGATTAAGGTCACTGGATTATTTTTTTTTTTTTTATGGCTTGAGTACACATAATAGATAAACTGAGCCCTGATGAAACTTAATATTTTTTGACTATTACCCCAGTTCCTCCCAAGAGCTATTTGTAGCATTGCAATTTCTCTTCTTTATATATCTGTCCCTTATTTCTTCAGTAACAAACCTGATCAAGTATGTTTTTCCAGTATGGACAGATTTCCTATATATTTATATGTAGTTTGTGTATGTATGCCTATTTATATATTGGTGGCTGTGTCTGGTTTTATTAATAACAAGTCATACATATTATCCACTTACAAGTCAAAGAAAGTTATCGATGAAATACCTTTTCACATAAAGCTGTTTCACTCCTCCACTAAAGCTTTCATTGTGAAGGGCCCTTAGGGGAAGGAAGGCAGCATTAATAGGTATTTTTTAAATGACCAAAAATTTCATAAGCATTTTTATTGGAGGACTGTGTGGTAAATGAAAGAATGCAAACTAAACATTCCTCAGTTTTATCAAATGTGTATTTGACACATCTTTAGGATTTTATGAGGGTAGTCTGAACTGAGATCTCTCAGGAGATCTAATGTCTAAATTTATTGGTTTCAACATCATGCCAGAGGACTGAAAGATCTATTGATGTGCAGTGAACTTACCATATACATTTTTTCAAGGATCATAATTGAAGTTTTATTCACCACTTCTAAAGCTCTCTGGAACTCATTTGAAGCCCCTTTTTTGTTTCTGGTAGAGGAATCAAGATTTCTGAAGGTCACAAATAGGAACAAGCTATTTACCTATTCTGGAGAATAAGAAACAAAATCCCAGTTTTAGCAACGATTTCCAATTTAACATGAAAGGATAGTCATAGAGTGCAAAGAAAAGGTTGATGTAAGCAGTGGACTGAGTCTTTCATGTATCTTGTATAATTACAGTTCTTTGAATTCCTGATATGGTGATCCACTTTATCAACTTCTTGTTTTCCCTATATGATCTAAATCAACCAGCGATTTATGTCCAGCAATTCTAATCCTCAGTAGATGAAAGACAAGGAGATATCCTCCTAGGCACCAAACTCAATACCTTTGGAAGCACTTACAATCTTGCAACTGGTACTCTGTGGCCACAAGCATCTTTGTGTTTCTAAAACCTGTACCACTAGAGCCAGAACAGTTTACTTGTCTCCTGTGAGGTGCTAATTGTTACTTAATCTGGAGAGGAGAAGGATCTGAGGAGACCTCCTTGTAGCCTTCCTGTATCTGAATGGGGCCTACAGAAATTGTGATGATGGACTTTTTAGGATGCCAGGTAGTGATAGGTCGGGGGAGAATGGGTACAAACTAGAAGAGGGTAGATTTAGACTGGAAATTAGGAAGTTCTTCACCATGAGGGTGGTGAGCCACTGGCACAGGTTGCCCAGAGAGGTGGTGGAAGCCCCAGCCCTGGAAGTTTTTAAGGCCAGGCTGGACAGGGCTCTGAGCAACCTGATCTAGGGGGAAGTGTCCCCGCCCATGGCAGGGGGGTTGGAACTAGAGGATGTTAAAGGTCCCTTCCAACCCTGAAGATTCTATGATTCTATGACTCTTATGGTCTGGAGCAACATAAAAATTATTTTTTGTTGTTTTGATCCATGTGAACAAAGTCATCACGGGCTGGGTGCAAGCATAAACTTTTATTTGACAATTGGCACAAGCAAAATGATGGAACCCTGTGAAAGTATAGGGAGTATGTTGTCAGGCAAAAGAAGGAGAGAGGATAAAGGAGAGGATACAAGGAGAAGAGAGAGAGAGAGAGACAAATGGGAGAGAAAAGTGTAAGAAAGTAGAAAAGAAAGGGTGAGAGAGAGTCAGTCACCACCAGGGATTCAGATGTCTGGCAAGTTTTCTTCAAGATGGTGTTCTGATCCTGGATGGGGCACAATGCGAGAGATTGTGGTGGGTCAGAAGCACCACTCAACCACCAAATGAGGCCACTTTACATACCCCGAAGTCCCTTTGTTCCCAAGGGCAGCTGTCAGTCAGCTGCCACAGAAGCCAGGTTCATTAGCATCAGAGACATTGGAGACAGGCTCGCCTGGAGGGGACTTCCATTGGCCTTGCTGAAGAAGCCATTAGTTTTTATCTCCTTCCAGGTGCCACCCCCTGCTCTGGTCAGGCCAGGCCAGGTACATTAGCATAAGTACAATTGAGGTGTCTTCCCCCACCCTATCTAGGGTTAATCACTTTAAAATTATCTTTTGAGTCAAATTCCAACTGTGAGATCAGCTGTGGAATCTCACAATGACATAGTAGAGATAGACCAGAAGTATAATCTAGAGATATGACAAAAATGAGACATTGAGTCAGATCAGGTAATGCGGAAGATAGAAGCAAATAAAGAAAAGTTGTGCTTGACCATGGTGAGGTTCCAGGCAGGCTTTTGCCTCAAAGGAGAAACTTGGAAGTTGAGTGTTGACAAGTGACTCGTGATGAGCCCAGTGACTAAACAGTCAGGTAAGGGGTCTCCCCCAGACAAAGCCAGCAGTAAGCTGTCTCCCCCCTATTAACTGGCCAACAACTGATGGGCTGGGTAAGGGCTACTCCAGACAACTACTCCAGTGTGCTCACAGTGGGCTGAGAAATGAGAAGCAACATTCCTGAAGTCTGAATCTGCCATGGAAGAGATGGGAAACTCAAGGACCATGTAAGGAATGTCAATGTGTTTGTTGTTCATCTCCTAGGATCAGACTGCTGGCCTGCTTAGGACTGTACTAGCACCCCAAGAAGAAGGATCACTGGGATGCAGCAGGATCCTTGGGTGGCGATACTTGTTTCTTTCTCTCTCTTTTTGCCTCTCTCCCTCTCTTTCTCTCAACAGTTTTGCCAAACCTTCACTGGGTCACTTCACATTGCTTGTGCTGTTTACTGTCTACCAAATAAAACTTTCTATTAACATCCTACCCTTTGTGCATGGACTTTGTTCTTGCGGGATCCTAATAATAAGCTACATCAACCACAGGGTAGATAGTAACAACCATGTAGAAGTTAGACTAGTCTGTTTCACTGCAAAGCCCTCAGAATTGTCTGAGAAGTGGCCATACACTTTGGTAAAGCTGAGAGATTGTTCAGAAAGCTGCCTTTGCCATCTCTGTTAAAAGAGACTTCAAAAGATCACCTAGTCTGATCTTTCATAGGAAAAATTCAGCATAGAAAAAATCCAGTTGCATCTGGAAAACCTCAAGTGATGGGGTCTCTGTCATGCCCCCCAGGGAGATTGTTATAGTGCATGATTCTTCTCAGTGTAAAAAATTTCTTTCTTATATTGATATTAAACATCTCCCTGTGTACCTTGTACCTGTTGTCCTCACAGTCCTAGTCCGTACTGGGTTCTTTGGTTATGTCATCCCAGGTACAGGACTTTGCACTTGTCTGCGTTAACTTCATACAGTTCTTGATAGTCCATTCTTCCATCCTGTCCAGGTTGTCCTGCAAGATAGTTCTCCTTTCTGATGTGTTCACCTCACCACCCGGTTTGGTTTCATCAAAAACTTGGCAACAGTCCTTTCAACCCCATTATCTATCTCACAGACTACCCATCCAATCTATATCTTCCTAGGCTGGACATTTAGATTCTGTAAGGATTCTTCTACATAGCTGCCAGTGTGAAAACCACCTTAAAAAGGGGATTTACTATACTGCAATTGATGACATTTTGACTCCAACAGTTAAATGTGGATTTAAATATTTAACTCCAGATATGCAAGCAATTCTAAAACCCAAACCCTGAAACTGGTTCTTATTTGGGTTTTTATCCCACTTATTAGTACTCTGTGGAGTTAAAACAAAATATATTTGTGGGCCTATGTCATATACAATATGTAGCACATATTTTACGTTATCCGTGTCAGCTTTGTTTCCTTCCTTTCCTTCTATAAGCTGCTAGCACTTAGGAGACAATAGATCTTGCCCTTTTGTCCTTTAAAGGACTGATGTTAGATTGTCTTGTTTGATTCAACAAAATTCTTTTTCTTGTATAAATCCTTACTAAAACATTAGCAGAGTAAATGACGCCATAATTTTAAAAAGACCTCTGTGCAGGTGGAAGTTTCTGTCTGTGGCTTAATTGGTTCTCTGTGCAGGCAGAGCCAGTTTGAGGATCTGTACCAGGTGCTTCTTCAGAGTTCACAGAATGTTTAATCTTACTTATCCATCAGCTGAAAAAAATACAGAGCTGTATTCTTTTATGGATTTAGACAACACCGTTGGTCATTAGAGAACAGTTCTGGTGAGTACAATTGTTAATGACCATCTTGCTATATAAGCAGCTTTTGTTTCATTTTGCTTATGCTGCAGTAGAAAACCCTTGTGTATAAACACTGATGGATAAGGTTCAAAATTGCTTCCAGTTGAGCAGACCAACTTATTGGGTATTTTGTTTTGCTGTTGTGAACATATATGTTCTTCCACAGTCTCATTTGCTTCACCTATCTGGAAAAATCCATGTTAGCTTTTCATTAGTAAAATCCATTTTCAGGTCTCCAGGAGGTAAATTATTTTTAAAATTAGTTTTTATTTTATTAGTCAGGTTGCTGGGTGTCAAAACTCTGTTTTGTGCCAGTGGCGCTTCAATTGAGTTTATTAATACTGATACAATCACTCTATGTCTCAGTTCAGTGTGACGCTGTTAGCCTTCTAAGAATAAAACATTGTTAAAAGACAACAGATAATTTTTTAACTAATTACTTTAGAATATTTTTATAGTATTTTCCAGTGCTAACCAGTTTTATCCCCTAGAGAAAGAGAATGTAAGCAGCAATTTTATGAATAGTTATCAGCTGGAAATCAGAGGGGAAACATGAAGTATCAGGGACAGTTTTATGTATATCCTTCCAGAAACTTTGGTCAATGCATTTGACCATGAGGTGGAAGGTAAGTTTACATAAAGCAATCTTGCAAGCCTCAGCATGCAAAAATAATATTAAATAGAATTAACATTTTCAAAAGTACCACACTATTTAGGAGGCGATTAGTCTCATGTGTCATGCCCATGATCTTGGAACTTTACCCTTGCTACCCTGCACTTTCCTCCTGAAACTGTCCAGTTCTTGTGCGCCATATTGATTTGTAACACAAAATAATAGAGAGAAAGTGAGAAAGTGGTACATCATTCTTGTTCAATAAAACTACTTCACTTTAGCAAGTCTGATATTTTCCTTTATAGTAGAACCAGGTTGATAGAGGAAGTGATAATGACAGATAAATCAATTCTAATTTCTGCTCTACACACTGACTAATAAATACATTAGTGAGATCATTAATATCATTATTCTAGGTACATTGTCCCTTCACCCTTTCTGAAATTTCTGAAATCTTGCATATCTGTCCCATAAAAGTGTTGCCAAACTGCTGCCTTATAGTAGGTTAAACTGAGACATATAGTGTGAGGTGATATTATAGAACTGAACAGTCCTGGAAGATGGCATTGTGAACCTGGCAAGCAGGGATTATTTTAATGACATGTCAGTAGAGTGAAGCTGATAGTAAAGGAGAGGAATGAAGGTTTATTGAAAATTCTGTATGCACTGGGGCAAACCCATGATCTGGGGTCACCTTAGCAATGGGGAGTAGAAGTTTGGTGGCAGCTTTGTTTAACATTAAATCTCAAAATTCAAGGATTAATTAAGCAAATGAATGAAGTGACTAGAGTAGTTATTTATGGCAGTGTTTAATGTGGTTAGCTCTTAAGGGGTTCTTGCACAACCTACTAATTCCTGGTAGCATGGTACTGGCAGCACTAAAATTAAATGTTTCGTTCAAGTAGGATGACAGAGCATCAAATTTAGGACATTCTTAATGCTGAGGAGAGCAAAAGTATGGGGAAGTTTTACAGAACACCTATGAGTAACATAATGTCTACCTACTTCCCCCCTGAGCCAAGCAACAACCTCTCACCTGCTAACTTTGCACTTTTCCTTTAGTGTACAGAAGTCTTCTCACATCATATATGAAAAATGCAGGTGTGTTCTCACTGGATGGTCTCTGTGAAAGTGAACTGGAAGAGCAGTGGGTGGCTGCCTGGGTGGCACATTTACATTTACGAAGACAAATATTTAAAAATATTGTCTGAAGAAAAGTTTTTAAGATGCAGAGTGTCTTCACCTCTGCAATGTTTTAGTATTTGTTGTGACTGAAGTGTCACAGGGCCCACGTCAGCTCTCCATCACAGAGGTACAGAGGAAGGGGAAATGAAGATCCCAGATCATTCAGGGTAACATGGAATATACCACTATGAGTGCCAGCTGGACACATACCTTCTCTGTGATCTATGCTCAAGTCTTCTCCACAATGCAAATATGCTCTTAGACATCTGGTACATCTGAGCACTTTCATGGCTTGTATTCAGCTTTCATTGGTATTTCTGTAGTGATAACTTGTTGTCCCTATGTTTCTGGTAAAGCTTTGCTCATCAAGGTGTTTTCCAGGGTGGTTCCAAGCGACTTCATTCATATCTTATAGACAGACTGATGAAGTTGGCCAGAACCAACCACAATACTATGATATTTTTCTTTCTTTGGTGCAATTGTTTTCTTGAGCTACCTGTGTTGCATAGGCATCGCTAGCATGGAGAAATTAACAGCCCATTTGTAAAATACCAGTGAAATTCAATGTAAAAGTATGGTTTACACTTTTAGAAAATCTGACTCAACATGTTGAGACCATGAAATATGAATTCACTGTCAGAGTAAACCAACATTTTATGTTCAGCTATTTAAAAGCAAGGAAGTATTAGCATCTCCTGTAATTTCTGATACACTGATATTTTGATAAATCCGTATATACGTGTCCAGAAAAATCTGTAACAATGTCACTAATGCTTGCAGCGCAGTATTTTAATTGTAAAATTCTCCAGTGTGCTAACTATTTCAAAATGTCTTTGCAAAAATATATTACTTGCTACCTTGAGATGTTTACAAACATAATATCCAGTTACAAATTTTACTATGACAAAATGTCACTAAAAAGTTAAAACGTCTGAAAGATTTTCTCCTATATTGTCTCTCTTGGTCTAAGCTAAAATAATGTAATATTATTTGAATTTCTGCCACTGTACATTAGGGTGTCTATCTGTTTCTGGTTTACCATATGGCTGTACATCTAACCTGATTTTGATAAAAAGCTTGGCAAAATTGTTGTTTATAGATTACTTTGTGCTTTCAACTTTTTTTTTTTTCCCAGCATAATTATTGAAACTACTACTAATGCATAAATGTATACATAATTTTCCTTTCTATATTTCTTTCTATTTCTCCAGTAATACATAGTCAAGACAGTTTTTCCCTTGTACCTAGGGTTAGATTTCAAGAACTAAATAAATTTGCTTTTGTTTCACTGCTTTCAGGTTTACCAGCAAACACCGTTGAGCCTCTGCAATGTATATGTTCTTGCTCTTTTTCCCTAACACAGTGTGTTTGCCATTTTACTCTGCTTTGCAATGTCACCATTACCTTCCCCAGTACTTTCCTACTAATATAACATTTAAGTTCATTTTTATGGATTGTTTTCCTGGAGCACACCCAAGACCTTCAAATGCAGTCTGGTATGCTGTAAACATGTCAGCATTCACTTCTTCTTGCTTTACAATATTGACTCTACATTTATGCTTGTTACTACTGGCAAACCAAAAATTGCTTATGAGCCAAGCACCTCAGTGTGAACTAAGTGTTTGCTTCTGTTCTCTCCTTACAGAAAGTACAGATAAAGTTACATTTCCCAGATGCTTGCCTTTCTTTATCTAAAAGAGGATCTGACTCTGAGCAGTGATTCTTAGTGGTCAGTACTCTGGTCCTCCTTTGACGTGTCACAAACAAACACATTTAGAATTATGAAACTTGTAATCTTTTACAGTCATTGCACATTTGAGATAAACAGTTGTACTGGCTGGATTTCCAGCAATTATATAAAAAAAATACCCATCATGGGAAGAGAGGTTTTGTCCCCCATCTGCTACACACTTCTCTCTTGCTTGTCAGCTATGCATTTTTTGTGACAGTTTATGTATAACTTGCTGTCTTCGGTTGTAGTTGGATTTCATTCTCTTTCTCCCTGTTCCACTATTTGGTGGGAACTAGTGTAAATGGGAACTAGAAGGCCAATATACTGAAAACTTTCCCAATACAGCAAGACTGAAGATGCCCTTCTTTTTTTGGTTCATAGAACATGTTTAAAACTGAGACTGACAATTTTCCCCAGGTACAAAACATGTCTTCAACTCCTTTGTATGTCAAGAATGAGTTCTTAGAGATTGTCCAAGCTCGAGAAAAGGAGGTTCCAGGGAAACCTAAGGAGGCCTCCAGGAAAGCTGTGGAGGGAGTTTGTGCAAGGACATGTATTGACAGGCAAGGGCTAATGGCAAAAAAGAGAAGGTTTTGGTTAGACTTGAGGAAAAAAATTATCTGTGTGAGGGTGGTAAGACAGTGGAGGAGGTTGTGGATGTCCCCATCAGGTTGGATGGGCTTTTGAGAAACACAGTCTAGTGGAAGGTGTCCCTGCCCATGGCAAGGGGGGTTGGAACTAGATGATCTTTAAGGCCCCTTTCAACCCAAAACATATTACATTTTATTATATGATTCTATGATTACTGTGCTGATACTTAAGGGATTTTTAACCAGAATGACTTGTTTTGCACTGGTTTTCCTGCACTCCTGTGCACAATAGAGTAATTTACATCACATTTTAACATTTACGTAGTTAGAATTAGCTTCCAGGTGGTCTCCTATGCATCAGTAATTGTACTATATTTTCATTATGCAAACAGAATAAAATACCCTCTTTCTCTCTCACATTTGCAAACTTTTCGTATGTTTACTGTAATAAATCTGCTTCCAATCATTCTATAAACAATGTGGGTTTTCTTTTTTAAATCTACTTCTTTTAAGCACCAGCAGATCTTCTGTCACATGGCGAAATAACACATATTTTCTTCTGAAACATGTAATGCTTTTATGAATTCTTTGCTACTGTCAAGGTGAGTGTCAGTGGTATGTCTGAATAAGCAAAACAGTATTTCTCATTAAGACATAATCAGACATGAATTTCCTAAGCATGATGGGTACAGTGAAGGGAACACAATTCCTCTTTTAAGGTTTGTCTTCTAAAATGCACTGGCCACAAGGACCACAAGGCTCCACAACCACAAGGACCAGCAAGCTGCAGCACAAACAAGCACAAGCACTGGGGGCCCAGGACATGCAGGCCAACAGCAGGATGGTTGACCTCAGCACAAAAAGGCTTTGCTGTGATACAGAGTTGAACATGTGTGGATGTGTGTTACCGACTGAAGAACAATTGATTTTTTCTATTACTCTGACTGTTAGGCAATAGAAATGCACTGTTGACACCAGTCCAGGCCAGTCTCTGTGACTTTTTCCTCATCTAATTCCCATCAGCAGCTGTCACTAGGGTTTCTGTCATCTGCTGGTCTTCTGTTCCAAGGGTCTTACACAACTGTGAAACTCACAGTGCCTACGTGACAAAGTTTGTCTATTTCTTCTTTGATTTCCAGATCATGTTTCACCAATCTAGGTTGGTTAGAAATGGGCAAATACATCCAAATTTTCCTCTGTCTGAGCCTTCAGGTAGGTTTCACCCCTGGCAGCCATGTTTTCTTATTTTTTGTGGAATTTCATTCAAAGATTGACTTTCTTGATGGCTTAAACTGTCAATTATTATACTCCACTTTTTAATTTGATATCAAACTTCACTTGGGCGTTTTAAAAAAAGTGGATGTCTGCATTCAATTTCTGTGAGTGTAGTTTCTTAAACAGCTGTGTAGAAATTCTCAGTAGATATGTGGATATTCAGTATGTGTCGTATATCCCCTTTATAAAAACATGTGATTCATACATAATTACTTTTCTTTTTTGCACAGGCAAGAACAGATTTGCTATAGTCTTAGTGCAACAACTGATTGTGATTCTTGCCAATGTTTTCACATAGAATCACAAACTACCTTCATGAACTCAGAACATTTGAATGACCAGAAAAAGGAAATCTTACCTCATTTCAGAGCTTGCAAATTATACCAGGGCAGACGTGGCTACTGCCATCCAGGGAGTGCACATTAAATATGACTACACATTTCACAGCTTGGAGAAAGGATGTGGTCATAGCTGCAACCAAAAAAGACTATCTGAGTTGTGTTATTTGATCTTTATGCTGTGACAGATTATTTGCTATTTTCTTAATGAGAAAAAGACAGCACTTTTACAGTTATTCTTATGATTTTTTAATTAATACTTCCTAATAAATGCATTTGGTTACTCCCAGTAATGAAGTAATACAAGTCTGAGGGTTTGTCAGAGGGAATCCTTAAAATGTATTTAACATCCTATACAATATATCACCAGTGAACTCTTAAATATCAAATATACTGCTGTTTGACTTCTCCTGTTCTTTAATAATTGCTATACTTTCAGTAACCTAACAAATATTTCACTGTAACTAGAATATACATTTATCATGCAATAAATGATTGAAACTCAGTGATGAGTTTTCCCTGAAATGTAATTTATGATTTACCTTGGCAACCTAATACCTGGAAGTTGTTTGCTGCTTCTGCTGAAGAGTGCAAAAGTTCTAAAAAGAGTGAAACTGTGCAATAATGCATTCAGAAGCCCCCCTGAATATTCTTTGTAGCTTATCCAATGGACATCATGGTTAAACTGACAGAAGTAAGCCTCAAAATCTTCTAACGGGCAGACTGTACTATTGTTTCTTAAGCATCATTAATTGCTCAGGTCTGTTGAATTAAGTGCTTCTTCAGCTCT
Source organism: Heliangelus exortis (assembly GCF_036169615.1). Lineage (NCBI taxonomy): Eukaryota > Metazoa > Chordata > Aves > Apodiformes > Trochilidae > Heliangelus > Heliangelus exortis. The sequence goes on from NC_092454.1 coordinate 44,937,191, forward strand.
CCTGCAGGAGAATTGCAAGTATAGGGCTGGCACAACTATTCCAAGTAGATAGAAAGTTGCATTGTCAGCTGCAGCAGGAGGAAATGTGTGCACATAGTTTACAGTGAATATGGCTGAAACATGTAATCAAAGCAGTAAGTGCTGCAGTGAAAATCAAACATAATTTTTTGACAGTTTTTCTATTGAACATAATGTGCATTGGTTCTATTGGAATTATTGAGCTAACTGCAGATTTGATTAACTTCTTAAACAAAAATGAAAGAAGAAAAAAATAGCTGTAAAACTTATTTTTAAAAGCAACATAGAGAAGAAAAGAGCAAGTGGACGATGAAGGGGAAAGACAAAAGGGAAAGACAAAAGGGGAGGGGAAGGGAAGAATAAAAGATAACTACATTTGAACTTTTAAGTCCATAAAAGAAAATAAAAATAAAGCATCCTTGAAAACTAAAATGAAACACTTCATTTAGTGTTCATTCAAAATATTTTGGCTGAAAGTACCCCATACAGGATTTGAAATTGATTTGAGTTATGAGAATGATGTAGAACAGATGAAAAAAAGAAACCTGCCTATCTGCAAGATTAGAAAGTGCAGAGCTTACTTTCTCTGCATTGTCCAATGTTTGTTTATGCTGAGGAGCAATATTTGGTAGATGTGGTGAGCTTTTCAAGGTAATTGATGCAACTGGTCATACCAAGGTGCTTGCCATTAAGACTAGTGTTATGTTAGTCACGACAGCAATAATTTACCAGCTGATATTTAGTCATTTGCTATTCACTTCCAAGAAGGATGCAATTATTATGGGTTTAGACAGTGTCCTTGACTCACCATATGATGCAGAGATGTTCCCAGCTTGGCGACTTTGTTAAAGGATCCTGAATCTTAACGTCTGCCTAAAAAATAAATTCTGCCAGTATTTCAAAGGTGGAAAGACCAGACATATGTCTGAGTCCTGTCAAGTGGCTGCTGTCCCAGCAAGGGGTTGCAAAACTCATTGGAGCCAGCTAGGGAAGTGGCTGGAAGGCACCTCAACTTGGGAGTTGCTTTTAACTATTCAAACATCTAAGTAATTATAATTTCTTTTTGAACAACATCGTTTGGGAGCTTATCAGGAAAATATCAACTGCATTTATTACTCTGACAAGAATTTAGTGTCTGCTTTTCCTCATTCACAATCAACTGTGTCAACTTGTGGCTTGTAGATCCTTAACTGACTCACTTTAAACAGAAAGAAAATACCAAATGTATTTGGTTAGAAGAAAAATGTGAATGAATGGTTTTTAATATAAAAAGTTGTTCTATGTTTTGTCTGAAATGTTTATTTCAGCTCTTACTTTGTAGATGTCAACCAGATAACAGAAAAATTTGCCTTTAGAGTACTTTGGGGTTTGGGCTTTCAATGATTTTCCCTTAATGATGTTCAGATAGATGAACATTTTTCCATCTGAAGTGAGAGGCTTCCAAGAACTGACTGAGGGTCTATACAGACCTCACTGTTGATGTGGCTACAGACTGAATTAACAATAAATATATGATTGATACTATTGTTCTGTGTAATTGATTCGCTGATCACTTTTGTATGTGTCTTTAGCCACCAGTGGGAGAGAGATTCCTAGAAGGGAACATTTATTATTGTAAGACTCCAAGTCAAAATTTGCATCAGTGCCAATACTTTTCACTAGACCAACTTCCATAACTGGTGCAAAAAACACTGCTGCAGATCACATATAAGAGCAGATCCACTTGACTTAAGACTGAGAAGCTACGCTACTTAATCAGGTGTTACTATTTGTTGGGAGGTTTTTTTGGCATTTTTCAATTCTGTTACCATTCATAAAAGTGGAGATGGTAACAAAGATATGAAGAGAAAATGTATTTTAAGCAGCTTCTTTTTTATTTAAGTGTTTTGGACTTTCAGGAAAATTTGGCAGAACAGAAATGAACTTGCAAAATACTTTCTACAGTATGAATCTGTGCTTTTTGGTAAGAGATTAAGCTGACAAATTTGAGGCACTATTATTCGCAATGAATAATCTATCTTGCAACTACTTTCAATAGTCTGAGTACTGAAAGTAATCCATAAGAAGAGATCTGAATTTATGGCAATTTGGAAAGAATGTAGTCCTAAGTACTTTGTGAAGGAAATGTAAGTGAACAATTTCTAATAATTCTCAAGGTATAGAGATATCAAAGGGCTCTTACGGGATTTTATAACTATTTTTATAGTTATTATCCTATAGTTATTATCCTGCACATCCTGTATCATGATAAATCCCATATGGTTTTACTGAGTCTTCACCCAAATTAAAAAATTTCCTTTACAGAAAGCCAATGCACTTTAGAACTCATTTTTATTAGGTAAAAGATTACACCTATGTATGCAAACTCTTTTCCTTAGTAAACATTCTTCTAATGAAAGTGGGCAAATTTATCATGCTTTCATGACTCTGAAATGCATTTTGGCATTGCATATTATCCCCACATTTTTTCTGTCCACATACTCTAGGTCTCCTTTCTGACTTTTATCAGCAAGTGCACGGCATAAGGATTTGCTTCAGCCAGTACAGTGCTCAAGAAAACTAAAGACTTAATTGGGTGGGATCCTCTCCTGGTATGAAACCTACAGTTGGTGATGAAGTACAACTAGGAAAGAGAGTATTCTTACTCTGACAGCTTCAGCCATAGGACTGAGGTCTGTTCCAGGAAAACTGTGAGGAAACAGAAATCTTTTCCCACTTATTTCCTTCACAATCTGTGACAAAGCAGTCTGTTGCACCTGTCATGCTTCTGTCAAAGCTTGTGCAGTGTAAGCACTGGACAGAAATAAAAAGAACCAAAGGGGAAGGAGAACAAAATGTGACATAATCAAAGTAGAATTAAAGAAAAGCAGAAAGCTAAGCATGTTTGTCTTTCTAGTTTTTGTGTTTGGGGTGCAGTGGAGGACTGAGACGGGATAGTTTTGTACTTTTTGCTTTGAGAAGCAGATGAGTTGAAAGGGAAAGCTGATGGGCTTTAGGAAGAAGTACCATGAAGTGCTGAGGTCATCTTTGGGAAGAGGAAACAGAGCGCTTTCACATTTCCAAACCAAGCAACAAAGTCCAACACTTCAAGCTTCTTAAAATTATATTTTAGGATTCATTTACTTGGTTCCCAGATTTTCACATATTGAGCAGGTTTCATAAGGGGAACCACGCAGGAAAGTGCATGGATGAACTTTCCATGTCCATTGGATGAAGCACAGAGTCCATGCAGGTCCCTGGTTAGACAACTCTTGGTCAGAGGAGATGTTAAAAAACTGCCCAACTGAATGAGATACTTTGTTGTTTCAACCTCATCCTGCTGTTTCTATCAGCCCTACTTATAGTTTGCTAATTCCATTAGGTTCTTAAATATTTTTTAAACAGTACTAAGAAGCTAAGAGCATATACTGACCTGTAATAGAGTTACTGTTTTCATAACAACCTTTTTCATCATACCAGCAGAGCATTTCCATTAATTTTGCCATTGTGGAAGCTGATTTCTGTTTTTCTGTTATTAGATTACCTTAGACCAAAAATGAAATAGCACTTTATTTAATAATATTTGCAATGCATCGTTGGACAAAAAATAGGTGAAAAGGAACAAAATAACTTGATATTTAATTCTTGGTGAGGTATAGAAGTCTAAAAGTCACCATAGCAGGACATTGTGACTGTTCTGTCACACAAATTGTTAGACAAAGTGCACCTGTAGGCTGTTTTTTTCAAATGCTAGAATGCTATTCAGATAAGTGATATTCTCCACTGTAGCCATCATGTAGTCAGCAATTGGCAAATCAGAATGAAATTCAACAATTTGTACTTTTTTAGAAAGAGAATAAGAAATAGGAACAATAGGGTGGAAATGATGCTGCACCAAAATATCTTTAACTGAACAAGCTTACTCTTAAGGAGAGTTTGAAAATTTTTCTTCTTCACAAAAAAACCCCTGCATTGTCTATAGTACTCTATTTTCTTTGGTCATAAAGATGTGTGACAGCTACATATTATGATTTAACTGTCAGTCAAGAAATGCATTTTGGAAAATAATGGTACTGTTCTGTTGCAGTATCCTAAGAGGCAAGTCTGGGTACACTAATTAAATACAACCCACTAGGTTGAAAGGTATGTGTCCTTCAAATATTTCCACTAAAGTCAACATAATTTCTGAAAAAGTACACTTTGTAGAGGTGCACCTGTTTCTACTTTGCTGTTAAAAGTACTGCATATACTAATAAATACCTTTAAATCCTGCACTTTCACCATGCAGATACATGACTCAGAATAATACTTCCTGCGTGACGAAGAGAAGTCTAGAACATAAATGGAGGGCGTCCTCTTTGTGATAGAAGTGTGTGTGCATGAACTCCCTGTATCATGGGGTCAGTACTGTGTGTCATAGATCTGCCTGCATAGAAAACTAAACAAAACCAAAACACTGTTAAAGGCAAATGAACAGAAAAACTGTTACCAAGGGGTATTATCTTTAAACAACAACCAAAAAAAATCAACCAGCTTGATGAAATGTAGACTGTAAAGTGATGCTGTTAACAGCTGCAAGCGTATTTTCAGTGTTTGCTCTCTACTTATATGTACTGAAGAGAACAAAATTTAGAATATGAGATCAATAATACTCAAAACCTTTCAGTTATTCTCAGCTCTTCCACAAAGCTTTTAGGGTAATCCAGAGTTTTTCCAATGATGTGTAGAAGCCAGAGAACACAGACATTCCCATTAAAATGCTGGGAAAAGGGAAAGAAGGGTCAGCCCAGAAAACGAAGAGGAAAGCTTGGCAGCAAAGGTTTCCAAAGCAAGCAAATGCACATTGACAACTGGAGGATTACCCAAGCAGTCAATTCCTCTATTCTGTTACTAGAAAAGGGCTACAAAAGAAAGGGAACTACTTCCCACTCCTATATTAGAGGCTTCAGACTTCAGTATCCTATATTCCTGTAAAGCATGTTGGCTTCTTTCCACCCAAAAGTTTTGTGCAGCAGCACTGATAAATATTTTAAGGGGAGCCAGATGAGGAAGAAAAAGGTGGACCATAAAAAAAGCAGGCTGTTAGACACAACAGTAAGAAATCAGAAAAAAGGAAAGAGCAAGAAAAGAGAGGGGAAAGGGTAGAGAGAGATTATAATACAGAGAGAACTGGAGAAAGAAAATGAAGAAATTTGCAAAAAAGATGAAAACTGTAGTTTTCAGGGGATAAATCTTTAACATAAATTATTCTATAAATAAGTTTCCGTATATATTTATTTCCTGCAAAAAAGCTTCTGAATTTCTTGATGTTATGCAACAAATATTGTTTACAACCTTAAAGATAACTTTAAATTTCTTTAAGGTTGATGCAAACAATTTTTGTATTTGTCCAAGTGTAAACATAAAAGAAAAAGAAAGAATGCTAATACAGTTAAAATTGTTCTTAGTTTGCATCTGTTCTCCTGGTGTTATCCTCATCTTTCTCCTCAGCTTCTCTAGATTCTGTGCTTGGTGAGACAGCAAGTGCTACAGTCAGTCATCATCATCTGGAGACCTCCACTAGGAGAAGTGTGATGTTCATTCTGATGGTTTCTTCTTCCTCCTTTCTTCCTCCTTCTGGTATCCAATTGGAGTACTTTCTTCTTTTTTTTTTTTTTTTTTTTTTTTTTTTTAGTGTTTACTAAGATGGCTTTATATGCTTCCTTTTCTTTATTTGTCTGCAGCTCCACATTACATATGATTTACTATATGATTCCTTTATGTGTATTGAATACTATACACTTCTTTGACTCTTTTGCTAACTGTAACATCAGTTTTGTACAGCTCCAGGTATACATTTCTCTAATTGACCATCAGTGAGCTGTCTAAAGCCATGGGGTCTTCAATGACGAGCCTGTAGCCCATCTCTTATTATATGCCTCTAAACTATATTGTCTCTCCACTTCTCAATGCCTCTGTTATGCCTCAAAGCCTCTGTTTCTCTTCTCTGTGCCATTATGCTACAGTTGTTAATATTTCATTTTACAGAGAATAATTACTCATAAGTTTTATCTGTATGAAGCTGGTTAGAAAATTTTCATTCTCAGCTTCACCAGCTTCAGACAGGCGAAGGAACTCAGAAACAGCAAACCTTTGCAAACTCAGCCATTGGAAACTCTGTGTAAAGCTTACAGCCTGTCAGTATCCATTGCAAAACTGTGTTACAAGACTATAGGACTACAGTGTCCCCTGTAATCATGTACTGTGTGATGACACAGGCAGATTCCTTCTGCCTGTGTCTGTATTGGGAAAATGTGTAGATCCTGTCTGGGATATTGGGTGAATTGGTCCTTGCATTACTGACAGTAAATAAAATAGATCAATGCTGAATACTGCATTAGTTATAGCCCATACAAACTCTCTGGGGTGAGAGTGGAGGGTGAAGTGAGGTGGGGGCAGTGAGGAAAATAGGTTTCTCTTACAGGACTCAAGATACGATACAAATGTGCTGACAGTGTCCAGTAACAGTGTGGCAAAAATAGGTTTCTTGCTTGAGGACAGACACCAAGATGAATGTGGGTTAATGGACAGAGCAAGTGAACTTTGGAAAGGTCTGGAGATCTTGTACTATCCATCAAGGGATGTTAAGAATGGATATGTTGTCCAACTGCTCTGACCAAGAATTCCATCCTGCTGGGCTGCTGGGGCACAGTTGGAAACCTCCAGCTACTCCGGGTTTCTGCCCTGGCTGAGGGATATGACTGACACTGTCCCATTTGTTGGTTCAATCAGTGGTGAAGCTGAGCATGCGTCCCAGGGACATGGACACACAGACAGAGGCACACAGCACACTGACAAAACTGGTCACACAGCCTGACACAGAGAAGATGCCGCCCTCAACAGCTCCATCAGACAGGACCCACATGCAGCACAAGTGCAGACAGATGCGGTCACTAGTGCAGCACACACACATAACACTCCAGATTCAAAAGCACATGATGTACATTTGCAGGTGCCTTGAGTCTTGGCACAGCCCCTCTGTCCACCTGGCACGTCTGCTTGCATCTTGGGCTCTCTTTTCCACTTGATGTGCCCTTTGTTCAGTGGACGGTCCAGCTCAGTGGTTGCTTCAAAACACAGCATTTGGAACTTCATCCCACAGACATCCCACATGCACAAGTCTCCCTGTCCAGCCAGTCCATCTTGAAGTTTGTCAATAAATACACACAGCTGCTGCACACCCAATGAATTTAAGGAAGATACAGACACTTGAACACCAGTTGTAAAGTTGTAAAATCCAGGTTGATCTTCCTGGAAGGGCCACCTACAAGTTCTTGACAGCTGTCCTGGTTACAGCTAATAGAGAATTATTTTTTCCCTGGTAGATGGTGAACTGCTGCGTTTTGGACTTAGGATGAGAACAAGGCTGATAACACACTAATGTTTTGATTGCTGCTGAGTAGCCAAGGGCTTTTCAGCTTCTCATACTGGCCTGACCAGAAGGAGAATGGGAGTGACGAATCTGTGAGGGGATGCAGTCAGCTGTCCCACACTGGCCAAAGGCATATTCCATACCATAACATGTCGTGTCACACTGAACAATAAAACTGTGGGAAGTTGGTGTGCAGGAGGCAGGGACTGCTTGGAGACTGGCTGGGCTTTGGTAAGCAGGTGGTTAGAAATCACATTGTGTACCACTTGTTTTGTATATTCTGTTATCATTATTGTTATTATTTCTTATTTTTCTGCCCTATTACACTGCCTTCATCTCAACCCACAAGCCTTAGCTTATTTCTGATTCTCTCCCCCATCCCACTGGTCCATGTAGTCTCCACTGGGAGAGAGTGAGACAATGGCTGTGTGGTGTAATACATCAGCTGCTGTGACTGGTGAGGTGGTTTCTTGTCATGGTCATCGTGTTTGTTTTGCCACATTTATGTTTCTGTATATTTTGTTTCTGGCTTCCCCCTTTACCTCTCAGTTTCTCAATTGGCTAGATCCTCAATAAGAAAACATGACTGCAAAAAAAATTCTCATGTTCTTAGATGTTCTCATCAACTACTGTGAATGACCAACCCTGATTTTCCTCCTGGTCTCCATTTCAGGTTTGTATCCCTGCAGGCTCTTGTTTGTGGTTTCCTCTGTTTCTTACTATTCTCTTTTTGGATTAAAAAAGATCCTTGATCAGATGGCCTGAAAGGAATAGACTACTTCTACACACTGTCAGAATCTGTGAAAAACATAAAGCTGTATTTCATATAACAGATGCAATTGTAGCTGGTATACTGTGCTAAGATAAGTTATTGCTACCTACACTTCACCAGGTGGCTCATCTCAAGTTATCTCAGGATTTCTTGGTCATGAGTGAGCTGAAAACTGAGGGTGCCACTCCAGTTACATAGCAGTGAGAACTAATCAAAAATAAAGTAATGTGAACTACAAAAAACTTCCATCCAGCTATCTAAATTAATTAATATTTCATACTGTTTATCTTGCTTAATCTTGATTGAATCATGGTAGTAATTATTACCATTTCATTTCTTTTGGCCTTCACTGACATAATTTCTTTAAGTCACCTTAGTTTAGTGCTTTTCTCCCCAGTGTTTCAGTTGTTAGCAACAGTGACATGCCACATTCACCTGTGCAAGGGGTTACCAGGAAATCCTTATCTCTTACTCTCTCTCTCCTTAATTTGCATCCCTCTCTCCTTCTAAGGATCTTACAGGTTTTTAGCAAAATAATTGTGAGAAAATAGTTATTCTGACCAACTGAATCACTTCAGGCTGTGTGGCTGAGAACTTCTCTAGGGTTGGTAAGAAAATAAGTTACAAAAGTAGGATGTCTGGGCAACATATCTATTTTTTTATATTGTTTGGGTCTTTTCCATTGAACGATTGTTTCTCTGGACAGTTTTCTGTGGCACTGTAGTTTATTACGCAACTATTTTCTAATTATTCTTCAAAAGACCTTCCCTTTTTTGAAGTCTGCCTATCCACTTACTGATGTCACCCATTTTTTTTCTTGATTTCACTGTAACATCTGGCTATTGGCTGAAAGACAAGATGATTTTTTAAAAAATAAATATTCCCCAATCTCTTAATAAATGATTTAAAACAACTATATAGATCAATATAAAGACTCTAGTTATTTTCTTCCTGATCCAGTCTTATCACATTGAATCAGGAATTTTCAGAAGCTTCTTTAACACAGTTTCTAAAGCTGTTTTCATGTGAGTTAAGATAAAATTCGCATTGCCCTGAATGACATCAGAGATAAAGTAACAGACCAAATTACTTTTGAAAATTTCTGCATAGCTGAAGTTCATGTCTATAAATCATGATCAAAGGCTGAGCTGGGCTACCCAGGAGTTTTTTGACCTCACCAGTCATATCAGGGCAAGGGATAAAAGAAAAGGTTCACTTTCATTTTTGATATGGATAATTATGGATAATATTCTCAGTAGAAAGTATGACAGCATGCAATATTCATTACTCTACAATCACCTTTTCTTGACTATATCATTATACTTGAATCTGCTGGTCACTTTGCAGAAGGGGGCTATCATGTTAAAGAAAGTGATCTTGTCCAACTTCCAGTGTTCCTCTTCTAACATATGACTTCAAGCTATCAATAGTCACTAGGTGTAATTATTCAGCTTCCCAATAAAATATTGGCTAAGGAGGAAGAGAACTGCTTTTCATTGCAAGTGCACAACTGATAAGAGAAGGGAAGATTGCTAAAATTACTCCTTTGCTAAGCTTCACATCCATTTTCCCAGCTTTTAAGGAAAAAAGGTCTATTTTCCAGGCTGGCCTTTCTTCTTTTTGAAATTGAAATAGTAGGTTTTGAAATGGGAATGCTATTATTATATAAAGTACCAAATGACATATCTTTTATCAGAAGATTCTGTAGGTGATGTCAGATAAAATAAAAATCAGGTGTCTCATACACAGTGAGAAAGGGCAAACTGAGTTTACCCGCTTAGGTAAAACCCTTAGGTTTTTCTCTCTAATATGATATTCATAAACATGAATTACCTTTTTAATTTGCAGAGAAGGATGTCCCTCTTTTGCTCTAGCCTATCTTCCCTTTAGCATTTACTGTTACACAAACGCAGTTCTGACATACCTTGAGTAAGAAAACAGGCCACCCATATAATCCTGTTCCCAGTGGAAGGATACAGATACTACAGTGACGAGAGTTCTTTAAAAAGGTAAAAGGTGTATGTACAAACCGAAGAAGGCAAATGCCAAATAAGCTAACTAACTATTTTTTCTCTAAGGAAAGCACATATATTTGCTCCTTTAAAGTGTAAACATCAATTACACTGAATAAAACCATCTCAACTTCTAATCCAAAATAATGCTTTTGTATTTGAAATAATTCTTTGTGGAAGGACATAATACAGTTACTTTAAAAAAAGCTTGATCGGAGTTGTGTTTACAAACACTTGGTAGCCCTGCTATCATGGGATAAAAAATCTTATCTAGGGTGGAAGTGTTCACAGGGCTAAAAAAACTCCACTAGTCTGCTCTCTTTTTTAATAAGAATCTTTTACTTCAAGAAGTCACTGAAATACCAACTGGTATCTAGCAACAGATTCCCTGGCAAGGGCCTGTCTTAAAGAGAGGGAAGTCAATAAAAGTGAAGTGTAAGTGTACTGTGAATGGCACGTTCTTGTAGGCATTTTTCCCTAAATTATACCATTCCTATTCAAATACCATCTTGAGAGTCTCAGACAGTGTCAAGTGCAATCATTGTTATTGCAGTTGCCAAGGTAATCAATTGAAATCATAATGAAGGGAACAGAAGGAAATCAATAGAGTCTGAAATTACAAATAAAGAGACGCTATCGTTTAAAAGCATTTGGCTGAAATCTTCCATATTAATGGAGTCAGAAATGGCTGTGTCATTCAGAAGCAGAGTGGTGCATAATTCACTTGAGTGCATTAGAACACCTAAAAGCTATTGCAGCAATTAGGGCTGCCTACCAAGAAAGTGTCCACCTTAGAACAAGCATCACTGAATTGTTTGTTTAGTTCCAATATGTTTTCATATTTAAAAATATAATTTCTTTCCCCCAAAACACACAGCATGATGCAGTCTCAGTAAACACAGCTTGTAGCTGATATTTTGTTGAAGAAACATATCTAATATGCAGAATCTCTTCTGGAATTTTCTTTCAGTTAAATGCCCTGCTCACATGTAGACCCACCAGAAAGACATTTATGCCCCTTCAGTTCCAAAGTGTCCACAGGACATTCGTAGCTATTGGTGCATAAATTTCACCAGTATATTCACATTATTTAAGGGAGTTTTGGGGGTAGCATACCCCTGCACTTAGATGAAGACATTCTATGTGTAACCAAGAAGTTATTGTCCATTTCTCTTTATTTTTGGTACATGAGTAGCTGTAGTCCTTGGGCAGGTAGGAAAATATGACCCTTTCTTTGACTGCAGAGAGACAAGCACACAGAGGAGAAAGAGCTGAATATGCACCTCTACTGTGAGTGTTCCACTAACCAAATGTTGTTATAGCACCTTGCAAGGCCCAGTAAATAATTATTCAAGAGGAGAAGCTAAGCATGATGTTATAGTCTGTTACTGCATTCACTTGGGAGGGAGAAGACATGGGTTCCAGCTTCTGAAGCAACTGGAGCAAGGAATTGAAGTATCCATTGGAGCAAGAAAGCCAGGACTCTTAGAGCTAGTCATTATGTTATGCAGCTATGTTCCCTCCCTCTCTTCTTCTGGTGAGTGAAGTGGTGAATATTTAATAGTTTCATGCAAAATGGAACAGCTTCCAGAGGAGAGGTTGAAAAAAAACTTACAACACCCTATAGCACTGCTCTTAGGTGTTTTCTGTGCAAAGCAAATTACCATCATGTGAGCAAATTAGATTGAACCCTTCCTGAAGAGCACTCAAACTACTTTATTGCTTGTGAAGAAGGAGATGGGCAAGTGTCCATGTCGCAGTTTTTTCAGCTGCATTCAGAAGAAAAAGATGTTATGGGTCAGGTTTTTTTGCCGTTGCCCTTACCTCACTGAAGAGTGACTTGGCTTTCCTAAGAAAATTTTTTTTAAAAAAAACAGAGACCAGGAATGGGAACAAAAACTAAGAAGGTATCTCCCTTTTTACTATTAGCAAAATGTCCAAGCATTGCACAACCAAGGGCTTTTAGTTGTTGTTGTTCCAAAATATCTATTGACTTTTGCATGACATTTAATAAAAATTTTCTATTACCAATTGCATAACAGCAATTAAAATCCTCATCAAATCTCTCTTAACTACTTACAATCTTCAACTGGGGAGCATTTTCCTTGGCAAACATCTGCAGTAAGAGGCTATTTAATCTTCATAAGTGAAACAGTCAGTTATGCTAATTTGTCTCTTTTATTGTCAGTTTACATTGAAATCTTCTACAGATCTGGACTTCTGCAGTAGGTGTGGCAAGGCACACTTTGCCTTGCTCTGAGAAGAGAAAAAGCCTTTGCCTTTATTCTGTGATAAAAGCTGCAGATATATCTGATCATTGTGTGTCTCTGAATGGGTTCAAAGTACTTTGCTCTGTAGTCTGCAGTCCCTGATTGGAAACAGTTAAGAAAAAAACAACTTCAGTGGATTGACTTCTTGGTTCAGTCCAGTGAATCCCTACATGTTAATGCAGTGATGTATTAATAAATTAACTAGGTGTAGGATATTAAAAGCACCCAAATTTTTCCTTTCTCTGGAAAACTTTGAAAAAGTCATGAAAGAAAGGGAATAGTCCTTCTAGGTTAAAAGTCAGAAATGGTTATTTTTTCCCCATGTCATAATACCTGTCACTGGGATTTGTTCTCCTTGCTCTAGATTTGTGATCTCTGGGCTATCCTTTCAAGAATTTCTGGATAAATACTCTCAAAAGTAAAGTTGTAGCAGATTTGAAGATACATGACTTTCTTTCTGGGACCTGTAGCTTTTCCTTCTGGCACCTGACTCAAAATTTAGCCTGTGAATCTTTTCTCACTTCTTCTTCTTGGGGTTCAATTCTCATTTTCATCACCTAAGGTAGCACAAAACCTCCCTCCTCTGCTTTATTTCTTTTTCTCCTGGAAAGGATTTCAGCTTTTACTGATGAAAGCAGGAGCAAGTCCATCTCTAGGAGAGGCCTGTATGCAATTTGTATTTTTAAAGACATCTTTGCAAAGGAGGGAAAAGCCTTCTTATAAATGCCTTAATAAAAGCTAAGAATACATCAAACAGGTATTTACACTTTAAATAATGTTCTGAGTGTTTCTTTACTGTAAAGCCCTTGTAGCAGATCAATACCATTTACACTATTCACTTGCAGCAAGCAGTAAAAGTCTTTCACTTCAACAGTTCCCAGCCATTTAACATTGTTAAAAAGACAGCTAAAACATCAATTGGGGGCATTTGCTTCTAAGCTGAAATGCATCGATTAGTTTTCATGACATTCACTGTGGAGATACAGGATCAGGCAAGAAGTGAATGGGAGGAGGAAGAAAAAGAAGTCAGTGCACCTTTTCAAGTTAATGAAATAAGTTGCATACTTCTGCTCAGTAAGAGTAAACCTTTTGAAGGGATTGGCTTTTCTATAATACTGTGTTAATAACTAGTCCTCTATACATGTAGTATGGATTGCCCTATAAATTGATTTTGCTGTACATATGCAAAAACAATGGCTTTGAGAGTCTGGTCTGTGACGTTTGTCATGTCAAATCAGTTAGGCAACAGTGTAAATTTGTGATCAACGCCACTTCAGTGGGAATAGGCATTCATTATAAGTGAACTCTACAAGGACTATGCAAGTTAATGAAATAGAAATTAATTTTTCAAGGGTTTTGGGGCAGTTAAAAAAAAAGTTATTACTTAGTTGAGCTAATGAATGCCTTTGTGTGATGACAGATCAACAAACCATTATTAACCATGTACAGAGAAACAATGAGGCTGTTAGATCCATTTTAGCACTCACACTGCAGAAGAAGAAAAAAAGAAACTTCTCAGGGAATAAAAAGAATCAGAGACTTGAATACCACATTTTTCATACTCAAAGACTGTTCTTTTTTTGTCTTTCTTGTCTTTCTTCTTTTTGCATTTTTTTCCCATTTTTTCATTGTTTTCCTTAATGACTGCACTGTATTTGAAACCAACAAATTTTGATAATTGCTTCTTGCTTTTTCATTATTTTTGTAAACTTCATCTCTCTGAGACAGGTTATATAGTTCATGGAAGCACAATATAAATTTGAAGCAAAAAGGAAAAGAAAATTTGAATAGGCATTCAAAAAGGGTTGTGAGATGCAGATTCTTATGTTTACCTGTCAAGTAATAGACGATATGTTAAATGGTGAAACTAAATCAGGAATAGAGAAATTGTATTATTTCTGGTTTATAATATATGTTCCTTTTCTACCAAGTATTATATAACTATTAGAAACAGATGGTTTGAAATAATGAACTAATGAAATTTGTTTCAGGGGATATTCCAAATTTTTATCTTGTAATATTGTGTCTTGAATCTTGTGAATTTCAACTTCCCTCAAAAAAAGAAAAAAAAAAAAAAAAAAAAAAAAGGAATACCTGTAACTAGGCCCCATTAATCTCTCTGTCTTGGGTTTATATGGCTCAAAAATGGACTTCACAGCATCACAGGATTCTGCGTGAGTCCCAGGATCCTGTGTAACTATTCAGTAAGTGTCATGAAGCATCTGTGTACAATGATAGTTAGTCATATTAACAGTATGAAGTCATTTAATTAGCTCAATGAAATGGCAGCTCCCTATTCACTGATGTTCTGTTTATTGTACACTCATCCAGAGAGTCAATAAAAATATGCTTAGCAGATAAACCTGAAATCATAATTCCTTCCATTGCCCACAGAGTAAAAAATCTTTTAAAAAGATTAATTAGTAATTTTTCACGTTTTCCACATTTTCCTTTAAGTACAATCATCATCATTCTGTAAAGGTACAAATATTTCTTGACAAGAAGGTCTATAGCTCATAATTTAATCATGATGTGATTTTCTCCTCCCTCAAGCTTTCCCATTTGAATGGCCTTCCAAAGACAGGGAAAAGCCAAGATATAGTAAGAAGTAGTGTCTTAAGTCTTAGCAATAGAAGTAGTTTTATTCAACTAGGTTTCCTGAGATACTGGGTACAATCTAGGTGGTGCAGAAAGAATGTGCATAGGAAATAATCTTCATAGGATCACCTCTCCTATGAAGATTGACGGAGTTGGGGTTGTTAACTCCTGAGAAGAGAAGTCTCTGAAGACACCTTATTGTGGTCTTTCAGTATCTTAGAGGGGCCTAAAAGAAAGCTGGTGAGGGACTCTTTAGGATCTCAGATAGTGGTAGGACTGTGGGGAATGGACTAAAGCTAGAGGTAGATAGATTCAGATTATATGTTAGGAAAAAGTTCTCCATGAGAGTAGTG
This sequence comes from Heliangelus exortis, assembly GCF_036169615.1. Classification (NCBI taxonomy): domain Eukaryota; kingdom Metazoa; phylum Chordata; class Aves; order Apodiformes; family Trochilidae; genus Heliangelus; species Heliangelus exortis. The sequence continues at coordinate 44,952,604 of NC_092454.1, forward strand.
AGACATTGGAACAGGTTTTCCAGAGAGGTGGTTGAAACCCCATCCCTGCAAGTTTTAAGGCCAGGACGGATGAGGCTCTGATACAGTGGGAGGTGTTCCTGCCCACAGCAAGGGGGTTGGAACTAGATGATCTTAAAGGTCCCTTCCAACCCTGACAATGTTATGATTCTATGATTTTGAGGAGAGCCAGAAGGTGAATTATACTTTTGATATCTGATGTCAAATAGTAGATGTCTCTACTTCTTTTAAGATAGGGTTAAGGGAGCGTGTGTCTTCATTACACTGACTAAAAACAGGAGGTTTGTTTCACCTGTATCAGCACTGGACAGCATTCAGATATCAAATTTGTTGCAAAAAATATTTTTAATAAGTTTTTAAATACCACTGGCTTAACTTTTGGTTTTATGAGATGAAAACAGGCATGCTCTTAGGAAAACCACCCATAAATTATTTTAATCTAAATTTAGTTCAAATAAGATGGAGATTTTATGGATTTGGGTCAATAGAGATCATACTAAAAGTGTTCACTGCGTCATTCTAATGAGTTTGAAGAAAGACTGCTCTATTTTTCATTTAATCTGTTTTTGCCATGTTAGTATGTAAGTAAAATATTTACTGTGGAATAAAACAAACTTGTTGCCAAAAATACCCAGAAGTAGGAGATGCCCCTGAAGTTTTGTTCTAAACTTAATTCCTCTCTAAGAGTTACCATCTGAGTATTGAGACAATGACTTTTCTGAATGTAGTTTTGATATCCTAACAAATAGGTAAAATGTGAGCAAGTCTTTTGCCAGCAGAAATGCCATATTTGCCTGCATTTGGACAGATCTATTCTTCCAGCGAAATGTGAGTTTGAATCTTGTCAGACACTAGAGAGAATTTTGCCTAAAACTTTAGGATTGTGAGTTTTTGCAGTAGGAGCTGGAAAAAAACCCCACATAGAACTTCTAAAAGGGTCAAGCCCTGCTCTGTTTGTGCATATGTCTGAGAAATAAATAGGGCAAAATCTTCCACTGATCTACCCTTACTATTTACTTACAGTCTGAGAAATATACCTGCATCCTGAGTGGTCCATTTCAGCTGCAGGCTGAAAGTTGAAAGTAGAGGAAAAGAGAGAGAAGATATATCTGTGGAACAGGGGCATTGTGACTCAACTGCATGGAGCCACAGAGGCAGAAGAACAGAGTGATTACTTGGTCATCAAAGACTTCTTGGGAAGGGCATAAGAATGTTCTCAAAACTGCACTCACAGCCAGTTTGGAATAAAGTCAGGAAATTATAAAGAAGACAGGACTCTTCCCCTTCATACTCCTAAGAAAGTTCCTTGGTAATGAATATAGTGAGTGACCCTTCATAATGAATGCGATCATTCAGGTGTCCATTTTTTATCCCAATATACTGAAGAAGCAGGTTTATATGACCGAGATATGTCCCTGAACCCTTTAACTACCATGTTTCTACAGTGACACCAGAACCTCCCCATTGAGTCCTTTTTAACATTACGCAGAGAAGAGGTCTCCAAAGTGTGCAAGTTTCAGAAATATACACAGAAAGTAATATGAGAGGTACCCTTTTAATAACTCCAGAAAATCTGCAGCAGCTTGATTTTCTTATATGCCAGGAAGACTACAGAAAAGAATTTATGAATGCTTTAGCTCTGTGGGAAGTTTTTGTTAGTGGAAGTTCTGTTCAGACCTGTAGGAACTGCTATTTCAATATATCTCCTTCTCAGAGGCACTGTTAGCAACTGAGATGCCCAACCATCTGCACTGTCTTGCTATGGAACCAAGGTATCCTCATTTAAGCTCCCCTCTGGTAGGGGCCAGTAACCAAAATGTGAATACAAAAGTCATTTATAGATTTCATACCTTAATTTTCTTCCAAAGGGTTAATATTAGCATGGTTTGTATCTCAGTTGTAGTGCAAGTGTTTCTTCTTTAAGAGGTATGGAAAGCTCACTAATATTTTCTTAGATTCAACCGTTCTCATTGAAAACTCCCTGAAAAGAATGCCTAAAATTTAGTTTCTACACCTCAATATGTGGCATCAGTACTTAGCAGCTGAATGCACTCAGTGCATCAAAAACAGTAAAATCCTCACTCTACAAAGTGAAGTGAACCCAATCAAGATCCAAAAATTTCAAGCACTAATATTAATTTGCAAGATTTATTACATGAAAGAGAACAAATGTTAGTCAGCAGCATGTATAACATACTTCTCAGATTCTGTTTGACATCAAAAGATTTCCTAAATTTCTTTACCCATATAATTTTAGTAGGGATGACACTTGCACTTTGAAAATAGAAAAAAAAAAATTGGGCAAATGGACACTAAGTACAAAAATTTTATTTCACATTTAAGTAACTAAAAATGCCAGGTTGCTGTTCCTCAAATTGCCCTTTCAAAAATTGTGTCTATAAAATCAAAACATGCCCTTTGTGTGAACTTCAGCTAGTTGCCAATAGCTCTGCAATGAGTTAGTCTGTGGGCTGCCTGCCTTCTGCAAAAGGAGTGTCTGGAATAGATCAAACTTGAAAGAAAAAAATAATCTTTCTTTTTTAATTTATTTTATTTTTTTAAAAAGTAATATTGTTTCTGTATTCAGGACAAATTCAAAGTGGAAGGATTCCACTCTGGCTGTTTCACTTCTTGTTTTCTTTTTACTGGCTGACAGTTTCTTTATTCTTTGTAGAGGATGTGTACCTGTTGCAAGAAACCATTCCTGGAAAGGTCATTCATTTGTGTATGCCATTCAAATAGTTTAGGAACTGTGGTATTGTAAATATTAGAACATTATTTAATTCACTTTTCATTTAAAAAATTATAAACCATTAGGCTTTCAAAATTAATTTTATTGAATAATGGGTTGTTAAAAATAGGCTAAATTATTTGATCTGGTAAAACAAGGTACTGTTCATTGCTATATTTACTGCTTAGATATTCCACCCCTTTCAAGTATGAGAGGTATTATTATTTTTTTCTAGGCTGGAGCCCCTTTATTTGGGTAATTCTTCCTGAGGAGTGTGAGGCTCTGAATGTTTTCTCTGGAAAGGCTCTTTAAAGGGAAGGTAACAACCCGGTCATAGTTCTGGAGATGAATACAACACAGATATATGGACACTCTTCATCAATTTACCTTAAGGTTATCTACACAGTTATGGAAAGATATGGCTTTAGCACAGGAAAGCATATCTGAACTAACTGTAACCTTTCAGCACTGAAAACTCCACTCCAGCTCTAAAAATCTATCAGGGCAGTTGTGTACATACACACTTTGTGTATCATGGCAGTGTACATGTATATAATGTCATAATTTTTAATCTCTTATTATATATATTTAATTTTTACCTTAGATTAAAATTATCCTGGAGACAACCAAATGTTTATTAAATAAATATGTAAGTTTGATGTTGTCTGAAGTGTGATTCTGTGATAGTATTTAAAAGACTTGTAGATGCAGTACCTTAAGGAGAAGGTGTAGTGGTGGATTTCAGAGTGTTGGGCTTGCAGTTGAACGTGTTGATCTTAAAGTTGTCTTTCACCTAAAATAATTCAATTATTCTATTTCATGGTTCTAAGAATCTCATACCTCTCAATTCATGAAAACTTGTACTCTCTAATCTTCCAAAAAAAAAAAAACGAAAACCCCAAAACAATTTAGTCAGAATTTCCTATGATGAGAAAAAGAGTTCGTTTAGCTCAAGACAGCCTTGGAACTAGAGTAATTCTTTCTTCTCAGTTGATCCAAAGAGTGTGAAGAAGAGGAAAGATCTGAGGAAGTAATAAGAAGTGGTTGGTATAGCCCTTTGAGCAAACCAAGACAGTGATAGAACTTTACAAAATAACATTTTGACATGAGGTTAATTCCTGACATCTTGGGATTGTTCAAAAGGGGTTCTTTTATATTTAAGGGTCTAGTAGAAACAACTACCCATGCTGATCAAATGCAGACACCATATTGCTCTTAACAGGAGATTCAGAATGGTGAATAGTTCTTTACTAAATATAACCATATAATAAACAATTGGGTTCAGATCTATTAAGAGCCTCCCCACAGTGACATGCTCACTTAATCCCCACTGCAGTCCAGCTGCTAGTGATCGGAACACTGCAGGATGAGGGATTTTCATGTCTGAATTTCTGTAGGTGCTACATTGGAATAATAACTCATCTATCTTGCAAGAATGTTGTGTAGATTACATACTTAATGTTTGTACAGCACTTCTGGTGTGTAAAATACCATGAGATGCCCCTTGTCCATATAGCAAAAGAACTAAGAGAAATGGCTTTAAACTGGAAGCGGGTAGACTAAGTTAATCATTAGGAAGAAATTTTTCCCTGTGAGGGTAGTGAGACACTGGAACAGGTTGCCCAGTGAAGTTGTGGAAGAGTTCAGGGACAGCTTGGATGGGCCTTTGAGCAGCCTGGTCTAATGGGAGGTAACCCTGCCCATGGCAGGGGGGTATGGAGCTATTTTTAAGGGCCCTTCCAACCCAAACCACTCTATGACTCTATGATTTTATAAGTATTACTGTATTAGAATCTTTGCAGCTTCTTTTATCTTAATATATTTTATCTGTATATTTTATCTGTAATATATTCTTTGTCTGTATCTGTCCATGTGTGTATGTGCACCCTGAATAAAAGTTCACTACAAAAAAGTGGATCAAGTTTTTTTTAAAATGGCCATGTCAATCCTATCACTGGCATACAGAGAAGGTAGGAACTAGCCAGGTGACACAAAGTAAAGCCTCAAAGAATGATGGTAGCTCTGGAGATTTTGCATCTAATCACAAATGATTAATGGAAGCTGGGGAAGCTGCTTCAAAAAACGCACTACCTTTCCTTTTTGATTGCTAATTATTCATGAAAGACTAAGAACATGAGTACACTGCAGCAGGAAAACACATTTTAAAGTATTACAATAAGAGATAATCGATCACCTAGTTACTATGCAAGCAGCTAAGTACAGCAGGGCCAGCTGTGCTAATTCAAGAGTCAGTTTGGGAGTTCAGCAAAACCTCTTAGCACTAAGGAACTTATTTCAGACTTTCAATTAAAGATGAACTGAACAAGCTTGTACATATCCATGAATGTCTACGATAAGAAGTTCACCTACTGAAATTGTTACAAAACCAGAATGGCTTACTTCAGCAAGTGTAACAACAAAAATGTGATATTTTACTTTAATTTAATTATATTTTATTTTACGAATTTAATTATATTTTATTTTATTAATTTATTAGGACATGGACAAGTGTTTTCCAAATCTATGAAGAAGCTGTGTTTCCTGACTGGTTTACAGCTTAGAGAAATGTGAAGTAACTTTTTTATTATTTATGCTTTTCACTTTCATATTCTTTTAAGAGTGTATTATTCAATAAGGAAAAAAACCCCACCCACTTACAGATTAGGTAAGTATTTAGGCAATGACAAAAGAACAATAATTAACATCTTCTCTGTATTTGTCTTTTCAAAGTGCAATATCTTCAGGGTATGTATCTTCATATATATATATATATATATATAACATATGTATATTAATATATCTTCATTTATATATCTTCATATATATCTTCTATAATTTTTAGCATTCCTCAATCAATTGAATAAACAAAGACACCATCTATAGCTCCCTCTTTTTTGTTTTTTGTTTTTTGGGTTTTTTTCCTAGGTAGGAATCCTTAGACCATAAAATCCAGATTCTGTTTTGTATGGATGACTTATAACATCATCTCTCCCAAGGCTGCCAAGTTCCTCAAAGAAACAAAGAGATGCAGAGGTTGCCGCAAAGGGTTTAAATCCTATTTTTATCATGGTATAAGCAAGGGCCATGTATATAAGACAGAGAAACAATGAAAGTACCAAGTTACACTGCATTCTCAATTATGGTACCTCGGTGGGAAACAATGCTGTTTTCATTGATATACAGATGAAATATCAATCTTAAACCTGCAATTCATTCAGGCAATATAATTTTATTCAGATATCTGAAGATCACCTACCTAATTTTATGTTCTATGAAAGTTAAGAATACCCCTGTCATTTTCATTCAAGTATTAAAATTTGAGGGGAATCTGAAACAAAAGGGAGTTAGGTCCTTAGAAAGAGTTTTGAGAGGTCTCTCCCTGTGCATGCTCTTCTAATGGTGAGGAAACGGAAACCAACTGAAGGAACAAAGAGGCCATGACCCTGGTGAAAACAGACTGCTGATCAGAGGACTCATTCAGAGGGAAGGTATCAGGGCTGAGGAGAAAGCCCTTCGACTGGTGCTTGTTTAGCCACTGCAAAGCAGAAACAGTGATATGTTTTTGCTCTAAACCCAAAAGCTTCTCTCAGATCATGTGTACTTCTTCAGTGGATATACAAGAGCTCACAAATAGCTGAGATGGACCCCACACAGGAGTGGTAGGTACCATCTACCACTGTATCACAAAGCTGAAGAGCCCTGATGAGACAAGGGTTACAGTTTGAAAATACAGCTGAGATCATTGTCTTTTCCTTTTCAGTCACTTCACAAAGTGAAACGAAAATACCAAGGCTATAAGCTACCACAGATATTACAAGATGGAAAGCATTTTCAGCAGTTCTTTGCTCCCAATCCTGGATCAATCATTCTGCCTCTTAGCTGAGCAAAAGGGCATCAAAATTAGATTTGACTGTGACGAAGATTTAGAGGAAAAGAGAAGATTCCTTAAGCAATTGAGCCTATTAGAATTATAACCAAAGCCAATTCACAGGGGTAAATATTTCTACCTCTTTATTTGTCAGTGTTCCTACTTTTCAGACCATAACAAATGAGGTTGCTGTAAGGTCCTTTGGTAACTGTAAGAAGATACATGCAGTGGAATGTGTCAGTTGTGATTTAACTGTGAAATATAGCATTGCAGCTGATCTTACATTTTCGAGGCATTAGAGCAGCTTCTGCTGTCAGAAACTAATAATAATACATATCTAGAAGGAAAACACTGGGACAATTCTGATATCTGGGAATCAAGAGTAATTGATATTGCAGTACTGCAAAAATACCTTGTTAGTGAATTTGTGCAAATAAACCCCCCATGATATAGTTTCTTTGTTCTTGTTCTTCCTTTCTGCTGTGTAAGTGATGCATTACACTGAGGAAAAAGCCCTTGTCTGATTCTATAAGCACATCACTTGCCTCTACTAATCAGCTTCCCTGAATACCTAGTTATTTTTCTCATCAACATGATTTCCCATTATTTATAAAGAAGCATCTGTGAGATGTGCATGCACAAGAGATACCCACTCCTACTTTGGATTTGTTGTTTTCCTTACAGAATAGAAGGTGATTTTGACTGAAAAAAACCCCAACAAAAAAAACCAAAAAACCCCAACACAAAACCAAACAGAAAAAAACTAAAACAAACCCACTCTCATTTAGCACTCTGTTTTATTATATTGCTCTGAGATGAAGTCAACAGTGTAGTGTTGAGCTTATTCTCCAAAAGAAAAAAAAAAAAAGTGTGAAAGAGGGATGATGTGAGAAGCTATGGGATACATTAGGAGACACTTAACCCTGCCACAGAAGGTTTTTGTTCTTTATTTGGTCAAATATTAAAACTATACAAATATCAAACCAAATGAAAAATGTGTGGAATTTAATTTATCTAAGTCAAATCAACTTCAGGAAAGGTACTGGAAAGCAGCAGAAAGATATTTTTGCAAACATGGGTATCCAGTCCATACAGAGTGTAGCATTGCATTGCCTTGGATAATTCAAACTAATTATCTTTTGATTTATAATACCTTTAGGCTATTAGTTTACTTATTGTATTTACTGAATGTAAGACTTCTAATACAGGAAAATATTATGGTCTTTTTTCTGTGTTACAATAAGTTTTATGGTGGACCACTGAACAGAAGTGACTTCTTTTTCTTTTTTCTTTTTTTTTTTTTTTCCATGGCAAACTACCAGGCATTACATAATTAGTTGTGGAAAGAAAGCCAGCCTTTCATTTAGATTAAAATAAGTATAATTTTGAAAAGTAAAAAAAAATCACATCTACATTAATGTGCCTTAAATAAATTTCTAGAGTCCAATTTCAGGTTGCAGAGAGCTTAGAGAGATACTAAATCAGCACAGAAATACAAAAGATTCAAAAGCTCAAGACAGTAATTTCCATTATGCTGCTCTTCTTCTAGTGCCTCTTGATCCTTGAGCATCATTAATGCCATAAAGATGTGGAACAGTAGAAAATAAGATTTTCAGGCAGTTTGAAGTTTCTTGCTAAAAACTTTTAAGTAACTGCTTCTATGAGGACTTTGTATTTCTTGAAAAAATACTAGGTAAAGTTATTATTTTCTTACCAAGAAGTCATAGTAAAAAATTACAATTTCTGGGAATATCTACCTGAATGTGCAAAGTCCACATTTTGGTACCATGTCATTTCTCCCAAGTAGCATGCCTTCTCTCTGCCTGTAGGCAAAATCAGTAAGTGGGGTCACAGAAGAAGGTATGTACCTTTTCAGAACATCCTCCTTTCACACCCTCCTTCACATATATAAAACAACCTGCCTTAACTTGAAAGCAATCTACCTGCAAAGGTTATATTTTCAGTAAACTCTTAAATTCCTCTAATCTTAGCATTAAAAATAGCTTCAACACACAACAGCTAAACCACTCCCCCTTCTTTGCTCAGTAAAATGAAATATTTTCTCAGTCCTCTCGAAAGCAAACCCTCTCAACTCTGAAATGAAAAATTGGAGTCTTGGACAGTTAAAAAGTGAATTAGTGGTCTCTCTTCTTTCACTTTCTGTCACAGTATTTTGCCAAAACATTAAGAATTTAACTGCATCCCGGTTGTAAATAATCAAGTATTAATACCATTTACTGACCATACTTCATGTTTCAGTGACTAATGTACAAAAGGTACAGTGATAGGCAGAGTGCTTTTAAATTTAGAGCAATATTTTTACTACAAGCACCATCTTTGACCATGTTAGGTTTCTTAAATTAGCCATCTAAATCCATGTAAAGGATGTAAATCTATGTAAAGGCATGCAATTTATTGGCCCAGTGTTCATGAGTTTTAAGCAGTTTAAAAAAGCAATAAATGGAAATGACAATTATTCAACAGCTCCAAACACCATGCAAATGTATACATTTAGACACCTTATTGCAGGCACAAAGTTAGATCTTTCCACTGACTGATTCAGATTCCAAAACCAATACTTAGATGTACAGTTAGGAGGATTAAAAGATGCTTGGGGATTTACATACAAGGAAATACAGCAGGATTTGTGAGTAGTACTCCATCTCCTTCCACTTTGCCCTTGAAAAATAAGTTTAGATTTATATTTATGATCGCAAAATACCAGTTTAATCTGGGCTAACTGATTACATTTCTCATTTCCTGTTTCCCCGCACTTGATTGTTGAAAAGATGTGTTTGCTAAAGAAAAAAAAGCCCTGTGTGTTCCAGCAACACCGAAGGATATGATTTCAAACAGAATTCATCTAGTCACTCACATGCTACTTTCTCAAAGTCTAGAGCCATGGTTCTTGATGTTATTACATTTTATGATCAGAAATTAATGCTACTTTTGAATGCCATTGACAAGACCTACAAATTAAATATTCCTCAGTCTCAGGACTTGATCTAAAGGAAAACTAGGTGGTGAGGGATTTTAACATTTTTTTCCCAATGCATTCTGCTAAGCTTCCTCTTTAATTTTCTTTGCAAGAGCTCTGGACTAAAAATCTTGAACAAGACACAAGAGGCAGGCTACAGAAACTGTGTAGCTGTTTTGCTTTTTATGATGCTGAGTTACATCTTGAGCACTTTCTTGCTATTGTGTTTGTTAACACAGGAAGATATTTCAATTGCAGCCTCAAAGGCAAACCTGATAGCATGAATTCCCTATGGATGATCTATTTTATGTTAGAATGTGATGACAGCTTGCCATTTGAATGTCAGTGGGATGGTCTTAATGAGAAAGGCCTGCATAATTTGGCCTCCATATCTTTCATACGGATGCTATGGTCCGGAAAATAATATCATCACACTTAATTTTGTATCTCGCTTTGGAGTCAAATGATCCTTAAATTCATACACTGATTTTTCACCCAGCAAAATGATAGAACATTAAAGGGTGGCTTTAAGAATCACATAATCCAAATTAACCAGCATTACCTGAGCTAGTGTTATACAGAAGTTTAATAAATGCACAAGTGATAACACAACTCTATCAATGGTCTACTAATCTCTTGGTCTAACTTGTGCTAAGCCCACTAGTAGAACACAATACCTTCACAAAGGTAAATGGCCAGTAGAGGATTTTAGTTACAGATACAACTTAGCATGAGAGATGAAACTTCACAGTGAACCAGTAGGAGAAATATTTTCAGAGACACGTCAGAAAAGAAGCAGCAGAGTAAGTAGCTGACCTGCTATTCAATGCCCCTAAGAGTATTTTCTACCAGTGGGGATCATCTTGTCTAGTCACATAGAGAGACAAAGACTAAGATCACAATGTAAAATATAAATGCAAATATAAAAAGAATTACATGCAGTCTTCCTTGCACAATAGAAGTGAACAAGGTCTGTAAATCTGTAACTGCCCAAAGGAAGTATACAGGAAAGAGGGTGGAGCAAAGAGGGTTGTCCTCCCATGGGAAACTGCTTTCCTCTTTGAGTGTTAAGTTCTCCTCAATACCTCCCACTCAATTATCCTCTGCCTTAAGTAGAATTTCTCCTTTCACGTGTTTTTAGCTCCTACCTATATGTCCAAGGTAGGTTTACATTCTCTCTAAGTCTTCCTTTTGCTACTTAAAACAGTCAATTCCCTTCTGTCCCCCCTCCCCAACAAAAGAGGAGAAAATTAGTTCTCTGGGTCTGCGTAATTTCTGTGGGTGACAGATTTTGAAGTCTAAATATTAATTTCTCGATAGGGTTGAACAAATATATATTCACCTATATTGATTGTGCAAGGATCAGATGTTTCACTCGATCTCCTCTCTGTCCTCTGGTTTCAGCTAATGAATCTATTTATTTCCTTTAGAGCAAAAGTAAACTAAGGACTAAATACATGGTTTTATTCATTGCACCATTGCATTTTGTTCCGCCCCTGTTACTTCAGTTCTCTGGAGCATTTCATTTTTCCATAAGACATTTTGCTATTTATGCTTTATTTAAATGCCTACTCATTTTGTGCCACAAGCAAACTCTGTTAACATACGTCTACTCTTGGATTTATCCAGCTGAAATATAAATGACATTATTTATGAAGTGGAAGAAGAATCAAGGAACTGCAGTGTGTTTATGCAGAAGTGTCTGGAATTTGATGAGCTTGCATGGAAATCTCAGCTACATGAGCCAAAACCTTTCTGTAGCTGATGGCTCTTTTTTTCACTTAAAGCATGTCTGCCTAGGGACTATATCCAAATATGACAAGAGTATTTTTGTTTGTTTTTCTTTCTGCTTATTGACTTTTGTAACAGCAGTTATTGCTAGTATTAGTAAAACTGATACTCCCAAATTTCAGATGTTTTACCTTATGCTGCCAGTGTTACACAAAGATCAACAAATAGATAGGAAGGGTGTGAGGGGATTACAGACATATTTTAATTTTTTGCTTGTTTTCAGATCTGCTGTTTGACGTTTGGCTTTTTAAAAAATAAATTTTCCTCCTAGTGTCTCTATTTATTTCTGTAAAATTTATGTCTGCTGGATAGGTATACTTGTTTCTGCTTTTTTTAGGATTTGATTTTTCAAGTCTTAACCAAGTTAACCTTTATTCATGTGGTTTGATGAAACTGCAACCTTGACTCCCTTTGGTGAGCTCTCACACACACAAGTAATCCCAAGGCAAAATGACTACAGAGAGAAGCTCATGACATGGTAAATATAATGTAGAAAGAAATAAATTTTTTAAATCCTGAATCTGAGCTAGGCTGGGCATTTGATTTTAATGCTGTAAATGGCTTTAATGTGGGTCAGAAAGCCTTTTGATTTGGTATGAATTTTATGTTTTAAAACCCATGGTATTTTTCCTACAATATGATGTGAACAAGTGGAAATATTTTCAGAGAATTGATAAGGCAGATAGAATGATTATACAGTCTTAACTCAGTTTATATTTAGATGATGGAAACTTCTTAGCATTCAGATCAAAGCCCAGGCAGTTTACCTATTAATTGTAATAGATTTCAGATAATAATTTAATAAATGAGTGGTCCTGTTAAATTTTCATTCACATCTAAGCCTTGTAAAGGACAGCTTATTTCATAGTTTTTCAAGATGTCAGCAGTGATTAAGACACAAACATTGCATTTGACAGTCAGGTTTCTTTTCTCCTTTTTGCTTGCCCTTCAGAATTATACAGGTTTTTCTATTATTAATGTGTATTACACTGAAAGTTATCAAATGAGAGAAAAGAAGGAGGCTATCATTTCTTCATGTGATATAATGCAGACATGAGGCACAGGACCTGAGGAAGAGAGTTTTAAGTAGCACCTCCAAACAAATGCTAGGGTAGAGTGACTATGAAAAGAGCCTTAAAATATCCCTGAAGTCCATTTCACAGAGAATGAAGAATTTACATGAATTTCTATTCTCTGTAAAAAGAAGAGGAACTCAACAGGATTTGAAAGAAAATTATACTTTTAAAATTGAAGACTGAGCATGTCCACTAATCAGTGCAATGGTGAGCTTGAGAAGGTGCTTCATGCTTCACCTTTTTCCAGAAAATCTAGTCTATGCTTACAAGGCAAATCTTTCACTCTGTCAGCTGGTTTCAGACTCAAATGACTGAACTGGATACTTTGCTTTGTGATGTTATCTTCAGGAATGTCCACTCATGTCTGCTATAAAATAGGAATAAGCATTTAATAATTTTTCACAGATGAAAAACAAAAAAACAAAAACAAAAAAGGAAAAATACATTTTTAAAAATGTATTTTTAATTGTCATTAAGTCACTAATTTTTCTGTTCCTAAAATCTGACTAGGTCTGCTTTCTTCCCCAGTCTGCATTCACTAAAGGAATAAGTCCTGTCTATGGGAATTATAGCTCAAAGTAACTACTTTATGGTGTAAAATATACCTATGGATTATTTCATATTCCCTTACCTTATTTCAGTGTTGAACTAACTACACTGATAAAAAACTCTGTACTTGCAAAAGAAACTGCTTCAAATGGCACGCTGGGGTTAGCCTCAGGTATCCAAGGTGTATCCAATGATCTCAGGACCAAAATCCTGGATTAGTCAGGAAATATTTGTACCATGTTCATGTCAAAGGAGTCTGACATATATCTACAGGAAAGAGTAGAGGATTTTAGAGGCAGACTATCTCCTCTCTGCAAAGGCACATTTGTTTCCAGGAAGATGTACTGAGACAGAGATTCTTTATCTGCTGCTTCTGTCTCAGTCTCCTTCATCAACAATATTTGTTTCTCCAAGCAGTAAGAGTCAGAAGCGAGAGGGGCTTTCTTGGTTTTAAGAAATACAGATTAAAAACTCTCTTCATACACCTAGAGAATATAAATAAACTGTTAAAGTCCTGGAAGTACCCAGTTATTCATAGCATTTAGAATGAGGTACAGTTTTATTGTTACCCTTCACTTTACCCAAAAGATTACTTTCTACCTTTTTGGTTTTTTAGAAGTAACATTCAGTCTTTTTTTAGGAACTCTCCCTGGCTTGACACTCATCTGTCTTGCCAGTATAAATCTTAGCCATGCCAAGGAAAGTAAGATGCTATTTGGTTGCAGGACATGTGTATTATGCCAAACCATCTTTCTTCCTAATTCGGTTTAACGAATCCATTAGAAAAATCAGTAATCTTAACAAGACCTAGGGAGAGGACCTGAAGAAAAGTTGTATACCTCTCTGTTCTGTGCTAGTCTTCAGGTATGCTGTGAAAATTTTGGGGGGGGTCAGGTTGTTGAGGATTTTTTCACCTTTATTACAATGCACCCCTTAGTCCAATGTTTTAACTCTTACATATATATGAATATGGAAATGCAAACATGTATCAAGTTCTTATTAATTCAATTAACAGATTTTGTGTTTTCTGATCATGGCTGCTTCTTAAAGTTTTGTAGAACATGAATGAAATCCAGGTTGAATAGAGCACACACACACATATACACATTTTGCTTGGGACTAGAAGGTGGTTAAATGAACCCAGGAGAGGTTCTGTGTTTTGTGAGACTATAAACAGTGACATGGATGTATAAATAGAGTCTGAGGACCAGTAGTTTATCCTAGCAAAGAAGATGGATTATCAGAAAGTAAAACACAGTAAAGGCAATATTCTCTTCCTCAGGCTTTAAAGTTTCAAGAAGATCTGAGAAGCTTTTTAACCTATCAAGCTGTCAGTTCAAGGACTTATTTCCTATTGCAACTCTTGCTACCAGTGGTTGTCCATTGCAGAATCAGCACTGCTGTTTGTAGAGTATTGAATTACTCTCTCTGCTTCAACCCAAGGTTGGCTTTCATGCATGTTTTAAGTTTTAACATTTTCTCAGATTCAGCACTGGTATGCAAGGTAGACAGAGATAAGCTAGAGACCATTTCTCCTTTCTTCTCTTTATATCAAGCATGCTGTAGAGAAACCCTTTTTAGTTTCAGTGTACAGGATCATAAAATATTGATTCACTAATGTTCAAATCCACATTTAGAAGAGTGTGAAAGGTGTTATTTTGTGTACTCTCAGGGGATAAAATATGACATAGCCATGATCTACCCTTTGCTCAAATGGTAAAATGAGGAGAATTAGTTCCTGTACAGGTTAAATAAAAAAAAAAACCAAAAATAAAACAACAAAAAACCAACAGCAACAACAACAAAAACACAACAACAACAAAAAAAAAAAAAAAAAAAAAAAAAAAAAAAAAAAAAAAAAAAAAAAAGAAACACTCAAAGCGTTCCTGTAGTTGCTTAAAATACTGCTAGTAAAGAATGGAAACTTTCCACTCTCTTTTATTGTTCTTTTGTCTTATGCTTTTGGCCTGTAGCAAAGCTAAATCAAACTTCACTTGCCTCTTACTCCTACTCTTCCAGAAGAATGAAAAAGCTCTTGTTCCCATGCAATGTTATGTGACAACCAATTACTTTAGCATCTTTCAATAAATACTTTGCGAATCTGCTAAGAAAATGTAAATTCTTTACTTAGGAAATTGTGCAATTTTTCAATTTTCTTTTCAGGAAGAAAATGTCATTTTTAAAAAAATCTTTTATAGAACAAAATGTTATACATTTCTTATAAATAATTTTGAAATTATGGAAAATATTTAGCCTTATTTTGCCTCAACTGTGTCAAAGCATTTTACTTCAGTTAATCCTCTCCAGTAGTGAACAGTGAAGTAAAAATTATGTGAGTCTAAAGGTAACACTAACTTTATGTTATGGGTAATGTGAGGCTGGCCATACATAGAAAGATGTGATGCTTCACTGAAGTCAAAGAAGGCATAGTGATTTCTGTGACATTTTTAGATAAGTGGGACATTTTCAACTGACTTTGCTCATTCATGTTGACAATAACATGATAAAAATAAACCGAGAGACGGAGACAAAGAACTGCCAGATTATTTAAAAAAAATTAAAAAAGGAAAAAGAAAACCTTTTTTAAAAGAAGTCTAATTTTTTAACAACAATTCAATCAAGAAAATATATTTTATTATGCATTCCAATGGACAACAAGGATTTTGAAACTCAATTATCCTATGCTAATATAAAAATAAAAATGAGATGAGACAATAGTATTAAACCAAAAGAATTTGGTTTAGTCATGCAAAGAGGTTTTAATCTTAATCAAATATTTTGGTACTGATGAAGTAAACACAAAGTACAAACAGTACATTTACATTTAAATTTTCTTCTTAAAAAAATTAGCATATTCCAGATTTTTTTTTTTTTAGTATTTTTATATTCAACAGAAAGATAAATTTCATTTATTTTCAGCAAGGGCAGATGATTACACAAAGTATAGAATTTTAAACATGGTAAAAATTCCCAAGCAGATTAATTCTGATACTGATGACAGACTGCAAGCATGAATTGGTAATACTTTTTTGTTATGTCTGATTTCTTAGGGAAAGTAATTGAATGTTATCTTTATAGTTAGTCCTCTCTGTGCCATATACTCCATAAGAACTTTTGTAACTCTTGCTTGGCTTCACCTCTTTTTTTACTGTACAGACATTAGCAGGTGGAGTTTTCAAACAAAAAGAAAATCCTTGATTTATTGACCTATTTTGTAAAGGATAAGGCTCACATGGGGAACTGAATTTCTCAAAGGGGCTGGTCCCTATGTGGATAGTGATGGGAGCCTTCAGTGCAACAATGCTTAAAACAAAATGTTTAGCTGGTTCAGTGGAGGTTCTCAGCCTTTCATTCAGCCAGATGCTTACAGTTCAAATGACCTGCAATCTTATGTGGTCATACATATATATGGTCTGTTTCTACCAGTTGTTTCAAACCAAGTAGAAGAAATCTGCCAACTTGTATTTGTAGGAAAACCTTCTACCAGTTATTTAAAATTCTCTGTTTAATTTGGTTATTTCTGCAGCAAGAGCTACTTGCCAAATTTCCCCGTGCTCTTTGCCAACACAATATAATTATACAAGCAATACTGATCAGCTTGTCTATAAAATGCAATGGCTGCTTGGAGGAATGTCCAGGACTGACCACAGTGTTATTCCTGGAGGTGTCCTGCACCACAAAGTCAAATATTTCGTTATAAAGGTGATTAGAGATTCCGTCAGCCACTGCGTCTCGTGCCAGTTCGTTGCCATAAAGGAGCCCTTTACCTTAATTATGCAGAAACTGACAGAGGAGTTGATGATTATGTGTGACACATATGCACATGGGCAGAGTACAGATACCCAGGTTTCCACATTGTGTGTAAAGAAGAGGTTGGACAGAGGTGAGAAATATTATTATTGTCCTTACTTAAGATTGGTTATTTTAGGGGATACAGGATACTGTACTAAGGTAAAATCTACCAGTCCTATTGTTATACATACCTAGCTTACAGTTCAGACAGGATTTCTCAACAAAATAGCAAAAAGGGGACTGGGTTAGTAGATATATGGCACTGTAATCCCTTCAGACTCAAATTACCCATTTCTTCAGAAAATCAATGTATTTAGGTACTTTGTATTGTCAGAAGGTAAAAATTTGGGGGCTAGAAGGGAGGAGTAAAAGAGAAAATGCATGGTGACTATTTCTATTGAAACATTTTGCTTATGTTTTACAGAAGGTGTATGAATCCCTGAGGTGGAAACACAAACATATAATTAGATTCTCTATTTGCCTGGTCCTCTGAAAGAAAGAGTGATGTTTTGGAGGAGGGCAAATAAAGTGTCACTTGGCAGTGATTAATAGTCACAAAACAAAGCAGAGAATGGGGCAGTGTTAACCTGATTATGTATGAAAACATGCATTTAAAAGTTGTCATAAACTAGAAGATCTGTATCTTGTATTTTTAGGTAGAGCTTTACTTTTAAACAGCCAGTATTGATTATTCTTGCAATGTATGTAAGTTTTCAGTATGTTTTTTCCTTATGAAAATTGAGGTCTCTTGATTTTTCCTGCTATTCACCCATACACAATTTAATGTTTATTCTTACTGCATAGGGCTACTTGGAAGTTTGACGCAAGTGTCATTTGACATGTCATTCCTCTTTGAATTTATTGATGAAGAGAGAGACATAGTATAAAATAAACATGTATAGCATGAAAACCACTAAGAGATCTATTACAGAACATTGGAAAATACACGGACAAGCTTTTATGGAGAGCCAAAGGAAAATATTTTACATGCCGCAGCACACATAGAACTGATGGAGTTAATTTAGTAATGAAGAGTGTGGAAAGTGACTATGAGAAATAGTGAAAACAAAGTCAGTAGCTCTGTGAACAAGCATAACAATCTCTCTAGTGAACATGTGAGTTTAACGTGAGAGAATGAGGATCTGAGTTTAAGAACTTCATGACCTCCTTCTAGCACAGGCTAAGAGGCACCTGCACAGCACAAATATCTACTCATAATTGCCCCCCACTGGGAAAGCACTGAACATTATACCATGAACAAAGGGAAATAGAAAAGAGAACCACAACACACAGACAGCGCTTCTGAAGTGGTACTACTAGGCACTATACTAATAAAGTACAGTGTTTTCTCTTTTTCACTATGACTGTCAGTAAAATTGTACAGTACACTGAGAGAGCTCTACACAGGTGCTTACAGACCATCAGGAAGACCAGGCATTCACTGTCCAGAATGCTTGAGAGTGACCTGTGTGGTTCACAAAAACAATTACATCAATAGCCCTCCTTGTCCCTTTTGCTCCCCTGAGAAGTGTGGAAGCTGGAGCTGATGAAGAGCTACTCCCTGCACCTGGGAGAGGGAGAAGAGACTCTGTTGCCATGGTGTGCATCAGCTTTTTCATAAATGTTTCAGTAAGGTCGTGGCCCGCTTGATTAATTCCAAGAGTTCACATTCATCTACTGCCACACAGGCAGTTTAGAGCAGATGTTCACTGAAGCCATTCCATGCTGACTTATAACCCTTCTCTTCTTTCAGTACCTCGTATGTCCGGATGGTTGTATTCTGGACACAGAAGTAGCCAGTCTAATGACTAAAAGTAGCTTTCATTATGCCTGCAATTGTCCATTCTAGCTGTCTCAGTTGGCAACAAAAAGGTAGTGAATTTTACCCATCCTGAAAAGCCATAGACTCTCACTTGTGCAAATGTAACACTGGTGCAAATGTAACCTCCTAATTTTTTTCTCTGTAATTTCATGTGGTTAAAACTAGCTTGTGCACAAACACAAGAATGACACAATTTTTGAAGAAGCTGTGTATTATTACTATCACCTCCTCTTCCATGTGTATCTGTTGTCCACTTTTTCAAGAGAAATTTCAAAGTCAGTCAAGGCACTGCAGACAGTGGTCTCCTCAAACCACAGAGCCTCTGCACATGAAGAAGGTTCTGCTTTGCCTTTGGCTGGATGGCACAATCCTCAAAGCCTACCTTGCGGGAGGAAAAGGCAGTGGCTGAGGTGTACAATGACAAATTAAGTTTTTTCATGTTCTCATAAAAGAGCTGGGGTCACAGCCCGGTTGCCCTTGTATCATGTGAGCAGCTCCAGCTGAGGACTCCAGAGTGGATCTGGTGCTGCTGTGTGGTGCTGACATCCCGGTGGGGCTGACTGTTGTGCAAAGGGGTAGTACCAGTGACAGGGGGAACTCCAGAGTGAATAAACACCTTGACTAGATAGCACTGAGACAGGAAGAAGCTTATTATTTACTGTTGAAGATCCTAGGGTTGTCTGAATTTGTCAGACCCAAACCTGCAGTTGGGAATTGGTACAACATCCCTGACACAGTCCTTTCTTTTCCCTGGAGTGAACAGTGGCTTAGAAGAATCCTTTTTTTGTGTCATTTGTTTTCATGCCATCTTGTTGCTTGGCAAGAATGAATCCAGAAAGTGGACCTGGTGCATTTTGTAGGGTGTGCTTGAGGTCACAGTCATCTATGGAATTGAGCCCCCAAACCCTGCTCTGGCTGCACTGAAAATTCTGTCTGCACCTTGCTCCGTTGCTGGCAGTTTTATAACGCTCAGATCACAACTCTTGAGACAGGTCGTACATGTCTGTTAATGTCAAGGTCATAAACTACCTAAATAAATAACCGTTATTTCAAAATCTTTCTGAAATTCAGTGCAATTTGAAGCAAGAGAATAAGCCCAATCCATCGCATGCTGAGCTTGTTTTTGTCAGCGTGTGCTCCTAATCACTTGCCAATTACTTATGCAAATTGGAGGAGCAGATGCCGAAGGTTGCTTTCAAGGCTGCTTCCCAGGGGCCCTATAAAGCCGATAGTTGTGGATGTCCAAAGCTGTGGGGTTTTCCCTTTTTTTTTCCTGTTGTGCTTTTTTTCGGTTGTTTTTTGTGTTTTTTTTTCTTTTTGTTTGATTTTTCTTTCTTTTGGGGGGCAGTTTTGGGTTTTTTTGTGTGTTTTTTTCTTTGTTTGAGTGGGTATATTAGAAATTTATAAAAAGATTCTTCATTTCACCTAACTTGCAAATAGTACTCTTTCAGTATTTCTGGAAAGGATGTTCCTCAGCTGCCAAAAGGGAACAGCTGATGGATATTGAGGTAGATGACCACAAATTAAAAACATTGTTGAAAGATAAAAGCAGAGAAAACCTGGAAGCTCATGGAGCAAAAGGCTTTTTCATTTAAAACTAGGTTGTCCTTTGCTAGCACTAAAATGCTTATGTAGCTGTTCCTGTATGGTTTGCATTATTTCAAGGACTAAGAAAATATTTTCCTCCCTGTGCTTCCATTTTGTGCATTTATTTCCTGTGTGCGGTTGCATCGTATCTGCTATTTATTACATAAACCTGGATAACTTTTAAAACATAGGGCAAAGGATTGATTGAAGTACAGTCCTTGAAGTATGTTTCTTAACTTGCAGAACTATGTTTAATTAAATCACACAGAATGTATGAACCATTTTGATGTGCTGTGGTGACCAGCATGTGACTGAAATTCCCTGCAGTAAAGGTCCTTTGCAGATTCTCTGAGATCCTACAGAGAAATCAATGACATTTTAATCTGAATTAGATATATTCCCCGCAGAGAGGAATCTAAGAAAGCCTGCAGAAAACTGCTGATTCTTTTAATAAATAAAACACTTTCCTCCTATGCTGTCTTAGTACTGCGAAGACTTTCTGATGGAAATTTGCAAAATAATTGATATATAAGGTATTTGACTATTTTCTGATAATATACATCAGTTTAAATTTTATATGAGGTTAAATACAAGCAATAGAAAGATTAAATTTTTATATATCTGATCTTTTGAAGATTAAAACCAATCCATGCATAATCCCTCCCTGCTAGCCAGAATGCATTTTAAAAATGTTCCTTTAATTATCTAAACACTAGGACTTGCGTATTGTGTAACATCATATGATCGTATCTAAAGTATCATTAATAGATTACTGTGTTAGAAAATACAGGAAAATCCCTCTTTATAATTTTCCTATGTGCTTCATTCTCTCCTCTCTACATTTTACATTATGACTTGCTTGCAAATAGGTATGATATCGTAACAGAATATTTTGCATATTTAGTCAGAGGATCTTAGTGCCCCTACTAGTTAAATTCTTACAAATGGAACATGTTGGGACTTTTATGATTCAAAAACCATATTTTGGAGGTGAGGAACATTGCTGTGTAGAAACTGGAAGTCTTTCTGAATTATGGAGCTTATTCTGATATTCAGGCTTTCCCTTCATTTACCGAGTTCTTAAAGTGATCTGCTAGGAGTTTAAGTTTTGTGTGTCTTTTCTTAGGAATCTCAGTAAACTATGAGTCCAGATGCCCATGTTTCCAAGCTCTAGATGGCTTTATAATGTATGCATAAAGTATTGTGTATGTTTTCCAGTCTCCGTGCCTCTGGGATATTCCCTTGCACTTCTGTAAGTCCTGCCATTTCTTATTCTCCCTGATGGTACCTTGTGAGCACCTGTTGTCTTCCTGAGTTTACTTTCTGTGAAGAAACACTAGCCATTGGTCCAAGATTCTTTCTGAGATATTTTATGAGGCAGAAATCCTAATGTTCCATCAGATCATCCATAAGTTTGGGACTTTAACGTAGCTATTCCTCAACTCTGGGAGGCACATTTTAAAACTACTGACAAATAAACAATTAGTTGTTGGTTACACTTACTATCCTGTTCGCTTGCAGGTGGTGCTGGCTTTAAGATTTTTTACTGCACTTCATTGCATGAGGCAGATGTTCCTGATGGTTCACGCAGACTGTTCGAGTGAGATATGAAGATCTGGGGAGATAACGCAGCCTTGAAAAGAGACTGTTTCAATACACCTGTCTTTTCTTGAATAGTTGTGGGAGAAAGGCACACTGGAAGAGATACTGTATAAAACATAAGTAATGGAGAATAAAACATAAGTATAAAACATAAAAAGTCACTGTCCAGAGGGGTTAACCACATGAGGTATAGTAATTTATTTTTTTTTTAATTAATGAAGTTCAAGAACACTTTTCACATTAAGCTACTACACTATTTTACTTTATCTAGAAGATAATCAGCTTCTAGTTTAAGGAAGTTTCTGTGTGATCAAAAGCATGTCACTACAACTATCCTTCTACTCCCAAGAGACATAATTGTTCCTTACTATTCTCATTTTTTCATTCTTCACAATTATGGTGGTTATAAGAGAAGACAGGCTATCACTGAAATTGAACATAATTTGTGATGTGAGATTGCTATATTTTTGAAGACCAAACAGAATTGATGAATAAGATCTACTCATGATTTCTTCAGATCATAGCTCTTGATAAATTAAAAAGTGCTAGGATATTTTAATTTCTTTCTACCATTCACATGCTACCCAGTCTTGACCTTACTTACCACACACATCATGAGACATATTTTCAAAACTGCAAATCCAACAGCAAAAGCTACATAAAAATATATTTGCACGAAAAGTTATTTTGCTATAAATTTAATTCATGCTCACTTAAGTAGGATTTGAGGGGTTAATTATTACTTTGTGTATAGAAAGATTTACTTCTCACAGGCAGTAACTGATAGTCATTTCTGCACACACTCTTTTTTGAAACCCGATCTTGCACGGATGACTGTAGAAGTGCATGCTTTCATTTAAAATACCATTGATTAGCTTGTCTATGTGACTGGGGGCAAGCTTTTTCAAAATGAACGAAGACATTTTATTATAAAAAGAAAACATGGTGTGGTTTTTCACCTATAATAATCTGTAATGGAAACTGGCTCTTAATACACTGTGTTCTTGTAATCAGGAGTAATTTTTTGTTGTCCATGATAGTCAAGAGCAGCCTGCATGTATATTGGAAACACTTCAGTTATGGAACTGTTTACCCTAACTTTTTTTGGAAAACTTTTGCAAGAGTCTCTGTCTGGGCAGTGTCATGTTCTCTAGCCTGTGTCTGGAAGGTTGGTGTAGGTCATTGATTAAGCTCATAGTCTTCAATGGAAAAAATATCTCCAACTTCAGTTACAGTAAAAAAATGTCAGGAATGATTCTGAATGGTCTTCTGAACTCTGTGGAAGAAAGAGCCTGAGAGAGAGGACCAATGCTTCCTGTTCCTTTTTAATTTTGCTATGTTCTCCTCCAATCAGAAAGATCATTCACATATAAAGTATTCTGTGACAATACTGCACTTTTTTGTCAATTAGGTGTCAACTTCACACATTTTTGTTTCCTACTAGTCTCTGTCACAGGTCCAGTTCACGGTTGTCCTGGGAATGAACAATCAAATGAAGTGCCTTTGTGACTATCAGGAGAGGTGGGCAAGTCTCACCTGCCAGACAGAGTGAGGTCTGTATCTTGGATCCAGCACTAAATTGTTGTGCTGTCTTGTACATGTCACTTAATAACTGGCATGCTCAGTTTTCTGAGATGGAAGACATGTATCCAATATTCACTTACTAGAAAGTGCTATGATGTTTTGGGCCATATAAGTTGATGCTCAAATCTAATCTCTTGCATTCTCTTCTATTTTCTGTGGTTTAAGGGAGTGGAGAGTTGACCTTGGCTGGACACTGTGTCCTCCCAGCCATTTATATCATCCCCCCTCCTCAAATGGAGGTAGAGAACTCAATTGGAAAAGAGTGACAGTAGTGACAGTATAATTTGAAGTTTGTGGGTCAGCATATGAGCGTGAATAGATCATTCACCAATTACTGAAAAAGGTGAAATAGGCTTCAATTGAGGAAATTAATATATTGCTAATCAAAAGTCAGAGCAGGATAATGAGATATGGGAAAAAATCTGAAAACACTTTTCCATCACCCCTTTCTTCTTGACGGGTTCAACTTCATTCCCAAATTCTCTACTTTCTCCCCTTGAGCAGCATAGGATGCCATCTATAGGGACAGTCTTCCCTGAAATTCTCTACTGTTGGTTCTACTCACAAGGTGAAATTCTTCATGAAGTGCTCCAGTGTGGGTTCTTTCAATGGAGTGCAGCACTTCAGGAATAATTTGCTCCAGCGTGGGTTTTTCAGGGAGCTACAAGTCCCGCCATCAAACCTGCTGAGCATGGCCTCCCCTCTCTGGATCCACAGATCCTGTCAGATCCAGCTCAGCCTTCCCACAGGGTCACAACCTCCTTCAGGTGCACTCACCTGCTCTGGCATGGAGTCTTCCACCCGCTTTTGGTGGGTATCTACTTCACAGGGGTTCTCCATGGGCTGCAGGGATACAGCCTTCCTCACTATCATTGTCACCACAGGCTGCAGGGGAAACTCTGCTCTGGCACCTGGAGTATCTCATCGCCCTTCTTCTTCACTGACCTTGGTTTCTTACTCTTCCTTTTGAGCTGGTGTTGCACAGAGGTTTTTTTCCCCCTTTTCTTAGTTATGTTTTATAGAAATGCTACTGCATTTGCCGTTTCGCTCAGCTTTGTCCCAGCAGCAAGTCCATCTTGAAGCTGGCTAGCTCTGTCAGATGTGGGGAAAATACATCTGTCATCTTCTCCCAGAAGCCACCCCTTTTTAGCCCCCCACTACCAAAACCTTGCTGTGCCAACACAATACACAGGGGAAGTCTGAAAATTACAACCACCTTCTTCCTTTCACCTCTTCCCTTCCTCTATTTCTTTTCCTGTCCATGGCACTCTGCTTTTTCTTTTATGTTTCCCTGTAGAGAGGACCACTTTATCCTGCTTAATATTTTTATCTACAATATAGACAGTGGGATTGAGTGCACCATCAGCAGGTTTGCAAATGATCCCTAGCTGAGTGGTGCTGTCAATAAGCTATGGGGACTAGATGCCATCTGCAAAGAAGGTGGGACCAGATTAATCTCATGTTCAACAAGTGAGGGGTCCTGCACCTGAGCTGGAATAATCTGCACTGTCAGTACAGGCTTGGGGATGAGGTTCTAGAAAGCAGCCCTGCAGAAAAGGACTTGAGGGTGCTGGTGGATGAAAAGCTGGACATGAGACACCAGTGAGCACTTGCAGCCCAGGAGACAAATCACATCCCAGGCTGCATCAAAAGAAATGTTGCCAGCAGATGGAGAGGTGACTAGTAAGACCTCATCTGGAGTACTGTGTCCAGCTCTGGAGCCTCCAACAGAGGAAGGACACAGACCTGATAGAGTGAATCCAGAGAAGGGCCACAAAAATGATCAGGGGGCTGGAAAATTTCTTCTACAAAGACAGGTAGAGGGGGCTCAAGTTGTCCAAAAATAGGCAACCAAACTTTCTAACTCTTTTAAAAGAGTTAAGTATACCAGTCTTTTTGGAAGCAATTAAACAAAGCAGACCTGAAGTTTCTAGGACATCGAAGTCTCAGCATATGATAGACAAGTTAGAACTAGAACCAGATAGTGAAATGACACTCATTTTTTTCCTATCAGCTCCTAGTCCCTTCCCCAATGGGAAACTAGGTCAAAATTTTCCTTTAAATAGAAATAAAAATTCAACTTTGATTCTCCACCAAGCCTGGCATAATGAAGGTATATGGGAAATGAGTCACCGATAGGGTTTCTCAGGGCCCAATTTTAGGGCCAGTGCTCTTAAATGTTTTTATAAATTATCTGGATGAGGGGATTGAATACATATATATATAGGTTTGTTAATGATACAGAATTAGGAGGAATTGTGGACTCCCTTCAGGGTAGAGACTGGAGAGGTAGAGTCTCTAGAGAGACGAGGGCAGTTATTGACAGTATGAAATTTAACAAGTATGGGTGCAGGATTCTCCACCTGGGGTGGGATGATCCTGGTTATAGATAAAAACCAAAGGATGAGAAACTGGAGAGCAGCTTGTGGAAAGAGAATTAAGGGTCTGGGTTGTTGGCAAGATGAATATGAGCCAACGGTCTGCCCCGCTGGGCCACGTGTGTCTTGAGGTGCATCAATGACAGCATTGCTAGATAGTCAAGGGAGGTGATTATCCTGCTTTACACTTCACTGGTGCTGCCACCCCTCCTCAATTTTTGGGTGCTACAGTATAAGAAAGACACCAGACTGTCAGAGTGTGTCCAGAGGAAGGTGACCAAGAAGAAGAAAGGAGCAGCTGAGGTTACTTTGTCTGTTCTCCTTGGAGAAGAGAAGGCAATAGGAAGAGGTTCTTCACTAGGAAGGTGGTTGGTGACTGGAACATGGTCCACTAGGAAGAGGTCACGGAACCAAATGCAACAGAGTTCAAGAGGCATCTGGACAATGCTCTTAGTCATATAATTTAATTTTAAGCAGTCCTGAAAGGATGGGAAAGTTATACTCAGTGATCCTTATGGGTCCATTCCAACTTGAGGTATTCCATGATTTCTTTTCTTGTGCTTTGATTGAGATATAGTTAGTTGTTCACCAACCCTTCCAGAAAAGCTGAACCAGAATTGTCTTAATACCAAGTTTCAGAGGTAAGTTAATTTTAGATGTAATTTTAAGCAACTATGATGCTTCCATTTGGCACAGGGTTTTTTTGTTTCTTTTTTTAGTTTTCTTTTCTTCAGTCAATTTTGAGTGAACAGAAAAGATTTTGCTTTAAGAATTTGTGAAACACTTAAAAAATTATTGGCCAAAAATTGAGAGATTTTACAAAAGAAAAAGTTTAGAAGACAATGGCATAGCAGACATTAGAGTGCTGGAATTAATGAGAAGTGTAAGGAGTATGATGAAATGTTCGACATAGTCCATTTTACATCTAAATTACAACATTCATGGAAAAATTTCATGGAGTGAAGTTGTCCATGAGCTCTCCTGAAGTCCTCTCACATAGTTATATATTATTACTGAAAATATTTTTTTTTCCTTCCTGGTTTCCAGTCCTGAGTTACATGATAGTCAAAATTTGCTTAGATATACAGACTGAAAATGAAATGTCTGCTGTGCAACTGGGAGTTTTCTGATGAACAAACATATACAGGTGTAACAAAAATGGTACAGGACAGAAAAGAAGGCAAATCAGCAATGCAATTAGCCCTTGCCTTGCTGTAAACACTGAAAGAAAAAAAAAAATTAAACACATTTTCAGTAAAACTTAGGCCAGATGTAACATGATTATGCTACATCTCAAATGAACTGTGCCTAACCCATTTGGTGTAATGTGCAGCTAACTCACTTTTTCCATCATCATAATCTTTTCATTCCATGTTATATTTTGTTAGCATGTAACGCTTATCCCAAGATTTATCTGGAAAAGAGTTCAGCAATTCCTTTTGCACTATCACTGAGCTGAAGAAAAATTTAGGTTTTCTTCCATAGGAAACACACTGGTCTTCAGAGAACTTTCATCTATGTTACTCATACATAATGTAGCATTACTGAACATATGCATGATCTGATTAGGATTTTACTGGACTTTCTACAGATGGACTGCACTGTTTTGGAGAACTTAAAATACTCCTTCTCTTGACACAGCTGTAGACTTTCTTTACTTTGTCTTAATTTTGCTTCTAAAGGTGTTTTGGAGAAAGTGTTACTTTTGTTTTACTACATTCATTACATGCAAAAGTGTTTGCACATGAAAAGTGGTCCATATGCTGTGCATGTATACATTTCTTGTTTTAATATAAAAGCGCTCTTCTCTAGTTTTGCTATATGCAGCTACTTACACATGACTCCAATCCATGTCATTCACATGAGAGAATTCATATCAACTTCTATAAGAGTTGTGCAACTAAATCTAAATAAAGTTGATCTTCTTAATGGAGACCAAACTATAGCTTTGTACCTTATTTTCTTTGTTTTCAGTTTTTTTGACTGGCAGACGCTAGGTTGTGTATTGAGAACTAATGCATAGGACATTTCCTAATACATAAAGAACTGCAATACAAAAAACTACAAGGACAAGTGTGAGAATGTTGAGTATTCCTTTTACAAAAAATTATATTGTTGATTTTTAATAAATTTTCAGAATAATTACACTTCAAAAGATCAGTATTTTTATTTAGAGCAATCTCTTTTGTCTATAAATACATACATGTATTCATACACACTTGTAATCCAGCAAAATCCTAATATCCAAATACATAAATTTGCCACTGTTTTTTTGGATGAAATTTTTCAGACCGCAAATTAATTAAATAATAAAAAAATAATACTAAAGGATAGGGCAAATTTAGCCTATTTCTCTTCTGAACTGTAACTTTTTTTATTTTCCACATTTCAGCTTCTCAGTAGGCTTAGTGAATTTACAATAAAGCTTGGAGAAAACAAGCCCAGTTCAACACAAGGGTGAAAATCAGACTTTTAATTACTTTCATCTCAGAAAAATATCTAGAATAATACCACTAATTAATTGTGGGGCATTTTTTGTTTGTTTTTTGTTGTTGTTGTTTTGGCGTGGGTTTTTTCCTTTTTTGTGTGTTTGTGTTTGTTTGTTAGATTGTTTGTGTTTATTAATATTATAAAAACCCTTGGCTTTAAAAATCTTTCCCTAGTAGAAGAAGAAGGGTTATAAGAAATTTATCAAAAAACAAGAGGTTGGTAAAAGAGATAGTGTTTGAAGGCTCCCTCCATCCACTCTGAAACTCATCACTTTTCTGTGTAAAGGCAATAAGAAAGGCTCTTTGGGCTTCTGGCATGGAAAATATGTGTCTGAATGCAGTTTTTCCTTCTTAGATATCTTCATTCTCTTTTAAATAACCAAACTATTGTCATGCTACTCTGATTAACTGATGACTTTTTGAGCCAATGCCATTTGAGAGGTGCCAGGCTCCTAACCACACATCCTTTCTTCCAGAATGGAAGAGTGTGAATGTAAACAAACATAATATCCTGTGACTTTCTGGAGAATGAATCTCAGAGATAAATGTTTACACGCTGTATTCAGAAGCAATGTGTCAACACTATAGTATGATTAACCTATTTGGACAAACCAGAGATTGTAATTCATGCAGTGTCAATACATGGTTTGGTGTATGATTGATAGCACTGCCCAGATATGCTGTCTGAACTGTTTGATGAGCAATATTATAAACAAAGTCTTGATCCCAAAAAACATGCAATCTATTGTGAGAAAAAGAGACCATAAGTAATTCTTGAAAACAGAAGGCATAAAGGAGGAGATGAGGCATGGGAAGATCTCAATAGTTCTGTGCACTGTCAATACAGTCTGAAACAATTTCCCTTCTTTAAATAAAGAAATATAATTTCTGTTGGACTGCAGCTCACCTAATAAGATTAGTGCCTGATTCCTTGCAGAACATGCAACTGTGATGCAAAATTGTGCAGGGATTGACAGCAAGATGTATGTTATGATTTGCTACAGGAACTAATGCCAGAAAAGGTGGCAATTATGTACAGAGGCATATAGTTGTGATACTGCTGAATACCCAGTCAGTCATGGGTTTAACACTATAGACCTGAAGGGAAAAGCAAAAAATAAAATTGATTAAACAGAAAGGTTGTAGTTGTGAAGGGCATTGAAAGTGGGCATGAGGCATTTACATATGATGTTATGGAAAATGAGGAGATAATAAAGACATTTAGACAGAAATTACATGGAATGACAAGCAGAGAGGATGCTCTTGGGTGATGCATTTTGAAGGGACTGAAAAGTTCCTAACTCACATAATGACATGTTAGTGATGAGCACTTTGAAGGTCAAAGCAGGGTCTTTATCTCTGAACTTTCTGATTCCTATAAATTATCCCCAAACCAACAAATTCACCAGGGTTGAAATAAATTTCTTCAAGGTCAGAACATTCTGAAAACAGGATAACATACATATTTCTTTGGATAATATGATCCCAAATTAGCACAATATGCAATCTATAAGAGGCTGCATATTTAATGCACTAGGGAGAAAAACAGATTTAGTTTTTACGTGATTAAATCTAAATAAAACTGCTTTAAAGGAGTAAATAAATTATTCAATACTTAGTGTCTGGTATTTGTCAAAAGGCCAGGGAGATAATAACTTTGGATATTCTTGCAAGGACCATCAATGCTTTTGACATCTATTATGTTCAGAGCTAAGCTTGTTTCAATGGTTACGTATGATGGCTGCATTTGGGGGTAGCACAGCCCCATAGAAGTGGGTCTAAAGCATAGAACAGCATCTGTGGAGGGTTCAGTGCCCATGCAATGATTTTATCAGGCAAGATTATTTCAGGATGCCAGTTGCCTGATCCCATGGACACATCAGCAGCTCCAGCATGCTGACTGTGTTCCCAGATCACTGTTTCTGGTTTAGACCTGCCAGAAAACCAAACCAAACTAAACCAAAACAGTTCATGTTCTTCATAACTGCTTGCTGATATGAACCAGGACACAGTGAGTGATCTGGAGATCTGAGTCAGAAGTACCAAATGATCAGAACCAAAATGATGCATACACATGTCACACAGATTCGCTGAGCTGGATCTGTCCCTCCCTCTCTGATGGAAGCTTTGTTTTCTCACCTGTAGCTGCTACAGATTGCAGAAGTCTGCAGAGCATCATATCCCCTATCAAACAGGATCTAGTCATAAGTTCTAAGCAGATCTCCTTGTTCCTTTAAAATATATTATTATAAATGTCAATTTCATCATTCTTACACATGCTTGATGAAATGGTTAAGTGAACTTTCTAGACATTAGCCAGGAAAAACTAATTTTGGAAATTATTCAGACTTAAAATAAGCAGAAGCATGAGAGACAGCATTATGTTACAAGAGTTGGAAACCTGAATGAAATAGGTTAGGGGTCAAATACTGCCTGTCAAATATAAGGCTAGATAAGTGAAAGAAATAGTGAGAATTTCCATTTTAGATAGTTATATAATGAAATTCCAATCACAGAACTTGTGTGAATAAAAATTAAACCAAGAGGTAAATGATAAATATTAGAAACACAGAATAATGGAGTGGTTTGTACTGGAAGGGACCTTTAAAGACCACCTAGTTCAAACCTCCCTGCAATGAGCAAGGACATGTTCAGCTAGACCAGGTTGCTCAGACCCCTGTCTAGCCTGACCTTGAATTTTTTTCAGGGATGCAGGAGATTCTACCGCATCTCTGGGCAACACGTTTCAGAGTCTCACCATCCTCAGTGTAAAAAAATTCTTCCTAATATCTATTCTAATCTACCCTTTTTCAGTTTACAACCTTTCTCCTTTAGCCCTATTAATACAGACCCTGCTAAAAAGCTTGCCCCCTTTAAGTACTTAGAGGCTGCAATAAGGTCTCCTCAGAACCTTCTCTTCTCCAGGCCAAACAAACTCAATTCTCTCTGTCTATCTTCACAGAAGTGCTCCAGCCCTCCTATCAATTTCATGGCCCTCCTCTGGACTCGCTCCAACTGCTCCATGCCTTTTTTGTGCTGAAACTTCCAGAACTGGATGCAGTACTCCAGGTGAGTCTCACAGTAGCTCCATAGAGGTAGAGAATCACTTCCCCTGACTTGCTAGCCACATTTCTTTTGATGTAGCCCAGGATACAGTTGGGCTTCTGGGCTGCAATGTGCCAAGACTGCTGGTTCTTTTCCAGTTTTTCATCTACCAGTATCCCCAAGTCCTCGTCTACAGTACCACTCTCAATCCCTTCATCCCCTAGCAGGTATCGATATGGGGAGTTGACTTTACCCAGGTGGAGTGCCTTGTACTTGGCCTTATTGAACTTCATGAAGTTCACAGTGGCCCACCTTCCAACTTGTCTAAGTCTGTCTGGATGGTATCTTATTCCTTAGGCATGTCAACAGCATCACTCAGTATCATCTGCAAACTTGCTGATCATGCACTAGATCCCATAGTCTATAGTTCCTTTCATCCAGATGGGTGGCAAGGAGGAGACACAGTGTAAAAGACAAGATTAGAGGAAGAATACCCTCTAAAAAGCAATGACAGGAGCAGATGACATGCTTCTGCTAACTGTATTCCTAATTCATGAGGTAAAGAAAAATCACACATTTAGAAACGCTCCATTCTTCATGCGCTGGTGGAACAAAAGTGTAGAAGCATCTCTCAGGGGTCTACTTTCCCTTTACATATTTAAGACTCTCAGTCACTCCTCTTCATATTCAGAATCAACATTCTACTAAAAGCTACAGTGCTATTCAAGCAGAAGCTCACAGAACTTCATTCATTTGAAAGGGTGTTGGGAAAACTGAACTGAAACTTAGGGTGAAGAATTCATGGAAAAGAATGTAATTTGCTGCAGTGTGGGTCAGTGGGAGCCGTATCTATCCTATTGATAGAATATGGCACTAGAGCTATCATACTGTTTGGCCAGTTTCTGTGTTTTTCATGTTCTGCTTCTGCTACTCTAAGTATTCAAGACCATCTTATATCAATCATGGATTTTCTGTTGTTTATCTTAAAATCTGTGCAAATTCTGGTCCTGAGATTATGTTACTTATCCTTTATATTTATAATATACACTCTCATTTAAAGTGTTTAGATAATTTATTGTAATGAAATTATAAAAGCAAACTTATTTTTTTTTTTTTCTCTGACAGCTTTTAGTTTTCCCCTGGCACAGTTTCATGTGACTGCTTCACCATAAAGTCTGCTATCAACACTGAAAATCAAAACAAAAAAAAAGAATTGACAAAAAAAAAAAATTTCTACTTCAAACTTCCACTTGTACTCCTCTTCTGCTGTACTCACCTTCCATTTCATATTCTCCTCACTGTTCAGCCATTTTGGCTCTGGTTTTCTTTCAGTCTTGTTAATAATCTTCTGTTAGTCTCTTTCTCCTTTACACAGTGATGCTTTTTATCTCCTTGGTATTGCTTCATCCCAGCATTGTAATAAAGCTCATCTAGGCTGATGAATTAGAGCATTAGTATATCTGACTGATGTTTACTTTCAAATAAAATTATTTCTCCCTCTTGCCCTTGCAGCCATACCCTTTGCTTTTCCTCTTAAATGAGGCTTAGTTTGGGTTTGGTTCTGTGCTTTCTTTGCAAGAGCAAATTGATAGTTTAAGGATATTCACAGCCTCAGAGTTTTTAAAAAGTTTTAATTTAGCTTTGATTAGGTGCTGGGCAGCATAGTACCAGACTGTGTACACAGTTAAACAACAAGAGCTCTCTCAGGGGAGTATATTGTTGCAAGCTTCAACATCTATATGCAAATCAGGCTTTCTGTATTTGCTATCAGTTACAACAGAAATTTTCTGCCCATGTAAGATGTTTTTTTTCTTTAGCTATCTAATATAGTGGCAAGCCCTGAAGAAAATCGCCTGTCCTCACAGGCTGCAAATGTTAGAAAAACTACATTTTTTAGGGATTTTAAAAATTTTTTTTAAGAGGGATGCTTTGTTTAACTAAGGTTGTATTACAGTTGCATAATATTCTTGGAGAAATAAAGATGAACACTGGAATCCCTGTGTCAGCATGCAAAGATAATATATCAAAATACTTTTGTTATTTGACAAAAGGAGAAGCAAAGTCTGTTTTCATAGAACCTTTTTCATAAAACCTTATAGGTGTGCGACTAAAATGCAGCAGGTACCCTCTATTCTATAGGCTGGATGACATTGTTTTGTGTTGATGTTATGAATTTCCAGAGCTGTATCTCATGGAAGGACACCCAAGCAGAGAAACATTCACTTGACTAATGGCCCTTTAAGGCTAAGTTGTATTGTACAGCTCCGAGGGTAAAGCCCACCCCTTTTGAAAGATGTACCCTCTGTTGACCCAGAAAAGGTAAGTGCAGCTTCTAGGAGGATAAACATGCTTTGATTTCCATGTTACAATGAAGTGTTGAAACTGACAGATGAGCCCCCTTTTAAAACTATTCACATTACTAACACTCTACATGAACACTGCAATATGCAATAGGCATTGATCTGGCACATGCTGTATCTAGAGCTAGCTGTTAGTAGAATTGCTTTTGTATTTTTCTTTATATTTCCTTGAGCTGACAGTGTTTCTCATGCTGGTTTTTTTCATCTCTATACAATTTATGCAACAGAAAAGTCACATTTGGCTGTAAAATGCTATCACCTTTCTCATGTGGAACAATGAGGCACAAAAATAATTTTAATGACAAATAGATAGCAATTATGAACAATGAGTCACCACCAATTTGAGAAGATAGGGGTTCCAGTGCTTGAACTTGTAAAGGTACATTGCCTTTAGATACCTGATACCCAATGACTGCATCAAAGTTTATTTTTAGTCTTTTGCACCAACTTATAATTTTCTCCTAAAGCAAAAAGAAGGTCTGTCTTTCTGACAGGGACATGCTTTGCAATGGATGGAATAATAGATGAAGAACAGAGACTCCACATCACGGGTTTGTATAAAAATCTTTGTACCCAAGAGACAAAGAGGAAATGGGATACAGTAAGTTCAAGGCTGTCCTTGTTTGGGCTAGGATAGAGCTAATTTTCTGTCTTGTAATTTTGCTTTCAGCCAAGTCTTTTGTAAGCACCTGCACTTGCTGAAATTAACAGCAAGTAACAGTCAGTGTCTGCTTCTAGGGCTGATATGCTCAGTGTTTATAGTTTTGGCTATAAATGGTACGCAGAACCAAGGCCACTGCTTGGTTCTGAGGAACATCTCCAGGAAGATAAAAGGAGTAAAGAGGTCAGACCTGCATCTCTCCCTTAGGGATGAGCAGACAAGATTACTGACCAAAACTGACCGGAGTATTCTGTCCCATATGCGTCATATTCTTTATAAATCTGATGGATCATGAGCATCAAACTCCTTCCTTTGGCCTTCTCTTCGCCCTTCTCCTTTGCCCTTCTTCACCTGTCCCTGTTTGCTTCAGCATCCTGGGAGGATTCTATCCATTCGTCTGCCTGTGGTCCTGATCCATGCCAGCCTGAATCCGTGTGTTCCTGCCTCCTGACGGCTGCTGACTCCAGATGTCCAGTCTGGACTTTCCCAGGGCTGCCCTGCATCCTCAGTGGTGAGCATTATTGGGGTAAAGGGGAAGGAATAATTTTTTCTGTGTATTCGCATATATTTAATAGTTTTTCCTTTTTACCGTTACTGTTTCATTAGAGCTGTGTGGTTTAGTTAGAGGGATTAATAGAGAGCATCTGTCATTTGGTTAATTGCTGGCCCAGTGTTAAACCTTGAGAGAGGCAGAGGATGATATGAAGATCTACTAGCTTTTATAAATCTGTGTAATTTGTGTCACAATCTGTGTACTACAGGCTTTAGCTGTGAGGACTCTAGGATAAGGTGTATACAGCTGGAGGGCTATAGAAATGTCTAAGCACTTATGT
This sequence comes from Heliangelus exortis, assembly GCF_036169615.1. NCBI lineage: Eukaryota > Metazoa > Chordata > Aves > Apodiformes > Trochilidae > Heliangelus > Heliangelus exortis. The sequence goes on from NC_092454.1 coordinate 44,987,767, forward strand.
AGTCTGTCCAGACTGCAAGCAGTGCTCTAACAGCAGGTCAAGACTGTGTTATGGAGAACCTGAATGTAGAAAGTGTACTCAATAAATTTCAGAAAGAGAATGTTTTTGTAGAAAAAACATTTTTCTTTTTTTGACAGGTACAAAATAGTGAAACCTCAGCAATGAAAAGTCCACCTCAAAGACCTTCGCCAGTGTTGCAAAGGATTCTGTCATCATTTGTTTGAACAAGGCTAAACACCATTATGCTCTGACATCAGCTAGACATTTGCAAAATACAAATGATGGATAGTATGACAGTCTCTTGGAGCAGCTGGGAACTGTCAGAAAACCATGTATTAGACAACTTCTACTACATTTGTTCGTAGAGTAGCATCTGGAAAATGGGTACCCAAACAATAGGATAGGTAGAACTAGTGAATGTAATGCCTCATTTGGAGAATGGTTTTGCTATTATGCAGTTTAAATTTAAATGCAAACTCTAATCTTAAATCCTAATAGCAGAAACAAAAAGAAGCATCCCTTCAACAGAGCTGGGAGACATTTTTGTCCTTGTTTCTAGAAAAAGCTTAATGACTTACTTTCATAGGTCTTCCTGCTGCCATTTTTTCTTAGGTCTTTGTGAGGTTATTTTGATTTCAGGTTCTTTCAATACCAGGCACCAGGTACTCACACAGGTGGACATTCTTTCTGCTCTGTCACCTTTAGGGTGAGTCCAGTAGGCAGTGATAAACAGGAGATGCACTCTGTGCATATGTTCAAGGCAGAATTATCTTTCTTTTCCTTGAAACCCACAGGTTGGTAACTATCATGGAAGAGTGTGGAGGGTTGTAAACTGGTATAAAAGCAAATGCCTGCTGTCTTCAACTATGGTAGCCTGTTGGCTGAGTGCACACAAGTGAAAGCTGAGAGGTAGACAGGAGTCTTTGCATAATGTTTTTTTTCCTCTAAGACAGTTGGGCCTCATTCAAATGTTCTGCTATGCTTCTGAAGATGTCAATCCAACAGCATGGGGGTGGGGAAGGGGCACCCCAGGAAATCAAAGCAAACTCAATTATCTATCTGCTGACAATGACAAAACCATCTCATTCCTCAGCTCTTCACAGAATGTGAGGGGGGGGGGAAATTAAAAGCGTGAACATTTTTAATGAGTGCAATTATTGAATCATCAGTCACACAGTCCATCTGCTCCAGAGTGTTCCAGCGACTAGAGAAAGACTAAAATACTGCATTGCCTTTTTGCATTCACATAAATTCATATAAATGTTCTTTAAGGAAAAGCTAATGCCATTAGTATATCAGGCCCATCATCTTCAGTAACTTGCAGCTCCCCCTTCACTTACTTCAGTTTATTAGTCACTAATTTTGAGCTTTTACACCAAGACACTGGAAATATCTTGGCAGATGCGTGGGTAACAGCTAGCCCCTGACATAAATACAGAATCATGGAATATTCAGAGTAAGAGATAAACTAATGTAAAATTTACCTCAAAGGTAGAATTTAGCCTAGAATTTATTTATTGAGCAAAATGAAATACACACCGCAGTAAAAAAAAAAAAAAAAAAAAAAAAAAAAAAAAAAATAGGATTTGGTTGAAAATTCCTTTCTCCAAGAGTGTGAAAGCATGGAAAGAGACAAAACTTATTCAATAGGGTTTGAAAACCTTTGCAAATAGTCAGGACAAATACAGGAGGAAAGGTTCAGATAACTGTCTCAACCTGAGGAACTGCAGCAGAACTTTAAGTGTGTTTTGGCTGTGGTATTCTCAAATCTATCCTAGAATGGCAGAAGAAGTAGAGATTTGAATCTGAAATAAGCTTTGCAATGTCCTAATTTATTATTTTCTTGTGCTTTGTGCTACAAACATGTGGTGGAAAAGGATGATCTTGTCCAAGGAACATTTTCTGGAATGGCAAATAAATGCCACATTCTGTAGAGATGTGCTTTGCCTACCCCTTTTCAGCCTTCCTCTGCAATACCCAGCTGCAAATTGCCCAGATACAGTAATGTCCAAAACTATGAGACATATTATTTGAGAAATCTCTGACTTTGCTACAGGCATCAGCATCAGAAAATACTAAGGTCTGAATGCTAAAAAAAATTACTTCATACTGGGGGTTGCAAATAATATGTTGTATTTTTTTCCATAGATAGCATAACAAAACAAAATAAAATAACATTTCTTATTCTTTTCTTGGATCTGCAAATTCTGGTTTTTGTAACTCAGCATACTCTGAAAACAAAGATTAGGCCTGGAGTATGAAATTCAGAGCAACTGATGCCATTTAAAGGCCCTAATGAGACATTTTTAATTATAGCATTTGAAGTATTTTATGAGTGGTGGGGAAGTCTCATTATATCTTGTCCGGGTTGATAAGGTGAGCTATTCTTTCTATTGTTACTTTATCATACTTGCTTTATTAAATAATTATTTATTATATTTTCAGATTAAAATGTTTATCAGTGACGATCAAAGAAGCAAACAGTTGTCTAAAACATTATCATTACATCTAGGCTGTGCCTAATCAATATGCTACTAATTTTTTCCTTTTCTCCCCATTATTGCCTATCAAGAGCTACAGCAACAATTTTTGCTATCTGGTAGAGAAACATTAAATAAATAATTAAGGCCTGAATTGCCAATTTGTTCTCTTTGTAGGAATGAATTAGGCACTGGATTAGGTTCCTGATCAGTTTTAAATGTGGGAACTCACTGAAGCACATCTCTGTGAAGAAATATGGCTCCATGTTCACAGATCCATGGTTTGGTAATTTAAAAGTAATCAGTAATCTCTCGAGTCTCTGAGAAAGTAAACAGTGACATGTAGGAGATTATTGTTAGAATCCAGTGACTGGTGCTAGATTGATTTTTTTTTATCCCTTGGACCAGCTTTGACAGGTCTGCTTAATGGCTGACAGTAAATGGGTTTTGTGCTCTTTCAGGTATCCTGGGAAGGGTCCTAGTAAGGAAGATTTTGTCTATCCTGTTGCAGCCTTGGTTGCAATTCAGCAGTCATCCAGAGCTGTAAATAATGTTGCAAAGGACCTTACCCTTTTATTTCAATGAGAGCTCTCACTAATTTTTAATTTCTCCTATGCAGGCCTTGCTTCTTTACTTTGCTGGGAACACCCTAGGCAGCTGTCTCCTCAGTGAAAGAGCAGAGGAGTCATTTAACATCCTTTGAGCAATAATTATTGTTTGATATTTGTACCCCACCCACAGATTCATTAAACAAATGCCTCACAAATATACATATTTTACCTTCAGTAAAGCCTAGAACATAGACACAAAAGACATAAAGTATAGACAAGAGTTGGGAAACCGCAACATAATATTCTGTGACTAGGAAAAAAATCCAAAACAAAACAAAACCAGCCAAAAAAACCCAAACCAAACCAAAACCAAAACAAAAAAAAACCAAACCACAATGAACAAACCAAAAAACCCCAAAACAAAACAAAAAAACCAAAACAGAAAAACCTTGATTTGCAAAGCTTGATTTCTTGATTTAACTGTTGCATTTTTTTGTAGTCCTCAGGGCAGAGTACAGGATGAGTCATTTCAGGATGAATTTGACTGAGATTAACATGGGGCCTTGGCAAATTGGTTTGAGGACATGGTTCAAGGAATTAAAGGTAGAGGAGAAAGACAACAAGAGAACTATATGAAGGGATGATTTGGATATCTGTGTGACCAAAAAGGGAGAGATGAAAAAAATAGCAAAAGTGTTAAGCATAAAAAAACAGCATCATGGCCAAAAATTTGCACTTAAATTCTACAGAAATGCTCTCTAAATGAGAATAACCACTCATTGTGATAAAATAAAACAGGATGTTTTAAACTGAAAGGCCTAAATTGCTGGAAGAGCAAAATATGTGTGAAGAACATGGTGAAAGGGAGGTTGCAGCTATCAGGACAAATCAAGCAAGCACTTCCTAAACAGAGACAGACACCCTCCTACCTGATAACAGGAAGAACTGAGCTGCAGTATGGAAACTGCTGAGATTTAGGACAAAGAGGCAGGATGGACTCAGAAATGTCTCCTAGGCTGCAGGGCAGCATAGCAGGCAGTGAAGCTGCTGACATCAGTACAGTGAAGGGAATGTTCAGAAGACAACGTTAAAGGCTGAGTTGCAAGCAGTTTGATTTTGAGTTGAGCGCAAGAAATTTAAAACCTCATGTTCAGTGAGGCAGGAACTGGGGGGGCTGCATCATATTGAGAGGAGGGTGAGGAGAGTTGATAATTACCAGGTGAAAAACCAGGAACACTGAAATCTGATGATCAGCTGCAGTGAGGTCTAGTTTTGATAGAACAAGGGAAGGATTCTTTCTTAGTCTAGTCTTATGCGTTCAGGTTCTGAATCAAGATGCATTTAGAAACAGTGGCTGAATTTTGTACTGAGATTTTAAGATACTTGGACTGAAAGTTTTAATAGTGCATTGAGTTACACTAAAAAAGTACAGAGCAAAAGCTAAAAGAATATACTGTTTTTCAAAGCAGTGGTGGAGATTCTTTGAGGGATTAATAACTGCTATTTATGTGCTTTTATGTGGCTATTTTCACACTTAGGATATTCTTGTGTTGGGCCAAATACTTCAATGTTTTATTAGAATATGCATACTCTAAAACCTGACCCAAAGAGCTTGAAGACTGAAATAGCAGACAAAATGGACACGTGAGGTAAGAACCCTTCAAGATGAAAGGAAAGATAATAAAACTACAAGGATGAAATCCTTGCCATATTGAATGCAGTGAAAGAGTTCCTGTTGATGAACACAGTATGCAAGAGATATTAGGAATCACAGGAATCACAGCTAATCTCCTGCCTCACCATGACTGTATTCCTGTGGGATGCCTGGCAAGCACTGGCAGTAATGAACTCACGTTAGCTCAGCCTCTTCAACACAGCTTGCAGAATTTCTCTTCAGCACACCACATTTGGTCCTGACAGGAATGTAGCTCTCACTGACTGCTGGATTCAGTGTAGTCAATTATAGTTTTGTCAAAATGAATTTTCATGAAAAAACCCCGAACACCCTCATAAAAATCACTTGTTATCCCAAGTTAACTGCTAGAAACAGCCTACGGTAAAAAAAAAGCTTACAAAATACAGTGGCAATCAACTCAGAGTGGCTTATTGCTACAGTAAACTTTAATGTCAGCAATATTTTCTACAGATGTTAGTGTCAGAAGCACATTTTGGATGGCCATCACTGAAAAAAATTGACAAAAGAACATTTCTAAGGTATGCTTGAATCATACATGTTTTTACATGCTTTTAAGGTCTGGTTTTATGTAACCACTTATTTTTATTTTTTTTTTAAGAAGAAACGAGTAACATATAATCCATAGGTCACCTCTGTAATACCAATGAATTCGACAGCAGAGTAGTATTAGTAGTAATGGGGGAGAGAGAAAGGAGAAAAAGAAGAGAAAAAAGTAATGGGTTTTTAGTACTATAAGGAGTGGAATAGAGAACATTAACAAAGAATGCAATTTAATACCTAATCAATTTACTTTTTGGATTTTCTGTGAGATTAATTTTGAGTCCAGAATGAATTACAGTGATCTTGGAAGCTGCTATAATGACCAACAAGCAGTAGTATGAGGCTGTAGTGATATAAAAATAATGCCAGAGACTTCAAACAGCTACAGTAGTTAATTAAATGTGTTCAAATAACATTATGGTTGGACAAAACCCCAAAAAAGCAGGGAAATTTTGAGCTAAGCTTGCCAGAGCACAGGCCAACTATCTTCATGTGCTAATGCAATGGAACAGACTCTCCTCCCAGGACCTTGAAACACCACATGGGGGCAAATTCAGCCCTCCAACAAGTAAATACCACTCCTTTCAATTTTCTCAGCTTTTTCACATGTGTTTCTGAGACAATCAATGAATGTGTCTGGGCACCTTAGGCTTTTAAGAAAAATATAGTGTGTCTGTGAAGCACTGAACTGTGCTTGGCTCAGGAAAGGCAGCATGCAAAACTGGCTCTTGGGCTGTGTCTGCATTTTGATCTGAAGCAGTGGAGCACACACAGAAAGCAAGTCAAGTACAGGCAGCTGTGCTCTGGCCACTCCTTTGCTAGGATGAAGGAGACCTGCTAACTGCTTTCAGCAATGACTGATAATACGGATGCAGGGATCACAGGACCTCGGTATAAGCCCAGAACCATCATGCTGGATTTGTAACAGCTCTATATCTGCATATGAAATGTAAACTGACTGTAGGGTTTGCTCTTCCTTCTTCTCTTCCTTTTTATCTTCCTTCTCTCACCCTCTCTATTTAGTCTTCTTACTTTCTGCACTTCTTTGGAAAAAAATGCAGAATATTAAATTTAGGGATGTTATTTGCCCCAGTGAGGAATCAGAAGCTACCACTTCTATTTTTGAACAAAGAGAAGCTGCTGTAACACATTCTGCAAGCTGTGCATTGTTTATGGTCCCATTGTCAGACCTGTGGGACACTTCATGGCACCTACTAAGGTAACAGAGAAAGCAGACTTCTGCCTCACCTCTGATCTTATGACCCTTCAGATGCCAGATAAGCATAAGCTTAGAAGGAATAACAACAAAAAAATGGACTAAAATAAGCAGGTAAGAATTACAAAGAGGAGACATGTTTCCTTGTCTCTTGCTGCAGATGTTAAAGGCAATAACACACGCATTTATTTGGTTTTACATCTATTTACAGCCTAATAACTCAGTCTCCAAAAATACAGTGAGGTGAGGGCAAGTTAATCCCAGGACAGCTACTCCTGCTAGGCTGAAATCAGCAAATATGGGGTGTGGTTTAGTCACAGTACTGAGCAGTGAGAGAGCCCTTCTGATCCCTGAGGCTACCCTGAGGGGAAGCATCCCTGGAGGTATCTACTGGCCTATAGGAACATGCTAGAATATTTTCTGTAAGAAATCACTAGGGGAGACCTAAAAATAATGGGGCAAGGAGTGAAGAGAAAAGTTTCCTAGCACTTAAATTTAGGACTAAAGAGACAGAAGGAGGACAAGGCAGCTGAAAGAGCACGGAGCTCTATCCTAATGTGGCCTCAAACACACTGGGAGACTTTCACCAAGTCATTAAACACCATTTGAAGCATTAGCTGACTGCACACTTTGTGGAATTACAAATGAGGCAACTTTCCAGTTTCTTACAATATAGTGGGAAGAGAAGAAAAATGGCAAGGAAGATAGTTGCCAAATTTTTTAATAAAAAGAGGGAAGACATGGTTTCAGGATATTTGAGATGGCCACAAATCCAAGGTTTCATTGTCCCAAAGCAACTTGATTATGAATTTGTCTAAAAAATACATAAATAATGGGAGAAGAAGACAAGAAAATTCAACATGTTTGAAATTATTCATAAAAACAGCATATCAAGGACAGCACAAAAGGGAGGAAAGCATTCAAAAGCAGCTGCAAAAACAAGTGTATCACACATAGATGGGGTCATAACAGCTTTGTAATTTTTCGAGTGTAGTTCATGAGGCTAATATGTATATTAGCTAGGGCCCTCAAGCTCCTAGCAAGCCATTAATATTGACCACAATATCACAAAAAAGGCGTGACGCTGATTTAAAAAATCCTTGAGTCCAGCAACACAGTAGTTGTCTAATAAGGCTGCATGAATAAGTTAGCCAGATAAAGTTGAGTTTTCCAAGGAAAAATTTCAGAATACAAGTTATATTTGGTCATGTAATTCTATTAATAACTACCATGGAGATGATTTAATGTATTTAAACTGAATGACATGAAGTGGACCAGCTTCCATATATCTTAGCAGTATGTCCACAAAATCCACTGCAAGGATTATCTCAGGTATTATTTCAGCTTTAAATAAAAACACCTTCTGTGTACCAGAAATAAAAAAATAGCTGTACTATCAAGATAAGTCCTGGAAGTCATCATTTTAGTTTGATTCCAAGTGATACTGAGTAATTTTGCAGTATTCTGCATTTTGTTCCTTTAAAAGATTAATATATTCTTTCATTCATTTTAGCTGTGAAATCAGTTCAGTATTGCTATTGAATATTGCTATTATTGTTAGCTTATAAATTTTTTTTTCAATTTATTTTTTTACTATTGCCTTCTAGAATTATGCACACTTGTTTTATATATTTGGCACTAAGAATTATGAAATTTTAAATTATTTGTTTTTTCATTTTTGCATGAGTCCCACATTTTCTTAAAAACATGTTTTCTACCCTAAACAATATTCTGAATTGCTATCTTCTAAAAGCTTTGCAATCAGGGAGAGTATAATAGCAACAGGCAACTTACCCATTTACTTTTAAATTCCAACAAAACAACCATATTTTCCAAAAGTGAGATGTTTTCATTTTTCAGGAGAATCTTCTTATGTATTCCCAAACATAGGTTTATGAAGGTGAACTTTCCCCCTCAGGTATATACATATAAAACTCCTTGAATTTTTTTTAGAAAAGTTTATCAGTATCTAAATGTATTATGGTCCAAAGTACCATTAAAATTTATTTTTGTTTTGGATCCATGAAACAAATTCCAACTGTAGAAGTGTCAGGTGCAAATAGATTTTATTTGACAATTGACACAAGCAAAATGATAGATCCAGGCAAAAGAGGGAGAGAGGAAAAGAAGATATAAGAGAGAAAAATGGGACAGAAAAGGGTAAGAAAGTGGGGTGAAAGAAGAGAGAGAGAGAGAGAGAGAGAAGAGAGAGAGTCACCACCAGGGGTGCAGCTGTCCAGTGAGTTTCCTCAGGATGGTGCTGATCCTGGACAGGGTTCGATGCGAGATGGTGGTGGGTCAAGAGATGACAAAACGTCCACAGCATGGACAGCCATACATACCCCGAAGGGGCAGCTGTCAGTCAGCTGCCACAGAAGCCAGGGGCATTGGCATCAGAGCCATTGCAGACAGGCTGCCTGGAGGGGGCTTCCAGCACACAGCTCTCATCTCTTTCCAGACACCACTCCCCAGGTACTCCCCAGCCACCCCAGCCAAGTACATCAGCATCAATACAATCAAGGGTGGCTTTCTCCACCCTGGCCGGGGTGATCATGTCTGGAGGGATGTCCCAGCACTGAAGGTCCTCAGAAAGGGGGAGCAGTCTCCACCCAGCCGTTAGTTCTTAGTTCTTATCACTTAGTTCTTATCTGCTCAGCTCTGGCCAGACCAGGTCCTCCCCCCTTGCCAGAGCTATTCACTTGAAAATTGTACTTTTGAGACAATTTCAAATCAGTGAAATCAGACTCTCACAGAGCGCAATTTATCCTTAACTATGTCTTACAGGAACTCCTTTTCTTCTGATACCTTCAGTCTTCAGTTTTTGCCTAACCTATCATTTTTGTCACCTGTTTCATTTTTTATTTCAGTGAAAATGTTGTCTTGCAACATCATAGTTCCTATAGCCAATAGCTATTTCTCCTGATAGAACCTAATCCTTAGAAGTGGTAAATGCTTTATCTCTCTGTGAACAAACTCAAACAGCATAAAGGTCAGCCAGGCTAGTAGAGGTTTCCAGTTCTCTATAGACAATACACCTTCACTCATCAAAGAGGCTGACTTTTCTGGCCCAGGTAGTGCAAAACTCTGATATGTTCAAGTTACAGTATTTTAGGTAGCTAGTTTGAAATCACTATGACTATTTTTACACTCCAAGTTGTATAGAGTTTGATGTGTTTTATTGATTCTGTCTGAAGACATTCAGCACCTTCCTGGATTAAGTCCTGTATATTTAGATTGTGGAGGATGTTCTCCACTCTGTCATCAGCACAAATATCTTTTGCTTGATGAACTCATCCTTCCTTTCAGAGTTTTAGCTAGAGAAGAAAAAAACATGATGATACGTTACACAACAAAAAAATACCTTTTAAAAACAAATGCATACGAACTTCCCCCCAGCCCAAAACGAGCTTTCAAGAATTGGCTCAGAGATGTATACAGTATGAGTCATATAAACGAGTGTTACAGTTTTACCCATGGCCTTATCAAATGAAGGTCACCAAAAGAGATTCGGCCACAATGAGACTTGGATTCAGTGTTACGCAGTACGGACAGAGTGCTGTTCATGTAAACACCAGGGCTGGCTGGTCAGTATAATCAGCAGTAAGGAAAATAGGTGTGGTTAATTCTATGAATGTCCACTGTACAGCACACGTGTTGCCCATAAATATTGATGGTGCATGTCTTAGCAAGACCTTACTAAGCACATCTTAGTAACCTCACAGTAGACAGCAGGTAGTAACATCAAAGACATTGATTTACAATAGGGAAAAGCTGGTGGAGTCCTGAAATCAACACATTAGTTACCTTGTCTTGCTTGACAAAGCTGTTTCTGTATTGGTATCGGGAATTCAAACACAAAGCTTTTGAATTTCTGAGGCTGGAAAATGGGATAGCTGTGAACAATTAGCTGAGCAATTTTTGTCTGGTGATGCAAGCCACAGAGAACTCCAGTTGGGACAAGTCTATGAAAATCCCATGTGGAATGACACCAAACAGCACCTATTAACTTCCCCAGCTATTAAAATTCCACCTGCATTAGTAAATGCACTTTGTTCTATCTGTGCAGTAGGATCTCCCCTGCTTTGCTGCTCACAGCCTTAGATTATTCAGAGCTTTTTTGATGAACACTGGCCATGTGGAGGTAATTCCACCTGCAGCTGTAAAGGTAAAGAAAGTAAAATGGTAAAGAATGTCTTGGCCCCCTTTTCAGTTGCAAGCTCTGCAGGGCAACTGTGATACCCTTAAAAAACCTTCTGCTCACCTTTGCTTTGCTGTTAATTTTAACAGCTGTTCATCTGGGAGCTGAATCAGAAATTTAAGCTTCTGACTTTTTTTTTTTTGTTTTTTGTTGGTTGTTTGGTTTGGGGTTTTTTGTTGGTTTTTTTGTTTTGTTTTTTTTTCACAAAGAAGGTCTAATTATTATTCCATGAGGCAATATGTATTTGTGATTCATTTTTCTAAACGGCAAAAACAGCTATCAAATTCAACATCATTTGATTGTAGGAAAAAAAATAGATTTATTATTTTTCTCCAGTATTTACTTACTTGGAGATGTTATTAGGCAAGGGAAAGTGCCTCCTTAGGGTCTGAGACTATGCTGTGAGAAAACAATACTTTGAAGCTTACAGCATATTAATAAAGGTAAAGCTTACAGAGATTAATGTGCTTTGAAAAGGAGTATTTAGAATGCCAGTATGAAAAGTCCACACCTGAAAGGTGCTTTACTGATGCACAAACCAAGGTACAAGTTCTCCTTGATAAACCCAGTGACTGATCACAATCCTCAAGGCTATGTCTCCGCATTTTATTTATATGTATACATATTTCTGTGTGTTTATGTACTACTTGCTCTAGTGCAGTCATCGGCTCTGGGATGCATCTACAAGAAGAAATAATACCTGGGCATCTGCCAGCATCTGTGTGTTCATAGGTTGACTGGAGAAGGACAACTCCTCTCTTCTAACCGGCACCTTTATTTTTCATGGTTAGACACTACACTGCTGAGAGGACATCAGTGCCCTGCAGGATGCCAGCTTGCCCCAAAATGTGAAAGCAGATGTGAAAGAGCAACCTACTGCCACATTTGTTTATCAAGATTCCAGCCTTCACACACAGTGGCAGCAATAACAGCAGCAACAGCAGCACCATTGAAAGGAACTGCATCTGTGCTTTCAGACAGCTAGGATGTGTAGGGAAGGGTGAGGAGGAGGCTGTCTGCATGGATGAACCACTCCTGTTCCTGGGGGTGTGTAAGAGACCTCTGTATGACCAGAATTCTAGGGATGTGACATTGGTAGTCATCAGGAACAACTCCTAGAGGAACATGAAGAAGTCATCATGTTTCAGTTCACATCCCTTTTATGAAAGTGAGCAAAATCCCTTGACTTCACCAAACCAGCCTGGAGGAGCAGGCTGAGAATGCTGCCTGATAACCTGCATGCAGGGACATCCCCCAGGCAACACTACAAAATACTTGCTCCAACAATATGCAAAGGTGGTTCTACTTCTGTTCTGAACTACTGGTTTTTCCTTGACATTTTTGCTTACTCTCTGTAAAGGTGAGGAACTTCACACTATTTTCTTCATCCTTTATATCATATAGCCTACTCACCCACTGAAGTTCTTCATGAGAAACACAGGTTTCAAAATCAGGCCAGGTTGCCTTGTCTCTCAGATCTTTTTAGGTGAAAGTAGTACTGGCTAAAAAGAACTCTGATCCCATATATCCTCCCCTAAAATAATTAATTAATTAATTAATTAATTATATGTATGTTTATAAGAAATTTGAATCTTTTCCAGATAACAAAAAACATCCTTTCCATCATTATTTTGTTTGGCTCTTCTTGTTTCTGATAGGCCTGAAAAGGTATTGAAATGTTTCAATGAATTTAATGTTGTTATTTCTGGATCTGAAACTTCAGAAAACCCATTGTAATTCTTGAGAAATGTCTAGCCTCTTTTTTTTGTTGCTTTTGTTCTAGCCTCTTTTTTTTGTTTTTTTGTTTGGTTGGTTGCTTGGTTTGTTCTTTACAGTCTGAAGCAAACATTTCTCTCTCTCTACATTCATTTCTCAATATTTTCTCTGTGATTTCCATCCCCTTGCCAAAAGAAATAACTGATAATGTCTAAGACTAATTATCTTCAGATTTTGGAGCAAACTAACCAACTCTGCTTTCATGTAACTTTCAGAGCAAATACAGTTATGTCCTTACATGCAATTTCTTGGTTAAGAAAAACAGCATCTAGTTAAGTTCTTCCTGTCTGCCTCTTGTTTCTTTTGTGTTTGCTTTTTTTTATTAAGAATGAAAGAAATGGTAATCTAATTAATCCTGAGTCTGTAGTTCCAAGTTCCTCTTCTCTTTTCCTTGCTAAAATTATTAGTAACTTGAGACCCCATATTTCTCCATGTTTCCATCTTTCACCAGTGGAAAAATGTAGTTTACAAACTTAAACTACCTGTGGAATTTATTGATGGCAAACATATTCAGACAGAGAAAGAAGTGGTATAGTGCATACCACAATCAAATATATAGAACAATGCTTCAAGAGATGCTTAAGGGAACGAGATGTTTTCCATGATCTTTCACTGTAAATTTATAATAGACTCTACAACAAAACAAAAAGTGTCAAAAATATCCAGTAGCTTCACCTGTAGCCTAAAAGATGTTTCTCTTATTTGGCAGGTGAAGTAATGGTAGGAAATCCACCAGTTCCCTCCTTGGTTCTAAGAACTAACATAGAGCACAGAAAATTAAGTATTTCTACTTGCTACATAATCATAGAATCATAGAATTGGCTGGGTTGGAAGGGACCTCAGAGATCATCAAGTCCAACCCTTGATCCACTACCGCTGCAGTTACCAGGCCATGGCACTGGGTGCCACATCCAGTCTCTTTTTAAATATCTCCAGGGATGGAGAATCCACCACTTCCCGGGGCAGCCCATTCCAATGTCTGATCACCCTCTCGGTAAAGAAATTCTTTCTAATGTCCAACCTAAACCTCCCTCGGCACAACTTGAGACCGTGCCCTCTTGTCTTGCTGATTTAGTGTTAAGAGGAAAAACCCCTGACTTCAAGATTCAGTAGGAAAACTGAAGATAAATCAAGTTGTCATGTTTGTGAGGTTAAAGGTTGGGGTTGTTAACATGATTTAATTAATCAATTGGTAATAAACATCCCCCTATCATAATACTTAAAATATTCTGAATGTTCGTGATGATTGCTATCAGTCAGTATTAGGTATTTAGAATAGTTAACAACAATACATAACTTTTTTAATGCTTGATACCAACTAGAGATGAATAATGAAACAAATCCTTAATAACAATAAAGTGTAATCGCACATTTATTAACAGTGTAATTTTAACTAATAAAGTAACAAGATTTAATTTATAGCTATACCTTTTAAATCAAAGAGATACTCTTGTAATAATATTTAATTAATGCATAATTACTTACAGTAACTCTCTCTTAAAAGCCAGTTAAATGCCTCTTTTGGGCATATTAAGCATTACTTATTTCTCTATTTAAGTCTTTAAAACTAGAGTTCCCTCCCAACGTATATCCTTAATCATGTTGAGGGTAACTAGATTTCCATACACACATATATATTAAGAATATTAGGAAAAAATGCTTATATTAAAATTAATTATGTGCCAAATATTTTTCCAAATAGATCATTAATTTGTTATACAATGTTAACTTAAGGTGAAGAAATTTCTTTTAAGTTGCATTTTTATATATATTATATAGCTTACTGAAATTCTTTCAGGTGAATTGAAATGATATTTATATTCCTTAATTAATAAAAAGTATTACTAGAGGTCCTCATTTATTATATTTTTTTACTCAGTTCAGTGAGTACATACCTAAGTGTGAATCTCCGTAGCTGAATTATGAGCTTCCTAATGAACAATGTCACTTTAATAGATAATGTCTCTACTGAGTAAGTGACACTATTTTGTCAGTCATAAGCTAAAGAAGAAAGTAAACGTAGAAGACATATTTTGCAGAGATTCTCAATAACAGTGCTGTGAAGGCTGTTTTCCTCAGTTCTTATGGGATTTGTAACCTAACCAGCAGCTTTGCAGCAGTTCATAGTTTTCAGATTGAAAATAAGTCTCTATACTGCGTAAAACTGAAGCCTTGAACTTAAGTTTATGTGATCTTTTTATAATACAAAGTTGAATTTTCTTTTTGTCCATATTCCTTGCAATAATGTTTCATGTTCCTCCTATCTGAAGCAAAGTTCTTTGGAAATGCCATCTTCCGTTTGTACATGCCAGCAGTAGCTGATGGCCTGGGACTTCTTGGTCCCCAAGATTTGAAAAGATCTGGTTTGAGAGGGCACAACAGAAGCTCCAAGGAATTTTGTTCAGTAAATTTGCTTGACTTTGGTTGTGCTGTCTTTGTTTAAGCTCAAGTCTCCCCCAGATTTGTTTGCAGCATCTGATGAAATTTGGGACATATATAGTTTGGAGCCTATCTAGACAGTAGAGATTTTTTTTTTTTTTTTTTTTGGTCTTTTCCACTAACATAGAAGCAGATACTAAGACATAGGTGTATGAAGAGAAGTAAGAAGGAAAAGGAAGGTGCCAAGAAGCCTCGGATGATATGATGACATTTACAAGAGTTGAAAACTGACAGATGAACGTGTTGGCTTACGTTTATCAGGAACACCTATGGAGATGGACAAAAACATGATGATGTGTCAGAACAAACACTATTGTTAAAATGTGAGGGCAGATGCTCTAAGATATTTGGGATGGCATCAGAAATTGCTTGAGTTAAGCATGGTCTGGATTTCACTTAGCCCAGCAGACATACAAAAAGTATCCCTATTATTCATTGCTTGGCAGGAAAAATTGTTGATTTACCTTCAAGAAGAAAATAAACAGGTGGTTGTAGTGGATAGAGGGTAAAGATAAGACAGGGTAGGTGGTGTAAAACTAGGTTCATTAAAGCAAAGGACACCAATGGAAGACCACAGGTGAGAACAACATGGCTGCTTTCTCCATAGTGCAGAATATCATCCTTCTCACTGAAGGGTGCTTGGACTAGATGACCACTAAAGGTCATTCCAATTCAAAATATTCTATGATTCTATGACTTACTTAAAATTTAGACACAGGATTTAGGAACATCATAAAAGTAAAACTGCTGTCATTTTCAGGCAAAAAATGTTTACATTTCTTAATGGTGTCTGCAGTTAAGTTTCAATAAACCACTTGAAAATACTGGACCAGCTTTTGAAAGAAAATGAGCCTCATAACTGGGCTGAAGGTAAAATAGATTACAGATTTTAGCAGTGATGTTAAAGTTAGGTACCTAATCCTAGAAAATATTTCCTAGGGTATTTGTGTTTGAATCCCTCTAGTTATTTGATTGGTAAAAGTACAAGCTCTGTGCTTACCAAAGACCATCTGTAGATATTGAATTAGTGTGAGGTTTTTTTATGAAGGAAGAACCAGATGTGTTTTCAGTATCTGATAATGGTGCAAGAGTATACATTTCCACAGGTCCATCTGTCTTTCATTACACTGGGCTATCAGAGCTATGGCTGCAAAAGCAAAACTTCTTTCCAAGGTATTAACCCTTGAAGTGAGTTCAAGGAGCCAACCATATTTCCCATGTGGTAACTAGTCAAAATATTTTGATAAAGGTAGAAGCTCTTCCAAGAGTCGTTGGATTTTCACTTTGCAGAATGTAGCAGAACCAAAACCTGATTTTAGGATTATACACATGGTTTAAAAATAAGGATTTTTCATAGAATCATATAATGGTTTAAATTGGAAGTTATCTTACAGACAATCTAGTTCCAACCCCCCTGCAGGGAGCAGGGACACCTTCCACAAATATCTACATGAAATCTTAATAAAACAATAATTTGCATCATTACACATGCTTCCTAAAAGAGGTATGAATGGAGAGCTAATGGGGTAGAACCAGCAAAAAAGAAAACTCATGGACATAAAGTGACTGATAAATAGAGAGTAAGTCATTATTTTCCGGCAGGGAAAATCTGATTAATTTCAAAAATATACATCAAATCTAAACTTAAAAAAATATTTAGCAAGTTTAACCCTGATAATTTTAAATTGAAAGAAAATAATCTTTCCTGATACCATTATTCTACATAATTGTGACAGAATCAGTGCACTTGGCAGTTATACACTAATGGAAGCACCTGAATGACATTCACAATAAATGACTAGCTGAAAAGCATGCTTCCTGCTGGGTCAAAAGAGCTTGATTTTTTTTCTGTTTGACTGAGGCTATTCCCCTTTTCCTTTGGTGGGGAGGAGATAGGAAAAAGGAGAAAATGGGGTAAAAGAACAAAGGAAAGGAATGTAATAAGTGTTATCTTAGCAGACTGTGAAGGATTTTCCAAGGGGGCATTTAACCAGACAGGTAAACAGTTTGGAAAAGAAAACATAGATGAGAGATACTTATGAAAAGATCCAAAGTGTGTCTTTTTCGTAGGTAGTATCTTACACAGATGTCCATGTGAAATGAAGTTTAAAAACCATTTAAGTGCATCTCCCATAACATTGTTCAAGTTAATTATGTACAAAGCATACACAGGCACATAAAGCAAGCTATAAAAGAAAAAAAAATCCCAAAACAAAAACAGGAGAGGGGAGGAGGGGGAGGAAGGGGAAAGGAGGGAGCTCGGGGAGAAAGAAAGAAGCAATCTGAGACTCATGCCTGCTTAGAACAGAGACCACAAAGACACAGGGGAAATATAACCTTCAAATGGATACTTCCCTTTGCCTCACCCGCATTCATCTTCTGCTGTGCTGCAAAATTTTAACATCTCATCAAGTATATAGCAGCCATAAACTACTGTCTCTTTTTATGTAGTTTCAGACGCAAGAAGGAGCACATTCTTTATAATGACCTAAACTTATCAAATGAAATAACGCTTTGGGGTGATGAACTCTAAATTATGAGTGATTATTTCTAAATTCATTACAATTTTGTTTGACATTTTTATTGCCTTATTAATTTCTTCCAGCCAAGCCACAGAAGTCATTACTCATTATATAAACAGTGCACCAATTAGGAAAGAGGATTTTCCAGGTTTGCACTGTAGCTACTTTGGCTTCCAAACTCAGATGACTGAGCCAGACATAAGGACGTCACTGAAGCAAAAACCACCATCAAAACCATAAAAATAAAATAAAGTTTATCATGTTTTGCACTTCAGAAACTTGGTGCATTTCTCAGACCTTAAACAACTGAAATGTCCAACAACCTCCTGATGAAGGTGTTATTCACTTTATTTTACAGGTGGAGAGAAATGTCAGCAACTGAGTCATGCCACAGACAGCTATTACATCAGCATGACATCATCCTACAACAATAGCAAAGGTAGAGGTATCTGACAATGGGCAGCCAAGAGACATAGAGGGTTGGTATGATATCTGTTACACTGTTTGGTCTGCAATTGTTTAAAACTGTATGAATATAAATAATGATTTAGGTGAGAAGCTGAAGGGAGAAGTGTTGTCTCATCTTGACTGAGGGCAAAGTCACAACAGCAGACTGATCTCCATGCCTCCGTGGAGTTCTGCTCAGCACAGTAATGAAGACAGAGCCCATCCATCTTCATTTGCTGCAAGAGAAATCCTACTCTTCTGCTCTGATATTTGGATCATGTACTAAAGTATGCTGAAGTCTGAGTTTCACACTTCCCACTCATCTACACAGAGAAGAATACATTTGACTAGTGGGAAAAGGATAACAGGAGAATGCAGGCATGTGATAATATTTGTGGAATTGTATTTGCATAAGGTCATATACTTAGAGGTAGGCTTGGAGGCATCAGTTTGTTGGGATCTCCTAAAAAACTGACCAAATGTGTTTTGGGGCTTTTTGGCCTACTAACAAATCAGGTATTGGACATTCCCTGAGGCAGGACATTCATTTCATTCAGCAAATCCTGTGTTCCTCTGATCTCTCCCCATGGTAGCATTTGCAATTAAGAACATACAAACAATTTTCAAACTGAAGCCAAGAAAAATTCAAGGAAATTATGAATGCTGGAAGAGACAGGAGACCAATTTTGCTGAGGAAGGTATTACTCTGGAGTCACAGTAACTAGTAAAGCTAGTCTTACTCGAATGGCCAGTATGTATGTGCTACTTGGGAATTATTTTCTTTTCATCTAGCATCCTCAGCAAAGGAAGAGCTAATTTCAGTTGCGGAGCACTCTTTGTTGTTTGTTTGTTTGTTTGTTTGTTTTACAGGAGAATGGTTTTCTGTGAACAAACATCCATAATATCAGCTGAAGATGTCTGTCTTTTAAAATCCTGGGTTTTTTTCATCTCATTGCTAGAAGTTCCAACACTGAATAGCTTGCACTCACTGATCCAATAGCAGATTTTTTAGAATCACAGAACTGTCACAGTTGGAAAAGACTTCTAAGAGAGGTCACTGACATCACTGAGTTCAACTGTCAACCCTGAAAAAAACATCATGCCCAGTAGAGCATGTCCTGAAGTGTCTCTCCTACACATTTTTTTAATACTCCCAGAGAAGGTGACTTCAATATCTCTCTGGGCCTGTTCCAGTGCCTGACTACTTTCTCAATAAAGAAATTCTTCCTCATATCTAGTTTAACTCCTCTGACACAACTTCAGACCATTTATTCTTATCCTATCATTATCCACCTGGAACAATAGGCCACCACCCACCTAACTACAACCTCTTTTCATGTTGTTGAAGACAGCAATGAGGCCTCCCCTCAGCCTCCTTTTATGAAGGCAAAACAATCCCAGTTCCCTCATACTCTCCTCACAAGACTTGTTCTCCAGGCCTTTCACCATCTTGGTTGCCCTTCTCTGAACTTGCTCCAGCAGCTCTATGTCTTGTAGTTCTTGGTTGCAAGCACACAATGACAGCTAATGTTAAACTCCTGGTACAGTACCACAACCAATCACTACCCTCAATCCTTTCTCCTTCCAACCTCTAATCATGCAGAGAATTACCTTGACCCAGGTGCAGAACCTTGCACTTGGCCTTGTTGAACCTCCTGCAGTTTTCATAAGCCCTCTTCTCAAGCCTGTCAAGGTCCCACTGGAAGGCATCCCTTCTCTCCAGTGTGCTCACTTCACCAGACAGTTTGGTGTCATCAGCAAACTTGCTGAGGGTGTCCTTGATTCCACTGTCCATGTTGCTGACAAAGATGTTAAATAGCACTGGTCCGCTTTGCACAGGTCCAGGTAGATGACGTCTGTTGTTCTAGCTTTGTCACCAAGGCTGTGACTCTATCATAAAAAGCCACCAAATTAGTCAGGCAGGGCTTGCCCTTACTGAAACCATGTTGGCTGTCACAAATCACTGCTTTGCTATTCACACGCCTCAGCAGAGCCTTCAGGAGGATCTGCTCTATCATCTTGCCAAGCAGAGTTGAGATTGACAGGTCTGTAGTTCCCTGGTCTTCTTTTTTTCAATTTTTGAAACTGGGGGTTCTGTTTCCCCTTTCCCAGTCAGAAGGCTCTTTACCAGACTGCCACGACTTTTTAAATATGATGGACAGAGGCTTTGCAACTTCATCTTCCAGTTCTTTCAGAAGCCATAGCTGAAACCATCAAGTTCCATCCACTCATTCACCTTCAGGTCTCTCAGATGGTCTCAGACCTGATCTTCATCTACAGTCCCAGTCCTCACTTTTGGCTTCTGTAACATGGAGAGTGTGAATATCTATTTTTCTGGCATTTATCCTTCCTTACAGCCTCTAAAAAGTTTTTTTATACTCAATTGTGTCCCGAAGTTCCTTGGTCATCCATGTAGACCTCCTGGCACTCCTGCCTGCCTTCCTCTTCATTGAGAAACGTTGGTCCTGGGCATGAAGGAGGTGATCCTTGAATATAGACCAGTTTTCTTCTGCTCCCTTCTCATCTATGTTCCATTGTAAAATACAAAGCAGATTCTTAAAGAGACCGTATTCTGCCCTTTTAAAATCAAGTGTTGCCATTTCAGTGAACATGAGAGTTGCAAGTCAGCTTTTTCTTTCCTCTCATTTCTTAAGACCCCATCTCTGTATAAAAATAAATGTTTTGCATAACCATAGGGCTAAGATTTACCTTACATGAACAAAAAAAAACCACTCAACAAAATGGTCTATGCTTGGCTATAGAAAATGTCTGGAACTCAATACTCTTGAAAAACAGAGAACCAGAAAATTATTTTCTAAATACTGATTCAGAAAATAAACTTCTGACAGTCATATTCATATTAAAAAAACTCTGCTCTATTATTGTTTTAGTTCTTTTCATTGTCTCTTGTCCATTCTTAAACAGCAGCTTTAGCATTCAGGTTGCATCCTACTCTTTCCCCAAGCACAGTACTTGTGATGGGAATTTGATGTTATTAATATTGTTTTACCAGTTTCCTTAATCAAATGCTGGTTTATTTATTCCCTGATCAGGATGAGGATTACTGTAATGAAGCTGTGACTGTAACTGAACTCTAGGGGCCCTTGAGTCTTTTAGGGAGAGGAGAGTAGTCATTTGTAAGGCTGAGTCATTAGTATCTAGACATGGAGTCATAAGAAGCTGTAGCATGGAGTCAGAAGTCACCAACATGGAGTTATAAGAAGAGATTGTAAGAAGTCATTCATACCTAGGCATGGAAT
Source organism: Heliangelus exortis (assembly GCF_036169615.1). Classification (NCBI taxonomy): domain Eukaryota; kingdom Metazoa; phylum Chordata; class Aves; order Apodiformes; family Trochilidae; genus Heliangelus; species Heliangelus exortis. The sequence continues at coordinate 45,008,892 of NC_092454.1, forward strand.
ATTACAAAATATTTAGAGTTCATTAAATATCTTTCCAGTGATGTGAGGCAGCTATTTCTCGATGTGCTACATCATTGCTAGATACTTGTCTCCTTAAAGTTAAGCAACTGTGGAAGATCTCACCATTCAAAATGGTGAGATACAAATATGTTGCATCTTGGTGGTATCTGTCCTTGCAGAGCTCCAAGCATTTACAAGTCCAATAATGGCTAACAATTGGTAGTTATTGAATTAATCTCAGTATAAGTATTTTGTAATAATATTTTGGAAAATGAAGCAAAACAGAATGAGTACTTCTCAGGCACTTTCTGGTAATGACTGTACCCCCAGATACCTATGGTCTTGTGTTCATGAAATAGAAAAGTAACTGCATTTAAAGGTACTGTGAAAACTAGTGAGTTCTGGAAGAGTACAGGTATATACTGAAAGACATGCAGAGCCACTTCACCACAGCTTAGGTAATTTACTGTTGTGATCATTGTAAAAATGAGTACAAAACCAGCATTCATATTTCTAGTCTTACAACATTTAAAAAATACCTGATATTGAATTCCTTTTTGGGTTTTTTTGAGTCATTAGTAACTAGCAAATAAAAAGATAACAAATACTTGAGCAAGAATGTATTTAAAAGGTATGGAAGAAAAATCGTCTACATTTTTTTCATAAGCTTGCCAATTCACAGAGTAAAATCTTGAAATATTTGCTGAGGTTTTGTAAGGACTTTCCTCAGATAAATATTGCAGCAAGACAGGATGAGTTTAGATATCAATATCTGGTACAATAATTTTTCCTTTACTACAAGTCTTCTATCCACTAAAATGAATTAGCTGGTTCTCAGGTTTTTCAGACTGAACACAAATGCAAATACTGTGCATCTGTGTAGGGCTGCAGATCCTAATACACATAAACAAATTGGACACACACGAATGTGTGCACTGATCTTTTCATGAGTGCTTAAAAAAATCTGGCCCTTTAATGCAGAAAATTGGAACCAGACTGCGTGATGTTTGAAAGATTAGTCAGAGGTTTTTTTTCATTGTTATTGTCTCTCATTTCACAAGCAGAATAAAATTTCTGCAGTGTTTTTAGTCTCCATATTCCAGATGCTTACCTTTATACATCACATCAAACAGGTATGTTCTTGAAATAAGAAACTCTGCTTGCAGGATGTGAAAATTTCTAAAGCGCTATACATAGTAAGTACAATTTTACAGAGCATTCAGTTTTATTTTGGGAGATAAATCATCCAAGGTAAGATGCCATAGAAGAAGGCAGGAGTGTATGGGAACTCATAATCTGTTCTGTAAGCAAAAGCCTAGACAAATACTTTCTAAATTGCATGAAACTGCTGTTTATTTCATTAAATTAAGTTTATTTCACTCAGGTTTCTATGTTCAAGACTTGCACATAATAACTGCCTACTGGTTGAAAGGTAAATAAGCAGTTGCTTTCCCTTGCAGACAAAGAAGGGCGTGCTTTTTGCAGCAAGGATTCAGCTCTAGCAGTAGCGATTAGGCATCACTATTACTCAGGCAGAAAACAGCATGGATCAGTGAAAAGGCAGCAATAATAACCACATCACTTCATTGAGGGAAAAAGGCTGGTGTTGGTGATAACTGACAGAAATTACTACTTTTTTCTTGAATGTTTTGAATGAAAAGCCCAAAGAAACAGCAAGACTGGAAATATTTCTTAACACACTATGAGTGAAATAAAACCACAAAACTTGTGTTGGCTTATGCAGTGCTACATGCAGTGGATGAGAGATTCCACATATCTTCTCTTAAAATTGCAATAAGTGCAGCATCTAAGATCATATCCATTGGGTGAGCTTGTGAAACTTACACATATATTTCTTGTTTTCTCCGTAGGCTTAGTCTCAGGGAATGAGAAGTTGTCCAGCTGTTATACAACCTACACATGCTATCTTTGTTTCTGTTGAAGGTCCAAAGGTCAGCATCTGGGATAAGTTTTACTTGGCCCTCTGTTGTGTCTGGCTGGGCATGGTTATGAGCAGGTTGACTCAGAGCAGACTGACAATATCACGTAAAATAGGCGCACAATGTTTAATTTGGAATATATAGTGACAATGACACTGTTTTTAGAAAAGGACAAAGTTGTAATTAAATGACTGTAAGGATTTCCCATGCACGTTGAGTTACAGAATGGAAGACCCTTTTTTCTGATGCTATGGAAAACAACAGAAACAAAGAAAGAAACAGCCCTGGTTTTATCAGCATTATAGTGAAAAATCAGCCAAATACAGACCTTAATAAAAACTATCCTAATGGCCATCCTTGAAAAACTGTTTTCTACTAATTAGTTTCACATCAATAATTTCATTAATTAAATTATTTCCTGGAATATTTCAGGATTGTTCTGCTAAAGAAGGAGGAAAAATAGTAGGAGAATGAGACTGTGAAAGGGAGAAAAGAAACTATGTAGTTTACTACATTTGTATTTCCAAAACACGTTCACGAATACAGTATTTTACAAAGGGAAAATGTGCAAAAGCTGGGATGAGATATTCTATTTGCATTCTACAGAAGAATTAACTCTATGATTGTATGTTATTTGTAATGTTATTTGTGTATTTTTTCTAATATTTTTTCTTTCATCTTTACTTCCTTTCCATATCCTTTTGTAAATGCCCAGCCCTTCCCATTTCCAACCACATTTTTAATAGGAAATATAGTAGCATTAGTACACTCCCTGCCTGCTGTTGCCAGAAGGCAAATATTTGTTGTCCATGAGTAATGAACTACATCTTTGAGATAAAACATGCAAAAAATCCTTGGGATGTGTTTAAAAACTGTCTTAATGGCACTTTGATTCTTCTGCTACAATTGCTCAAGTCAAAAGAAGACTTAATTAATTAAATTGAGGAAAATATCTTCGAATTTCTCAGCTATGCAGTCCTGCAGAGAAATTAATTCTTTCCTATATCTCATCTTTACCCAGCATCTTGAAACAGTTCTCATTATATATGATAAAATAATATATATGCATAATATTAATGGAGAAATTTGTGAATTCACACAAAAACTGACTGTTTTTTTTTCTGTGAGCAGACTACTTGAAAGCCTTAAGAATATTTGATTTAGTTATATATAGGTATGAATATATTTAAAATACAAACTGTGACTCTAACCACATTTTCTCTGGCTTCAAAAATCAAACTGCTCCACTTCTAAATTTTACTGTAGAAGAGAAGGAAGGTGGGCCAAGTGATCCCAAGGATAAATAAATAATCCATAACTTCTGGAAAATATTTATTTGCATTGAACTGAAGATTGGAAAGCTTAGGTATGGATTAAGAAGTAGTATTAAGGCCTTGTGTAACATAGACAGAATTCTTTGAAGTTTAAGTGTAAGACTTTCAAGAAAGGCTGTACATGTTTCAGACTAGATTAGTCATGAATGAAAACAGTGTTATAATATCTGGTAGCAGTCAAGAAGATATGAGTTGTTATTAACACATTATATGTAGTATCTACCTTAATTTAGCTCATGTTAATGACTTTGCAAGTCCTGCTTAGCTTTGTGCACCAGATGCCTAGCAATTCACACATACAGCTACATAGCAAAGGCAATTACACTTCCAGGTTTGGGTACATAAGCTGTGTGTCACTTTCAGTAAAGCTACCTTTTTTGAAATGTGGTAAGGTACCCAAGCCTAATTCAGGTAGTCAGCAAGCAGCAGCATCTGCCAGCTAAGGAATATGTCAATGCCTGATATAGCCACATTGACAATCCTCCTTTCAGATTTGATGTTAGCTGAACATACAGGTAGCAAATACCTGAAAGAAAACAAAAACAAAAAACAAAAGCAAGCACACACACACACAAAAAGAAAAAAAAAAAAAAAAAAAAAAAAGAAAAAAAGCCTTGAAAATTATGGGCAGAGTGGCAGTGTGCACATTCTGATTAACACAGGTTCTCACTCATTGTTTTGTGACATTTTTAAAGCATTGGATCACAAATCTCTCTGTATTATTCATTAGTTATCTAGTGGAAAAATACAAACATCTACAATGGGGAAATTATAACAATTTCTATCTTAACTGAGGCGAAAATCAGGTTATGATTTAAGAAACATCAAGTATGCCCTCAGAGCAGCCAAGAGCACAATTACTGTGCTCTAGATTAAGAAAGGATGTTGTGAACAATTGTTCAGTAAGCTGGAAAATAGCCTAGTGATAAGCACTGTTTTAAAAAATTTGGTGCTGGGGTAAAAGCCACAGCTCTGAAAGCAACAGGTTAGCAGGAGAATCATGATGAAAAGGGTGTGAAACTGGGAATGACCAGTGCCAAGTATGAGTGCATCCAGCCCTCAGGATCAAAAGGGTACAGGTGCCTCTCTGTTGTATATAGACCTTTTGCATTTATGACTTTACATTTGTTCTCTTATAAAGATCCTTTATACAACCAAACATTTGTTAAGAGGCTTTTGCATAAAAGAGACATGTAGGGTTCATTTAATTAATGCAGAAATATGCAAATGTGTTTTGTGAGGGGTGAGTGCCAAAAATACTGAGCAATAGCAAGTAAATTGTCACTACCTCTCTCAGAAGAACTGGCACCTCCTGGAGCTCCACTCTAGTATTAAAAAAGTGTTCAGTGTAACCCCAGCTCATTGCTTAGAAACAGGCACTGGATATCTGTTGGGGGATGTGCTGTTCCCTGATTGATTTGAGCCTTGGTCTCACCACAGGGAAGGGACTGGCTGTCCCAGCACTGCTGAGATGGTGACCTGCTTTACCCTGTGGTTACACATGATCAGAACGAGAGGTGGCTAAGGGTGGTCCCAGAAATTATCTCAGGGGTTGTTGAGCTGTATCTGTTCACTCTTCCAAGTAGTTTAAGACAAAACAATCATGGGGAAGATCCCATTGTAGCAATGTCAGTAATGAGAACTTTTTAATCACTCTTCCTTACACACTTGATCATGAAAATCACAGAAACTAATTAATTTTGCTCAGGATAGATTCATTTCTATTTCTAATTTCATATTGGCCTGGGGTTAGGGTGATCTAAGCATAACACTTTGCAGCTAAGGAGGTAAATTGTTTTTACAGACTTCGAAACCATTTCAAACACTAGGCTTTCTACAGATGCTAACATTTCAAACAATGATAATAAGCATAACCATGAATGCCACTTATAAGTCCTCTTTTCTTATCTTGATACCTTTTTAAAAAAAAAAATAATTTTTTTAATAATTAATGCATAGATGTGGTTATTTTATTGGTACAGACTCAGAAATATATTAATGTGGCTGCCTGTCAAATATTTTTGGAGACAGGACATTTTTCTATTCTGCTGGATTGAAGACTGTGTAAGTGCAATGAAAAAAGATGTAAATGCCTCAAGTGAGGTAAGAACCCAAACCAGAGCATATGATTGTCAAAGATTTTTGCTAGTTGTTTCTGTGGTTGCTCATTCGGGTCAGGTTTTCCTGGACTGTATATGGCTAAAGAGAACTGTAAGTAGAAGGTTTATATTCTTAGAGAAAGATCTGAAGGTAAAAGTCCTCTTGCAATCAGTCTGAGAGAGTGATGATATTCCCACAGCTCACCCCTGCTTACTTTCTCTTAGCTCCCTTCTGTATTCCTTGTGCAGAAGATGCCACACAAATCTTTAATATAACTCCTGGTGCTGCAGTAAAACATCCTGTGGGTTAATTTCTCTAATCCTCTAAACAGGAGGCTTAACAGCTGGAGCTCATCATGTCCTCCTTTTTTGTGGTCAGCAGAAAATATGATGATTCCCAGATGTTCGCACTTGATAGACTAAACAGACTTGAGAGGAATACAGAAGAAATCAGTGACAGGTGATTTTTTTTCTTATCATCATAAGGTGCACAGAGGAAAAGAAGAACATATTTTTTAAGAAAATAGGTGGTTTGGAGGATTCAATGTAGTTACACAATTTTTGTCATCTCACGCTGAAGTCCAGAGATAGGGAAATGTGACACTGCATAGATTTAACACATAGTTGAGTGTATCTTGTACAGTTTTATTACAGTATTTTTTACTTTAATATGTTAAAATCCAAACTTTTCTTTCAATAGTACCAGTAATACAGTATTCTGGTTGTAGCACACAGTAAGTGCATTCCAAGTCTGAAAGGTTAAATTTTTACTGTTGTCCTCTCAAAGGACTGTACTCTGAAAACTGATAACAAATGAACCAGAAGGCAGGGAAAATAAACAGACTGACTAAATACAGAGGTGGTGTAATAATTATTCAGTTTTTATCCAGGTCACTAGCTCTTGAAGCTGAAAATTAAAGCATGCAGCATTTTTGTGGCTAAGAAGGAATGTTGGATTTTTTTTTTTTTTTTTGGTAAGTTCACTGAATTTCTTTGCTGTATGCACTATTAATTCTTGGACAGAAAATTGAAGATTTTCTTCTTTCAAAGAGATACCGAAGTTTCCTTAGCACAAAGTAAAACAGCTAAAGCCAGAGAGAAGCCATGCTTCTAACAATGTCCTCCATCTAATTGGGTCCTTGTCAGGGATATAGAGGACTCTGGTCTGATTAAGACCTAAGTAAGGACACACATTCAAGCCATGCATTCTCACTACAAGGAAAGCTGCTGCTTGGCAGTTTACCCTCTCTTTTGAAAATAGTGATTTTCTTTTGGCTATCTTTTGACTAGTTGCATAAAGACCTTTTCACTGGTTTGTGCTTTGGACTGTCATATTCTTGTTATCTTGATGAGTGTCTTGTTTAAGTTAGTGTCTAAGACACCAGGGTCCTAGATCTCCCAAATAATGCTTTGTGTCAAAAATGATGGATCCCAGAGGAAGGTCCTACTTCTCAGTAAGGCCCCAGAAGTAAGTTAGTTTGGTCATTACCCCTATGAAGTGTGATCAGGCAGAATGCAGATAGCAACTGTAGCTTCTCAGGTTATTGTCAGACACACATCCTGACACCCTGTTAATGAATAGCTTTTCAACAAAGAACAGATGAGTAAGAGCACAGCAGAGAATCCAAAGCCAACTTATGATTTGAATATATACTGGAGAGAAAAATGGGATAATGAAAATTCATCAAACTGATTAGTATTCTATGTCCAGGAAAAGTAACTAAATTTATAATGCTTCAGGTTATCAGCTGAACTTGAGTCAGGAGTATATCCCGTTTTTTTCTGCACACAGAAGAATGCCAGATCTGCAGTGCTCATCCCGTCATAGCCTTTGAACTACAAGGGATTCAGTTGCCTGATGCACTTTCCTTTTTTTCTCCCTCACAAACTAACAGGCTCACGAAGTTGTTATTGTGGTGAATCCTTCACAGCAGAGTATGGTGTTATGATGTGGGTGGATGAGTCAAGCTCAGTGGGTGAGCAGATGACTGCTACTTCACACAAAGGAGGAAATGCCTCCATGGGAAGAGTACACACTGCCTTACAACAGCATGGTGGCTAAGTTTCACAGCATTACTTTTTCTAATTCCAGCAATGTACTTAAAACCTATCTTTTCCACTGGTCTGGAGCATACTGTGTATCTCCCTTTGTCTCTCTTTTCATCTCCTTTTCTTGTAATTAACAAAATTCCCCCTGCACAGAGTGAGAAAAATGAGTGGCATGTGCAGCTTAGCCAAAGTTTGAGACACTCCTCCAAGAGTTCTTTTGCTTAAGGTAGAGCCTGGATATCTGAGATCCAGTTGCTAACAAAAACCAGATTAGATACAGATACAGATGCAGAACAAATTCATGGTACATAGTTGTAACATCTTAATAGGTGATAAAACAAAGGACTGAGGAGATAGAATTCTTTTCACAGCAAGCCCTGAACATTGTCTTGCACTAGATTATAAAGCAACAATCAGCTGATCCTGATCATCACTTTCCTCCATTTTTACCAGCTGGAGGCCTAAACACAGGGCCATGATCTCGTTGTAATTACTGGAACATGATGGGATAGCTTTTCAAAGAACTAGAATGCTGTAATGGATGGCTACGTCCTTCTTAGTGAAGATAGGTCAGCAAGTCAGGTGGGTGAAGCTCTCTCTTAATGTGAGACACCAATTGGAAGGTATCAGGATCTGCCTAGGTCATGAAGAAAACATATCAAGAACTTATATGTAAGCACTAAGGGGGTGCTAATAGGGCTGACACTGTTGTGTGTGTTTGCTACAGATCACCTGATCAGGAGACCTTCTATAGACAGCTGAAAGTAGCCTCACTGCCAAGAGCCTGGTTCTTATGGGAGATCTCAACAACCCTGATATTTTCCTGGAAAAGCAACAAAGCTAGACACACACAGTCCAGCGCTCCTGCACAGCATTGATGATAACTATGTGACACAGGTGGCAGAGGAACCAGCAAGGAAATGTGTGCTGCTGGACCCTGTACTAACAAGGAAGAGCTGGCTGAGGATGTGAAGGATATGAACAGCCTTAGCTATAATGACCATAAAATGGTACAGTTCAGGATCCTGAGTGAAAGATGCAGGGTAGTAAGTAATATTTTGACCTTGGGCTTTAGGACACCTAACTTCAGCCTCTCCCAACACCTGCCTGGGGAAATCCCATGGGTAGGGCTATAGAAAATAGGGGAGACAAGAGAGCTGAAGCACCACTTTCTTCAAGCTCAATACTGATGCATGCCTATGACTTAGAAAATAAAGCAAAGGAGGTGGAGGATCTGCATGGATAATTACAGAGCTTCTGGAAAAAACTCAATGGAAAAAGAAAGTTTATAAAATGTGGAAAGAGGGATTGGACATTTGGTAGGAACATAAGAACCTTTTTCTGAGTATGAAGGGATGCAATGATGAAGCCTAAGGCCCACTTGACGTGAAATCTGTCAAGGGATGTCAAGGACAAGAAGATTTTCTTCAAGTACCTTAATAGAAAAAGAAAGACTAAGGAAAATGTGGGTTTGCTGTTGAATGTGGTGGGTGCCCTGGTGAAGGAGGATACAGACAAGGTGGTTACTGAATGATTTCTTTGTTTCAGCCTTAATTTCTAAGACTAGCTCTCAGGAATCCCAGACTGTGGAGGCAAAACAAAGTCTGGAGAAAGGAAAACTTTTCCTTGGTTAAAGAGGATATCACTAGAGATCATTTAGGCAAACTGAACACTCACAGATCCATGGGGCCTGATGGGATACACCCACAAGTGTTGACGGAACTAAGTCACTTTCCCCACAGAATGGAAGAAGTGCCTGAGGACTGGAGGAAAACAAATGTCACTCCAATCTTAAAAAAAGGCAAGAAAGAAGATCCAGGAAGCTACAGGTTAATCAGCCACACCTCCAGCCCTGGGAAGGTGATGGAGCAGCTAATTCTGGATGTCATCTCTAAGCATGTGGAGAAAAAGAATGTTATCAGAAGTAGTCAACATGTATTCACCAAGAGGAAAGCATGCTTCACCAATCTGATAGCCTTCTATGATGTCTTCTATGATAAAGACTGGCTGGGTAGATGAAGAGAGAGAAGTGAATGTAATCTACCTCAACTTCAGCAAGGTTTTTGACACTTTCCCATAACATTCTCTTAGATAAGTTTAGAAAGTATGCATTAGATGCATGGACAGTGAGGTGGATTGAGAAGTCCCTGAATGGCAGAGCTCAGAATGCTGAGAACAGTGATACAGAGTATAGTTGGAGGCCTATGGCGGTAGGCAGCAGGGTTCCACAGGGGAGAGTATTTGGCATAGTTTTGTTCCATGTATTAATCAATAACCTGTATGAACCGACAGAATGTGCCCTCACAAAGCTTTTTGAAGATACAAAACTGTCTGTGCTGCCATTCATCTGTATCTCAATGGGCTGGAGTGTTGCACTGAAAGATGAATAAACCCATGAAACAGAACAGGTCAGAACCTGCTAGAAATCAGCCCTGTGGAGAAGGAAACAGATGCCCAAGTGGAAAAGTTAACCATGAGTAAGAAGTTTGCCCTTGTGGTCAAGAAGAGCAGTGGCGACCTGAGGTGTATTAGAAAGAGTGAGAACAGCAGTTTGAAGGAGGTTATCCTTCCACTCCACTCTGCCATGAGGAGGCCATACGTGAAATACGGTGTCTCGTTCTGGGCTCTACAGTTAAGCAAAGAAAAAGAACTACTGGAAAGATTCCATGGGAGGGCCACAAAGGTGATTAGGAGATTGGATCACCTCTTGTGAGGAAAGGCTGAGAAACTTGTGACTGTTTAGCCTGGAGAAGACTGAGAAAGGATCTTATCAATGCATATAAATATCTGAAGGGCAGATGACAGGAGGATGGAGCCAAATTTTTTTCAACACTGCCTCTGAGAGGATGTCAAAGCACTGGAACAGGAAAAACCTGTCTGCATGCACTTCTCCAGAAGAACCTGCTTTAGCAGGTTGGTGTACATGATCTCCACATGTTCCTTACAACTGCTATTATACTGTGATTCTATGGTAATTTTGTTCTGGTTTCCAAGATAAAAGTTATGTATATTGAAACTTAAATACATCAAGTTTCCTTGAAGGTCAAGTAGTTGCTCCAACTGCAAGTCTTTTCTTTAGCAATAAGAGCTTTATATCTGTATACCACTTCACATGAAACAATCAAATTAACCAAATCAACATAAACCTCTCCACCCTCCAACATCCTCCAGCTACAGAAATCACTGAGACCAAAGAAAACTTAAGCAAGGTGTGCAACAAATACTGACCTACCTAGCCCATAAGAAATAATCTCTTAATAATTTCATCATGCAGCCTGACCTACCCCATTCTCAGTATTTGCCCTTAACCTCCAAGCAGTTCCCTTTCTATCTTTTGCCACTTTTTTTTTTTTTTCCCCCTGTTTTGACCTTTGCCCAAGGCTAGACACACAGTAATCCTTACAAACATTCTGACCTTGTTTTTGTTAAAATTATTTCTGCAGAAATAATCTTCATTTCATATAGGACTATTTTCAAAGCTTGTGTTTCTAATGTGTTTCACTTGGCTTCCAAATTACACCTTTTTCTGTTGGCTTATGTGTTTTGCTATCAGTAATGATAACTTTTAAACAAAGTGTGTTTCTGATCTTTATTTTGTCCTTTGAAGAGAATTATTTCTGTAGCTACTACACATTGTCTGGCATTCATTCATCTGAACACTGCTATGTGGTGAATGCGTTTGTGCAGCTGTGTCACCCCTCAGAAGGTGGGTGCTGCACTGTCACGTCTCACAGGGTGAGCATGGCTCTCCAGATGTGGGGGAAAAAACAAATATCACGCCCCACGAAGTGGGCATGGATAGAGTTCCCCAGATGGGGGTGGACCCAGAGAGATTTGGTCTGGACCCTCTTGCTCTCTGAACTCCTTCAGAGAGGAGCCTAAGTGCGGCTGGGCCCAATCCTTCTCCTCTAATTAATCTCTTTTAACAACAGATTTGGTGAGATTAAGTTCAGGAATTCTATGTATGGTATTCTAGGGGTAAGATTAGTGCACAGGAGGCTTTTCTAAAAGCACAACTTTACTTACAAGTGAATAAGATTATAAAGCATGTCAGGTTACAGCTAGCAGGATTAGAAATGCTGGTACTTTCAAAGCAATGGATTACAATTTAGAAAATCTTAAGGAAATCATCAAAACAAAAGGTTACAACTAACAAAACTTTACAAAGCAGTGTATTGCAAAACTTAACAAAGTTAGAATCTATGTTAACCTTATATGTCAAGATAAGGTTAGAAACAAAGTGAGAAGGAAGTAAAGATGAGAGCGGAAAGGTATCACCAGGCTTGGATCCAGCAAATTGTGGTCTTTGGATGGCGTGCACACATCCAACATTTTGGGTGTGCCTCTTTTATGTTGCCTGACGCCCCACTTTCCAGTATCATGCAAAGCCAGGTGATCACTTGGGGCCCTCCAGATGGTCTGACAAAGCAATTACCCTTATTTCTGCACACGAGCCCTCTCCAGTGGCTTTATGTGGAGCATACACAAGATATCATTCTGCCTCTGCAGGGAGGAAGACGTTGTTGAATAAGGACAGTGTCCTGCGTGTCAGGGTGGCCACCAAAAAGAGCTCCCCTTGCAAGGACAGTGTTCAGCTTATTGGGATAGCCACCAAAACAGGGGCTGCTCTTGCAAGAATAGGGCCCCATTTATCAGGTGGGTTCCCAGATGAGGATCTCTCCTTAAGCGAACAGAGTCCACAGGGCTTATGAATGAGGCCTCCACCTGAGCACAATGCCCATTTTGTCAGGGCGGATGTTTTGTGGCAAATACTCTTTTCAGGATTCTACAAGCTGTCACTGTGACACTGCCTCTTCTGGGCTGTCTCCAACAACTGGTTAGCATTACCTTTTTCTTTCAAGAACTAAGTGGATATGCTGTATTTTACTCTGACAGCTGGGCCATTTTATCTGAGCCTTATTGGACTTGATAGTTACCTTTAGGGAATGTCTTTTTCAATTGTTTATTTCCAAAGTCTTCTGTCAGTTCAGACTGTGAAACACAAAAGAGAATACTGAAATTGTTGGTACTGATACATCCACATAAGATAACAAATGGTTGAGGCATCACTTTTCTTTGGACGTTACAGGAGGTTTTTAGTATTCTACTGGAGTTCCAAAAAGGAAAGGAGAAGGAAAAGCTTCTTTCAGTTTGTCTCCCAGCTTCCCATCTTTAAAACTATTTTACTTTAATTAATAATTTTTTGTGTGTGTGGTGCCATTGAGGTTTTCAAGAGTCTAAAAACACAGAGGGAGTCATAACACAGTTTTAAATGGAACTGTATCTCACCAATCAAAATGAGACACAGTCCTACTAAAGAAGTGCTGCATAGAATCTATATGGTTGTGGATGTGACCGTTACTAATACATGTGAGCAGAATATTTTGTCACAAGATGTTATCCATCAACAAGCACATCCAGTCTTATTTAGAACACCTTTAATATTCTTACACTTAATATTTACAGCAAGCTTGTACTAAATTTGAGGATTGTCTTGAAAATACAAACAAATGAATGTTAACTCTGTCTCTAATGACACAGCTATAAATCTACCTATATGTATTAATTTTGGTGTGTATGAGTCTATTTTAAAAGAATTATGAGTTTCAACACCCAATTAGAGACTGGATTGGTATTTTGTTCACAGGAAAATTTCTGTAAAATTCGTTCAAGATAGGTAGAAATAAATGCAGCCCTAAAGGGAGATCATAGCCTGGCTTGAATGGCTTCTTCTTCTAAAATCTGTCAAACAGAGAAAACTCTTTTCAAATTAAATAGCTAAATAAATCAACTTCTCACATGTGTTTTCCCAAGGTTTATGTAGAGGTAATGTACGCATCTCAGTCCAGATGAAAAGGAGTTTATAGAATTAATCTTTTGATTCTGTTGTTTGCTCATACTGTTGCATAGAAAATGTCAAGACAGAGAAGAGTGGTTTGGCTTTTTTTCACCCTCACACCAAAGAATGGTTTGATGTAAGGTATAAAAGACAAAGTGAAAGACAACCATTTATGTAATAATGTGTCCAGCTACATTTGTATCTTACTTGTTCTTCTATCCATTCTACATTATTTTGAACACACACAGTTCAGACTAGTATTCCATGCAACCTTTATTTTTCCTGATTTTATAGTTCTCATAAATTTAAAGATTTTTTTCTGGTTTCTGTGGTTTCTGGAAAATCATGTGTCTACACCAGTCCAACTGAGAGGAAGAACAACTGGCTGTATATTCAAAGGAGGCGTTATTTGAGACTCAGATATGAGTGTTAAGTATACTTGCAATAGATTGATCAAAAGAGATGTTGAATAATCCAGAGGAGTTTTATTTCCAGTCTGACAGATAGATAAAAAGACCTCTTAATCACACCTGCTTATGAACAACAAGAAACAAGTTGTCAGTACGAATGCCCAAAGAGGAATTAATGTCTGACCAACTTGATGAACTTCTATGATGAAATGACTGTTCTGGTACATGAGGGGAGAGATGTCAATATTGTCTACATAAAATTCGGCATGGCCTTTGACAATGTCTCTCAAAAGATCCTCATTGACAAGGTGCTGATGTATATGGGCTGACTGAGCAAATAGTGAGGTGGATCTAAAACTTACCAAGAAGTTGGGTCCAAAGGGTTGTGATCAGTGGTACAGTGTCTACTTGGAGCCCAGTAACTAGCAGTGCACCCCAAGGGTCACTACTGGGTCCAGTTCTGTTCAACGTACTCATTCATGATTTCGATCGTATCTCTTAATGTAGACAAAAGCTTTCATGCTTGAAAATTGGCATGGTTTTTTTGGTTGCTGGTCTGCTGAAATGTTTAATATATTCCTTCCTTCCTTTCCTCCTTCTCTCCCTCCTTCCCTCCATCCCTCCATCATCCCTCAATCCCACCCTCTCATATATATATATACACACACACATATATGCTGTCCTTCATATTTTGTATTCTAAACAGCTTTAAAATCTGGAATAATCCCAAAAGAAAAGCTTTATTGAACGAAGCAAGCTGTGGGAAACAAGGGAACATTTACAGTGTGGTTCAGTCATCTATAACCCAGTACGGTAACATTTAATAAAGTAGAGATTATTAAACAAAAGGGCAACACTGGGCAGTCAACAGATGGAGAGAGCAGCAGGAGAGGCAGCATTAGCATTCTGCAAGTCAACTTGGCAACAGTAAGTTAATACCAGTAAGTCAATGGATCAACAGGCAGCAAAAGGGCATCCAGTCTTTCAACAATACCTGAATGTACATTCAATTATTACAATTTAGAACTTCCTTTCCCCTTTTATGTTTGTGTTAGTAATCAGAATCTTAAAAAAAAAAAATAAAATTAAAATAATGCCATTTCTCTGTGGAGAAATGTTTGATAAACTTCCACAGAGAACTTAGTCAGTACATTCCAGTCATAATTCATGATCCATAAACCTTTCTTGTATATAGAACTCTGGCAGCCAAGTTACTTGTAGAAGCACAGGGGGTATTATGAATTTTTGCATCACATCTGTATAGCAATGTATTCCATACAGGCCTAAAAATGCTCTACTCTTCCAGAAAGTCCTGCTCTGATTCTGTTTTAAACAGCCTGATATGAATGTTTGAATGTAATATCCAGGTAACTGGGAAATTACAAATGTAACCTTCTTAGTACTGGTGAAGAAAAGAACCACATGAAAAAAATGACATGAAAATAGGTGTCGGAAACCTATTGTTTATATCTTCCTAACAAAACAGACATAACTGTATGTGAATTTAGGTGAAAACTTGACTGAAAAGGAAAAAGATAGGAGATATAACTACTCTTTCCACTTTGTGTGTAGTCATGGGATTTGGAGTGAGGGTCACAAGAACAAAGAGGGCTCCAATAAATCTGAAGTTACCAAGGAAGATCCAGTTCTTTTACTACGCAGATGTTTGATGCCAAGTGATAAAATCCTTTTCCAGAAAAAACTGAAAGCAGTCTGAGGGGGCAGGGAGAGGACTAAAACCAAAGTGAAGCACATGAATTATTAAAAATAATTTCTGGGTCATGTAACTGTGACCAAAGCTAGAGGAACCTTTTTGAATTACCCAGAAATTACTGACATGTACAAATGTTATGTCAGGAATATTAGAGTTTTCTTTTACCTGTTCTGTACCTTAGTTTTTAGACTGAAAATATGACTTATAATGCACATTTGATGGTCAGTTAGAATGATACTAGACTGAATACACCTACCTTGTAGTATCAGGTGGGGAAGACACATGCACACACACACACATTCACATTCCAAAAATTAATACTTATATTGTGAATCTGATAATAAAAATTGGGGAAAAAAAAAATAGAAAGGTATAGGTTCAGTAGCATCTGAATTTTGCCATGTTAGTTAGTATCCCTTTGAAAAGTATCAACTTAAGTTGTTTCCTGAAAAAGATAAATACCCTACTTCCATCTTCAAGGGCCTACCAGCAACCTCTTGATTACCTTTACATGCCTGATTCAGTCAAAAGACTTTAGGGTAAAAAAGAGTTAGGGAAAATATTCTTTTGTGAATTTCTAAACTAATCAGGAATTTAAATTTAGGCTCTCTGGGTGTGGTTTACTGATTTATTTCACTACAGATAAAAACTCCTGATGGGGATTTTTTGTGTATAGGGGTACTTATATGTACATCTTTCCATATAGATACAGATGTATAGTCTCACATGTTAGTATGTATTGTGGTGACACATACATGTGTATATATACACATGCATGTAGGTGTGCACATTACATAGTTTTCTTGTTACCTAGCATGCCAAAATACTGCGATATTTATGAAAACTTCCCCAGAGCTGTCAAAGAGAACAGTGCCATGGTAAGAAGGTGCATATGAAGGATCAGACACTTATTTAAATGGAGGGTAGGATGGTGCTAGTACAGATTTACAGACATTGCACTGATAACAAGAAAAATAGGATGGGAATTTATGCTGTGTTAGGAAGAAGCGTGTTGATAGTATGTAGCACATGATTTCATGTCCTTCCAACTTTCTCTAATCTTGAAGGGGATTTTTTGAGCAGTATATTCAAATTTCCCCTTTTCTCCGGTTTCTGTTACAGCTAATTCAATACACACTTGTCTCATTACAACTTACAGCAACATTTAAGGTTAAACAGGCTATGTCTGGAATAATATAAAAATAATAATTAAAAAAATACAGTTTGACATATTTTCAGTACAATGAATATGAAACAACCATGACAAACACATTCTGTGAGGAAACATGATACTTTAATCTTCTTCACATCAAATGGTATCTACATATGTACATGTTAAGTACTGTATGTACTAAAATATAATACAACACTCTGGTCCATGGGGAATTTGAATTTACAGACACCTGAATTTCTATGCAACTATTTGTAAGGCTTTCATAATTTCTTACATCCAGATAATTTGTACCACACTTACTAGCACTTGGTTATTACTATATCGTTGAAAAATACATGATAATTTGTTGAATCTCAAAAACTGAAAATACTTGGATATCTTCACTTGAGACACCTTTCTAACTAATTTTTATCAAAGTCAGTTAAACAAAGTAGAATTAAGCTATCTCTCAGGACGAAGCATAAAGTTACTTGCATTGATCTCAAGTCTGTTCTGATGTGATAGTGGGATACACAGGGTGGGTTTTATAATTTTGCATTCAAGTGATGCAGTGTCAAATAACATGCATGCATTTACTAAGGGTATAAGGGTATCTTCATATACTGAGTAAAGAAAATTGTTTATATTCTTGAGACTCAAAGTAAGCATTTTCTACTGCTGAATAACTGTGACAGAGAAAATAACAGTTAATGACAACCAAAACTAGGAAAAATCAAGGTCTGAAGAATTTTAGGAAAGGATGTTGTTTACAACAGCCATCAGGGTTTCAGTATCCATTATCAGCAAGATTCCATAAAAGATTTTTCACATAAGTTACTCACATTCCAGCAGGATGTCAGTTAGATGAGTTTCAAATACATCTCTTTTTCATCACTACTATCTATGCTTTTCTACTCTGATACCATGATCCTATGTACACACCAAGACCTAATAATTCATTTTTGCTTGCACAGCCCCATATCATAACCCCAGCTGAGCAAGGTGTTTCAGACGGTGTTAGATGGTTGCTGATTTTTTGTTTGTTTTTTTGTTGTAAATATATTCTGAAATTATTTGTTTTGTTTCAGGCAATATTAGAAAACTTCCCTGAATATAGATCAGCCATTACTGGGGAAAGGATGGATCATTTTGAGGTTAAGAAGCTTGCCATGAGGTTAGGTAATGCTTTTGTTTCACTAGCAAAGCTGCCAAGATGGCCTTAAAAAAATCCTTCTATTATTTTTCTTTTACCATGGATTAAAATTGTTAGATTATCAGCCATGCCAATGCACTTGCTTATTATGCTATGATATTTACCAGAATAACAAAGTGATCCTAGTTAACAATAACTCTGCTTTTGGCAGGTACATCTGAAACAGTTTTCCTGCCAAATCTGATGTGTCAGATAACTACACATAGAAAAGAACAAACCAGACATGCTCCCATGGGGCATTTTTCCATTTTGTGAACAGCAATTAGGCATCCAATTACCATTTAACCATTTTGAAAATTGTTCCCCCATCACCCTTTTCTCTGGTTATAAATTGGGAAATATGACAATACATTTTTTTTACCCACATTTTTACTTTGTATTTGGACTTGCTTGCCATTAGATTAGGCAACACGTGTTCTGATGTTTTTCCAAGATTCTTGAATTTTCTGTGTCTGTGTTCTGGATTGCGAGGACCAGACTACCTAGCGATCTGGTCATTAAAATGGCACTTTTGATGTGATGACCATGTTCTTTTTAATTCAGCTTTTAGTCTAAATTATTTTTCTCTTTCTGTCTCTGAGGATTTTGTCCTGCTTTTTTCAAAATATTATTTATTTTTTTATTTTGCCACATCCTCAATTAAATGCAGAAATTGATGAGAAGATAAAAGAAAAATGAGTCTGGAAAAAGAAAGTTTTTAATTCCACATGTGTTGTCAATTGATGCTCAGCTCCATTCACTGCTGTTTTTCTTTTTCATTGCACCACTAACAAGAAATGTAACTGAAAAATACACAAAACAAAAATTAATAACTATTCAGAAGAATAAAGAATAGAAAGTTTTATTTTATGAGAGCGTTGGAACTGGCAGATTAAAACACCAGCTGCCAGTTTGTTGTATTATTATTTGGTTTAAATTTATACATGGATGGGTGGGAGGAAAGGCAGCTTATAATATTTGTTCCTGTTATGCTCATTATTTTATAACCTTGAGCTTAGTCCAAACACAGTTGCTGGTGAAAAGAATCATTGTTTCCCACATCATAAGAAGGAGGAGGCTGCTGTGTATCTATTTCAATTCCCCTTCTGGTAGATATAAAGTATTTCCTTCAATGGTGAGAAAGTCAGTCTCTTGCAGAAAGTTCCTTATTTCTGTTGCTGCTTAGCCATGTTTTGTGATACACTTAATAATGAGGCAGAAAATACAGATTACAACCTTTGCTCCCAAAACACCCATATTTTTAACATCATTCTCCTAGCCAGTTCCCCAGGCAACATCTTTTAGTTTGTAGGTGCTTCTGTTATTAATTTTTTAGTACAGGCCTATAGTCTTTCCAAAACCATCCCAACAAACTAATTTAGGAAAAACAGAGTAGCACATAAAACAAGCCCATTCTCTTCACAGAGCAAACACAAGTAAGAGTCTGCTTGTTTCCAGATTTCTGGGGTTTTTTTTGGTCTTTTTGTCCTGAGACTCAGATAACTTGGAATTCTGACTGCCTACAAATACTTTCATTGATTGAAAATCAATGTAATTTCTCCCTGAATTCCTCTAAATTCCATCACATATTTTGGCTCATCGTGAAATAGAAACATCCTTAATGAAATCAGCCAGTAAGCTTGTTATTCAGTTTGCTCAATACTAGATGTGTTCAGCAGTGCCTTTTTGTAGCAACAGATGTTCTCCATAGGTTTTGAGCCAAATCTCTCAACTTTTTTTTTTCTATTTTTTTTTTTTTAATGTGTGTATGAAAACTACATTCTTCTGGCAACACCAGAAGAAAGCTTTTGCCATTTAGGCTTACATATTAAATAACAAAAAACAAACAAAAAAACCTAACAAAAAATGAAAACAAAAACAAAAAATGAACCAAACAAAAAACCCAAGCAAACAAAAAAAACAGCCAATCAGCCCAATAAAAAAAAACCAAAACCAAACCAGAAGTGGTAAAGAATGAGGATAGGATGCTGGTAAATATCAGAAGTTTCTGATTAAATGTGCATGCTGTAACTGAAGCCTTTTAATATAGTTGGCTATGAAAAAAACATTGGAAATGCATACAGGAAAAGGAATAGAACATATCTACAAAGTGTTAGAAAGGAATTATTTAGAAAATTACTTCCAGCTTCCTTGCACTGAGGTTATGTAAACTATTCAATAGTGAAGGTAGTAAATGCATACCCATGTGGAATATGCTTTGGCATATATATACCTTTGGGGAAAACCTGACTACAGGGAATCAGATGAGACAGTCATTGTGTCCTTTCTGCCCTTTACCTCTCAGAGGAAAGCTTTAGCACTAAAAAAGACTGTGTGACCACAAGTGAGAGTAAAAGAGTGGTTAATGGGCCCACACTGGACAAAACTGTTTTTCTCCTGGAACAGGCTGAATGCCTTCATTGCACAGCCACACCAGTGAAAGGCTCAGAGATTTCCTGAAGCTGTGAACTCCTGGAAACACAACAAATTCAGCATTTTGTGCACTGTGGCCCCACCTGGGTTTCAACTGTAAAATGTCACACAAAATGCAGAGGTCTGAAAACATTAAGGCATGTGCCTCTCAAAGGCTGACAGAGCTGTCAATAGAAACAATGGTAAAAACTCAGACATAATATTTGGCATTTACCTAGATCATTTCAGGGTATGACATTAACACATGCATCTTTGTGTGAATTTCAGGCCTGGCCAGTAAAAAAAGAAATTAAAAAGCACAACCCTTTTTCTGAACCCTATGAATTCCAGACATTCTTTAATTTAATTTTAAAAGGCAAGAAGTACAAAGCAAAACCAGAGCTGTTCTGCTCAAATAGCTGTTTTTAATGATTCAGCTGGGTATCTTTTTTGCACACCTTTACAGGGTGTTGTATTAAATTCTTCACAACCATCTGGAAAACTAAGATTAAGCCTGAAACACTTCAAGATTAGCAAATACTTTACTGGAACTGGCAGTTCTGCCCTTTAAAAGCAGAACAGCCTAGTGGTCTTTTCCAATGGAAGGGAAATTACTTCCAAACATCTCACTATATCCTGGGTTTTGGCTTCTTTTTAAAACACAGAAAATAGGTTCAGCTAGGGGAAAGATTTCTTGGGTTCGTGTCAAGTTACTAGGTCATTTAAATCAATGCTTTGTATTGTTGCACACTTAAAATTATTTACCCTGTTTTTATAATTTCTTCAATCTGTGCTGTAACACTAACACAGTGGATAAACAGATAACTCTTTAGTCCAGAAAATTAACATTTTTCCTTTATTTTCTTTTTGTGGAAAGAATGTTATCAAGCATCAATGTAGGTGCAGTGAGGTTTCAGAGGGTGTTTCATTCACAATGCAAACAACTTGATTGTTTTTGTTTTGAACACTGTATTTGTTCCTGTTAATTCCCTTTGCTTTCACTTCTCTCTTTTGAGTTCTGCTCATACTGCTTTTAGCTAGCTTTCCAGGCTTCTGAGCCAAGCATTTAGTAGTTCACATTTGGGAGCTGGTGAATGGCTCATTTTGCAGGCTGAGGTACATAATACTTGTAGATGTACAGGCAATTATGACTGATCAGAATTAGCTAACTTATGAGCCTCAGCAAATGCCAATCAAAATTGCTTTGGTCACTTTAATATCAGTTAAGACTGTAGATAGATAGATGGAAATAATTTTATAATCATTAACTTTTCATGGTAGACACAAGGGGAATGGCTTGAGGAGATAGCTTGAGAAGTTAAATGTGGAACTTTACTGCTTTTACTACGTTGTCTAATTGCCTAGCTGCATGCCATCTGTTTCTCTTCCTCCCTCCAGGCAAAAGGGCATTACAGCAGAGCCAGGAGTAGGAATGGGTAGAAATGAAATCCTATACATAGAGTAAATAGTGTGAAAAGCAACTATAAATGTCAACAATCAAACAAAAATCTACTTTGGGTTGTAAATTAGCACAAATAGAGATCTCCTTCTCTCAGCCTCAAATCTCTTTTTGTTCTGGTTAAAACACATAAGAGCACTACATCAGTCCTAGGTTTAAATTCCAAAAGCTGCAAGGAAATCCTGATGCCACAAAGTCAGTAGTAGATCTTCCATAGCTTTCAAAAGAGTCAAGAGTTTATTCTTGTCTCCTCCAGTTTGTCAGAAGACCTTTAACTAATCATCCAAGTTGACTGAAATTTCATATCATAAAAGAAATTCTTGTAAAGCTTCCTGACCCTGAGCATTTACTGGCAGTTCTGCTTGGTAAGTTTTTGTCAATGCCTGAGGTCCCTCCATGGACAAGTTTACAGTGTCCTTCTGAAGTCTGTCATTCCTAAGCACTTCAGCCATGTCAACTTCTTCTTTCTTCCTCTTTGCCTTCACTTACTGAAACCCTCCTCCTAATTCTTCCAGAATTCCAATCTCAAGTGTTTTTTTATAGTAAAATCCTCAATTTTTGTTCTATACCTGACCTTGATCTATCTCTGCCCATGCTCCAGTAGCTCAGAGGTGTTACAGGTGAATCCTATAATAACTTGTTGATTTATTTTTAGTAAAACTGTGTTTGCAAAGTGTGTTCTGCAGCTGGTTGAAAGCAGAAGCCTACTGTGGAGATGCACATGTGCATACAAGCTATGAACATGTGCCTCAGACAGCAGTGGAGAAAGAGAACAGCTCTTGAAAAAAAGAATCAAGGTGTCAAAGTAATCTGATTAGTGTTGGTGACCAGTGGTTCTCACCCGTTGTCAATGTTCCCTAGTATGCCAGGGCCCTTGCTTTTCTCCACTGCTTCACCAGATGAAGGGTTGGGATATTCATCTAATTAAATCAGGTTGCCCTGATTTAATTAGAAGAAAGCCAAGGCAATATAACAAAACAGTCTTGATCTATGTTAACTGATTGTTAACTTCAATGAAACAATTGTTACTAATTTTGCCAGCAGGTTAATTACAAATGTGACTATGCAAATACAAGTATCTTCATTAGAAGAAATTAGATTTATTTTCTGTTAGCTATTGAGGAAGAAAAGATGCGTGAATACATAAAACCAAGTTATAGTTTGACTTAATAGCCATGGAGGGATGTAAGTACACACATATATACATACACATATCCATAAAGATGTGTGCATATATATATTTTATCCTTTAGATTTCTTTTTACACACAACATAAAGAGCCTGTAGTAAACACATAACATCAAAAAATCCATAACTAGGATGACACATTTTTATGAACAGTTTGTGTAATTCACTTAATGGGCCGATGGAAAGTGCCATAAGTCTTATGTTCAAAGAAGCTGATAGGCCCTGGAGGCTCGTATTATCTGGGTGAACCTCAACTTTAAAATATACATCCTAACTATTTATTTTCTCCTCATGCTGCCTTATTTTCCATGGGTCACTTAGTTCCATTCCTCCCCCTAGAGGCCCTCAGACCTCTCCTCATGCCAATACTGTATTTGGATAGCTGGCAAGGGGTTACTACATCCTTGTACATTCAGAAAAGGCTCAGAGTTTCCATGTCCCAAATGTCAGTGAGGTAATCTGCTCATACTTACTACTGTGCTCTTCCCCTGGAGATTTACAGAGTGAGAGTACCAAAGTGTGAAAAGTAGGAGCATTACCTGGTACAAGCTGATGTGAGTACCATGGGAAGAACTGTTAGGGTGGTTCTGACAGTTAAATTTTGAAATTGTCTGGATCTAGAGAAGAGTAGCAATTTGCAATTCACTCTTACTCCTGATACAGAGACAACAAAATGGAAATAGTTACACAACAGGTTTCTAAGGATTTGCCACCATGGGGATTAATAGCAGAAAAAATGTGAGCCATCAATGGAGTCCTAGGATGACTCCAAATAATGGCACTTCGTTTTGGCATTGCACCCCCTTGTACCTTTAAAGCCACATTACCTCAGCTATTTAGGTTAGCTTTAAAACTCTGCTGTGAGGTATACTATAGATAATGTAATCTACTGTGAAGACACACTATAACTTCCTAAGCATATCTGCACCCTCCAAGAGTTTTTGAAATCTTTTTAGAGTTTATTATTTTGTTTACCTTCAGGATGTGGGTAAGAGCCATTTTTCACCACCAGTTGTCCTTAGCTTGCTGCCTTTATTTCTGTTCTTCTTCATTAAATTACCTGTGCAAAATTCACCCAGTCTTCTAAACATCCTCTTTGAACCAAGAGTCTTTTGAGATATGAAGAGAAGATTTTTGGTATTTTGGCTGTCCAAAGGCAAATTAATGGTCTTGCTCAAAATATTGTATTTTCCACCCCTTGCCCATTCTGCTAATCCCATTATATGGCCTTTCTATTTTAACAGAAGCCCTGGCTTCACAGATACATGGCTACTGGAAAATGTGGAGAGCTATCCCAGTTGCTTTAACTCATAGAGCTTTGCACATAGTAGATGAAAGTAGCTGTGTCTCAATGTCCTAAGAATATTGATACTGCTGCTTTCTAACTATGCCATATTGGTAAGAATTAGTTATAAAATTAACAATGTTATTTCAAAACTGCTGGGTCAGAGAATAGTAATGATGCAGGGAAGTTTTCCTTTTTCTTACATTTAAAAGGAATAGTTTAATTTTCCATTCTGGTCTCTTCTCTAGTTTCTGCTGGTAGGATCTGACCCAATGATCCACAAATCAAGGTGCTGAATGTAAGTTAAAGAGCCCAAGAACAGAATTCATCTTGTCTAGCTGTATACATTTCCAGTGTAGACATACTCGTCTGAACAACTCTTCTAATCTCCCTTTTCAATTAGTGACGTTCTCTTCACCTAGAAGTGCCTTCATAGGCAATTTTCAGGCTTGACTGATCTGACTTATATTAGACATCTACTTTTGGAGGAGATTAATCATGTCCTGGACACCACTAGCTATTTTGATTAGATTGTCACAGATTAGACAGGAAATCCACAGTGACTAACTCAGATTAAACATCTCCATTCAGTCAGATGATTCATATCCCATGACATGCAGAATCAGCTGTTCAGCTACTTTTTTAAAGCTTCCTGTCTTTCATAGGTCTTCCATGTTAGATGTGGTTTTGTAGACATGTTTGCTGAAGGTAGCTGACCACTGAAACTTATGAATGGGTTGAATACTTCAGACTAAGCAACATTTTTCTCTTATTATTTCTGATGTATGCCAGCATTTGTCAGATTGTGTTGCCCAGATGTTTATTTCAATGAGTTTTCAGTTTCTGTCTATGGTATATTATTTGAAATTGTCAGTGAGTCTAAATGCACATATCCATCTTTTTCAACAGTGTTAATTAAGGTAACTTCTCACAGGTGTTAAAGGACAGAAGAAATAGTTACTATTTTTAAGCAAGTGAAGAACATTTCTTTTTAGAGGAGTAGTGAAAATAAGCCCTAGAGATGTTTTGGAAAATTTGATAGTGGTTCATCTGTTACTACTGTTATCTTGCATTAAGAAAGTTGTAGACTTTCTGCATGGAAGTGTGACAACACTAGCTTGATATTATGTCCAATTTGAAAAAAGACGTATCATGTTTAAGGTTCAAATATTTGACATACTGAATTTGCCTGGAATAAAGGACAAGTTTTTCATTCAGTATTCAGGTGTTGATGTTTGTGGATCAGGTGAGAAATCCATTTTCTTTTTCTTCCTTACACCAATTTAAATAGGAAATACTGTAAGTAGTGTTCCAAACTACCGAACCAAACAATTGCAAGTAGGTAAAATAACAAAGCCCAGAAAAATAATAGCTTAAGGATGGCTATGTTACACTTCTTGGCCTTGAAGACCTGAGTGTGTATGCATGTACATGTATATGCTGGCCTTTGTAGAGAGAATTAAGAAGAATAAGGACAGTATTAAGAACTGTCATCTAGACAGTAACAATGAATGCACCTCACACAACTCTAGGAAGATATGCTTCCAACTGAATTTTCCCAATTTCCAAATGGTGTTCTGTCAAGCTTAGTAATTCTTAGGCAGAAGTCCAAACATGCAGTTAAGTCAGTCTTACAACTCTTCTCTGCAGGTTTGGCTGTAAAACCAGCAGTAATACAGCTTCAAAAGTTGTCATTATCTTTATTGGCCTAAAATTCAGCACATAACTCCTTGGATTTTTGAGACACATTTTAATTTATTTTATTGCTGACACAGACTTTTAGTAAGTCAGTAAAAATGCCTATTTTCAATTTCTGCTAGTGCAATTTCTGTGATTTCTGTAGACTCATAGTATCTCATCATGATGGCTTGGCTTCATGAAGGAAGATTTCAGAAGGTCTCTACCCAGGTTTGCTGATGGCTGAAAAGGCCAATGCAGGACAGGCAGTGCGGCTGCAAAAGGCACAGCAGAAAGTCTCCTGTGAGGGGGCAGCCAAGGCATGGCTCTTTCTGCTCTGTCTTTTCTCCTCCAGACTGATCCCACTTGTGTTCTCAAAGGAGGCAGCAGCTCAGCTATGGATGGTGTCTCCATGACTCCCGACTGGAGGCCAGAGTGGACACTGCTGGCAGTCAGTATGGCCACAGCTGAGGGATTGTTTCAGGGAGTCCTTGGATCTCCTCTCGGGGGCTCCTCTGTTGTGGCACCCGGTGGCAAGTTCACCACAGAGCACAATCTTAGGGAGGTGGTGATCCTCCATCCTGGAGACGTGCCCTGCCCAGCACAGCTGTGTCCTCAGTATCATGGGCTCCATACTGGTGACCCCTGCCTGTTCAAGGACAGGGACATTGGTCATGGGGTCAGTCCATGGGTGTTTAGGATTGTACGGAGGCAGCACTGATGGAAGCGTTCAAGATGGTGGTGGTGGATGACCCATGATTCAGACCCATATAATAAAATAGACAGTACAATGGCTCTGTAGACACTGATCTTTGTACTTTTCTTCAGCTGTTTATTGCTCCAGACTTTTTTATGAAGTCTTCTGAATGCTCTGTATGTTTTGCTAATCTGTTGTCTTTCTCTTCAACAGTCTTGGGGTCCAAGGAAATAATGCATCCCAGATAACTGAATTGCTGGACTGACTTAAGCTCTGATTCACCTATGGTGCTGTGGGGATGATGGAAGTCTTCCTGTGGTGCAGGCTGGTAGAGAACTTCTGTCTTCTTCAAGTTGACTCCCAGCCCAAAAATGTCTGCAGCCTCTGCAAAGCAGAATGTTATGCACTGCAGAGATGCTCCTGTGTGAGCAACGAGGTCAGCAAAAGGGAATTCTGGGACATAGTGATTTAGGGTCTTGGTGTGGGCCTTCACTCGCCTCAGGCTGAATATGCTCCCATGGGTACCATATTGGATGTAAATGCCATTTTCTTCACCGAGTTCTGCTATGACCTTTTGGAGCACCATGCTGAAGAAGACTGTGAATAGAGTGGGGGCAAGAATGCAGCCTTGTTCCACACCATTGGGAAGGATTCAGAGTGTGCATCACCATATCTGACTTGGCCCCATTATTTCTCATGTAGCAGGATGATGATATTGAAGAACTTGAGGAGGCATCTTAATTGTTCCAAGATCTGCCACAGGCCTTTTCTGCTCACCATGTCAAAAGCTTTAGTGAGGTCAATGAATGTCACATAAAGACCTTTGTTCTGTTCCCCCACTTCTCTTGCAGTTGTCTGGGAACAAATACCATGTCTGTGGTACTCCCATTGGCTCTGAAACCACGTTGGCTTTCGGATAGAACTTCCTCTGCAATAGCAGATACTGATCTGTTCAAAAGTGTTCTTGCAAGGATTTTTCCAGCAATGGAGAGCAGAGTTATACCTTGGTAGTTGAAGCAGCTTGACTTTTCTCCTTCCTTCTTGTACAGGGTGATGATGACTACACCCCAGAGATCTACTGCAAGGTAGTATGCCTTGTTCCCAACAACTCACAAGGAACTTGTGAAACTTAGCATGGAGTGCTTGGCTTCCATGCTTCCAGATTTCAGATGGGATTCCATCAACCCCAGCCGCCTTGACAGTTTTCAGCTGTTGTATGGCCTTCAGAGTGTCTCCCAAAGTAGGGGCTGTGTCCAAATAGGTTATCACCAGTTGTTGTGTAATGTGCTGAATTGCTGAGCCTTGGACTACACGGTTAGCATTCAAGAGAGTCTGAAAGTGTTCAGACCATTGGTTCAGGATGGAGGTTTTATCTATGAGAAGCATTTGGCCATCTGCACTGAGCAGGGGACTTTGGACCTGGTGTGTGGGTCCATACACTGCTTTCAGTGCTTCATAGGGCCCTCTGTGGTCACCCGTAACTGCACATAGTTCAGTCTTTGCTGCTTGGTTGATCCACCACTTGCTCTGGATGTCTTGAAGTTTCTGTTGGAGCTTCCTGCATGCAAGATGAAAGGCTGATTTTCTTATGTGCCAAGATAGCTGAGTGAGATGTGCTTGGTGAGTGGTTCTCTTCCTTGTCAACAATGCTTGGATCTCTTGGTTGTTTTCATCAAACCAGTCTTTGCTTTTCTTTGAGGAAAACCCTAGGGATTCTTCAGAGGACTGCAGGATGCTATTTTTAATGTGTTGCCAAAGTGCTTCAGGAGAGGGATCTATGGGATGATCTACATGTCTAGCTTGAATGTTTACCTGGAAGCTGTTTCTCACTGTAACTCATAGTATCTATGAGTCTTATAAATGTGCAGATTTATAGAAATCTGATCCATTGTAAGTGAAAAGAAAATAGTGTTTGTTCCTGCAATACTTGCAGCCCATGGAAGTTCAAACTTCAGACTCACTGAAATGTGCCTATAAAAGGCAGTCTTAATGTTTTAGCTAAGGTGGGTGGGTTACAAACTACTTAGTCAGCCTGCTGGTTTAAACTGATAGCAGTAACGAAATCTGATAAGGGAAGATTTATATATCCCTGAGTCAAAACCTATTTATTTCTCTTGATTTATTTCTTTTTAAGTGAAAGAAACACTGTGGAAATTAATATGAATTTGGCTAGACAATGACTGGAGTAGGTGGAGACAGTGGCTGAACCCACACATTTCAAAAATGGTATGGGTTTGTGGGGTTTTTTGCACAGGGAGAAGAAAAAGATTTCAACACACGGTTTTCCTTCACATACTGCCTGTACTGTTATGAAGGTCAATGTCACACAAACACCTTTTGCCCTTTTGGACACAATAGCTAACTATTTATCATGACTGAAACAAGCATTAGCTATTTGAACTGCTCAAGTTTCTTTTCATTTAGAAGAACATGAGATGATACCACAGCGAAGTATGTGTCTTCTCTTCCTCCTCCTCATGCCAAGTTTGCTTTCAAGTACCATGCATTATTTCTCAGAAAGATATATAGAGTACATTTAAAATAGTTCCATTAGTGTCAAAATGAATTACCATGCAATGCTCAGATTTCTGCCATCAGATGCCTGTGCTCAGAATTGTGAAAAAAAGTGATGATACCATCCTGTTCTTCTTTCTTCTCATCACCTCTTTTTTAAGTTACTTCTTGGTAAATTAATTTTGTTGGAATTTCTCATATGAATTCTAACTGGCTCCTTATGTTGCAGCTGGTAAGAGGGAACAGTTCAAGAGCTCATAAGGGGTAAATCTATCACTGGACAGTTGTGGCAGATTTCCTAATGTCTTCTCTGCACACTGGATGTAAAGAGAAATTGGGATCCATGTGCCATTCAGATCTCCTTGCTTCTTATTATTAGTGAGCATGTGCAAAGCAAGCTGGAAACCGTACTGTATGCTTTTGGTGGGAGAGTTTTTCCTTTGCCTTTAATCTGAAGAACACACACAAGAAATGGTGATATACTAAGAGTATATAACACCTTCTTTCCCTTATTCAAACCACTTGCCATGTCTGTGTCAGACAGATTCCCAGGGTAGTAGGATGCCAAAAGAAAGTGTGTTTGAATGTCCAAAATGTTTCTGAAGCTCCAAGACATGGGGACCTGAGAGGTGGGACAGCTGCCATTGACCCTGGCAGTGACTGAACAGGGACTATAATTTACCTGTACCTCTGGCTAGGAAAAGATGGTGTAGTTGCAGCTCTTCCATCCTCACTTAGGCTGAACTGAGACATTCTTGATGGACCTGTATGTTCATTAAGTTAACTGCATCAACTGAATGAAGTTACATTTCTTCCTTTTTTGTGTCTCATGCCTTCTCAAGACCAGACACAGCTTATTGTTTGTTATTGAGAGCTTATTTTCTGGGAAATGACCAAGATAGAGAGCAAATGTAAAACTGATATTCAGAATTTTTAAAACTTCTTTTTCCACATTTTAGTTCAGCTTCGATTTCAATTTAGATGATAATCTCATTCTTGCTTTTTGGGGGATTGTGAATTGAAACCTGTGTGATTTGAAGCATAACGTAAGGGCACACTTTTATTAAGCTCCTATTATAGAGTGGATCATATCAACATAAACAGCAGCTATCAGTGTCTTAGGAAAGTCTGCAGGAACATTTCACGTGACTCTTTAAAGAGAGCCTAGATGGGGGAAGAGCCTGGTTTCCTTTACTTGAGCTCTAGTAAACTGCCACTGCAAAACAGAAAAAAGGATGAAAAAAAAGAGTAAAAGCAAAACAAAGAACAAAATGGGTTGCACAAATGAGTTCCTGATCTAAAATGGAAGATAAAAGGGAAGAGCCTGTCAGATATAAGATAAGGTAAAATTTTGCTTTTTATATAGATCAAAGCAAATCCCAATTAATTCTAGTATTTTCTGCAAGTTCTTTTAGATTTACGCTAGTCTAAGTGATGGATAGAATCAGTCAGGCTTTACATTAGGTTCACTAAGAGCAGAATTTGTCTTGGTATCGCTGCAAGAAAATAGGCTGTCTTTCAGTGCAAAAAATCCTCCCATTGACACTGTTTTTTTCCCCCTTTGTTTTTCCCTGGTTCCTCTAATACTAGTTTTAAATTTCCCTTATTTGGTCTCTCTCCTATTTTCCCCCGATTTATGCAAAAGTGGTTCTGAAATATGCTTCATTACCAGTTTCCACTCCTACATTTTAGATTTATTTTTACAACCCTCCTACATGTGCAGCAAATATTCTCAACACCGATCCCACTACATCACATTGTTCCATTCTGTCTTAGCAAACCCTGTTTATCCTTTCTCTTTTCTTTCTTTTTTCAAATAAGCAATTCCACTACAACCAGCTGTAGTGCAGAGGAGTTGCTCCCTTATACCTCTTTTACTGACTTCTTAATACACATATGATACCAGTTTTCTCAACATATTTTTTTTTCAGTAGTCTTTCTATCATAAGCAAATCTACACTGGCTTTCCAAGAGCTGAAATTCACTACATTGTCCTTTTGGTCACGTTTTCACCAAGAGGTCACACTGCCAGGAGAAATACTACTTTCTGTCAGAGAGGTCTCCCTGTCCAGCAGATGTCATGACACAAATTAAAAAATCTTCTTAAACTTGGGTCCTTACATCTTCCTATTAACCCTCTTACATAAGCTACACAACAGTTTAGTCTTTTGTCAAACACCATTAACAGATTAACAATAAAAGCCTTACATTATTTGTGAAGGGATTTACATAGGGTATGTGCAAACCCTTTTGAGAAGAGTAGAACAGAG
The DNA here is from genome assembly GCF_036169615.1 of Heliangelus exortis. Lineage (NCBI taxonomy): Eukaryota > Metazoa > Chordata > Aves > Apodiformes > Trochilidae > Heliangelus > Heliangelus exortis. Next base: position 45,040,124 of record NC_092454.1, read on the forward strand.
ATCTTCAGTTCAGGGAAAGCTCCCTGGCTTGTGCACCTCAGGTGCTGCTGTGATATATGTAGATGCCTAGCACAAGGCCTAGTATTACAACCCTCTGCATCCCAGGATGATTATTATATCCAGTTGGAAAGCAGAGATTTGTAGTTACAAAGTTGAACAGGGATTCAAGGGCACTCCACAGATATTCCACTGGCTCCTTCTTGGACAACAAATGAAACATTTTCCTTTCCTGTGCTTCAGTTTCTTTGCCTGTAATATACACTTTGAATATTTCCGTGGTTAGTCTTCCATACTTGCAGCAGGAATGGCTTCTGAACACAGACAGCAGTACAATTTAATCAGACACGTGCATAGCACATAGGGGAAAAGTCTATTGCTCATCTTGAGAAAAAATATGTTTTCTTATGCAGACTATATGTTGTTTCATTGAAGGCATAAATACACACCATTTCAACAGGTATTCTGTTGTTTCAATCTATATCCATGGCAATCACATCAACCAATAGAAAAGGAATTGCCACAGTCTGTCTCTGTCCTCACTTTAACTGATGAGAAATTGTATTTGCATCTTCTAAACCACTTAAAGTTTCCACCCACATGTGGTTTTGGCTATTTTTTCCTTGAAAAAAAAAAAAACATAACAAAACTATTACACATGGCACACTACTTGTATTTTGAAAAACAATGAACAAAATATATTAAAAAGAAAATACAGAGATACTAGATCTAGGAAGTTACTAATGCTTACTTTTCAGTCCTTCAGTGGCAGTAAGAACTTGCCCAGAGAGACAAACACAGGTCTGCAGGGATACAGGATGAATAAAGGAACACACAGCAGGTTTAGCATTTTGTTATGCAGTCCATTTAAACTGAGATTCGGAGAGAAACTCCTGATTCACCACGTTTCACCTTTTAGATAAATGTGGATATGTAACTGGGGTTCCCTTTTCTTCATCCCCTGAGATGTGTCTCCACAACATGAGATGCTTGTGACATGTTGCAAACCGACGAGGTAATTGCACTATGTGCCCAACTGAGACCCAGGAATATCTTAGTCCAGTGAAATGAATTGACACAAATAATTGCCTTGGTCTTTTAATAAACATACAGATATAAGCTATACCACATAACTTTGAAATTAAGTCTTTTGAACTAGCAATTGTTGGGTTATATACATTTTTCTTAGTAAAGTTTGTGCTTTTTATAAATTCATGGTTAACTATTTTATTAATCATGGTTAACTCCATTTTTCTATGGAGTTTTTTGCCTGCACTCAGATTTGGCAAAGAAAATAACACTCTTCTCATAGTGGTTTTGTCCCGACTGACTCCAAAAAGCACTGGAAAAATAATAAGACAGTTCATATGAAATTTAAAACAGTTTTCATCTGAAACAGATAACCCTGTTTTGAAAAGCTGAATAAAAAAACCTAATAAATTAAAAGAAATTTCCATCAACATGACTTCTTCAAAAGTCAAGATAAAAAGGCACATCCTCATCCAAGGAAAATCTTACTGTATTTAACTGTATTTTAAGGAGACATTCATGTATTTGATGCTAAATGATCCAGAGCTGTACGAGACTCTTTCCCCTGAGATTTGATTTGACCTGAAATTAGTTTATATGGAAAAAAAGTTTACTGAGGAAGAAGAAACCTTTGGTATATTTGGTTTAGACAAATGTTCCAGAAGGTAAGCATTTAATATGCATGGTCTTGATAGAAAAGTCTATAGAAGAAGAAACTACATGTAGCCTCTGAAAACCAACACATAATTTTGGAAAGTACACACAGGTCAAAGAATTGAGGAGAGGCCATGTTAACATTACTTTTCAGAAATACCTTGACTCCAGAGGACACTAGCAGCCAAAATTTCCTCAGATGACTGTATGTGAGGGAGAAGTTTCAGTGCAGAATAACACCCTCAATGAAGGGCAGACAATCAGCACAGCAGTAGTTTCTTAGTTTTCCTGAAACCTTCCTGCTGCACAAGGGTGTGTTACACACAGACCTACCATCACCTTCTGGCTTTTGTTTTTTGTTAAGAACCCTAAACACCTGCAAGTTCCCTTGCAGTCAGTTTCCATGATGCCATAACATAGAGGCCTTTCATAAAGGATTCTTGCTCCTTTACTTATTTTCTTCATTTGTCATATAAGAACTTAATAGGCATTTAACTTTTTTCTTATGTTTAGTAGAGCTAATACAGATGAAGCAATTAAATCAGACTTTAGAGACAGTCAGATCTTCCTAATCCTAAACAACAGTAAAGGCACAAATTATTATTTTCTCTACGATATTATACAGGTGGTGCGTATTATATTCCCACTCTAGTCAAAAACCTTGTCTATATAAGAATCATCTAAAATTCAAAACACGTAACAATAATAATTTTTGCTTTACAACTTTTAGCAGCAAGCAAAGAGCAAGAAAAACTCTGTTCAGTATGACAGACATTTGCTGCCTGTGTTCAGCAGCAACCAGAGCAATAGACTTATGGCTCTGAATCTAGTTTTGATCTTGATCACATTAAGGTGTACTTTCAATTGTTACTCCAGGTGGTAGCCATGCTTAATTAACTGTCTGCTTTAACAGTAAGTTGAAAGCTGTAGAACTGTCTGATTACTTCAATGACATCCCCATTTGATGACCTTCAGTTTAGGAAACTGAACCTCATTAAATCAAAGGTCTTTTTCTATGCTGCATTGTTACATATACATTCTCTTCCCTGCTGGAACTTTCACTTGGTGTTGCTTTTATTCCATAATGCACTGTGAGTGTCAGAGTAGTCCTGCCACCTGACATCATTTTTGACAAAGTTTCATTTTATTATTTACAAATTCTTCATGTGTTAAAAACTTCAGTTGATTGAATATCCCAGAAAGAAATAGACATGTAAAAGTGGAGAGACTGGAGAGATGAGGTATGGGAATCTTGACACTCATGTTTATTTCACAGATTAATTATTGCTAATTTGACTTCCAAGGCTTTATGAGGTCAGATGTGTTTGCTGCAATTTATTAGAACATGGCTGACATATTTCAAGCAGGCTCCAACCCTTCCTAATATTACTTCCAGCCTGTGTTTTATTTCTATCACATACGATATTTTGATGCAAAGTCCTGCACTTTGTTTAAAATTATTCTTTTGCAGAGGGTGTTCTTGCTTGTTTTATCTGATATCTTAATACATCTAAGTATGTATGCTTACGTATGTATACCTAATACATCTTAAGTAGCTGTCCAAATAATTAGTCTGAGAAGAATTATCACTCAGTTTTATATATCACACAATAGTAATATTGTTGAGGTTCTGAGATACCTCATCAGACCACCTGGTCCAATCTTCCTGCTCAATCAGGGTTGATGAGAGTTGTGTCCTCTTGAATTGAGCATCTCTAAGGATGGAGAATCCACAGTCGACAGGCCTGAAAAGTGACAACTGTGGCCTGAATAGCCACTACCAACTTTGCCACTAGCCATCCCGCCTCCCAACTCACGACCAGATGCTTCTACACTGCCAACTCTTTGCTAGGACAACAGTACGTGTTTAAAGAGCTTTCTCTATCACTTTAGAGGAGTACAGAAAAAGCACCCTGTCCCACAGCTTGTTGGCAGTGCTTTGCCTATTGCAGCTCTCAATGTTCTTGGCCTTTTTGGCAAAATCTAGCTCATGGTAAATTTGGTGTCCACAAGGACTAGGCCTTTTTCTGCCATACTGCTCTTCAGCTAATCAGCCCCCAGCTTCCCCTGATGTACAGGATTAATTGTTGCCAAAACAAAAGGATTTGTACTTGACTTTGTAGAACTTCATGAAGTTGCTGCTAGTCCACTTCTGTAGCTTGCCCAGGCCCCTCTGAGTGGCAACACACCCTATTGGTCTATCAGCCATTCCTCTCCAACATGAAGAATTCTGTGCCATCACCCAAGTGACTAATGAAGATGTTAAACCGTATTACTCCCAGGGTTGATCCCTGGAGTACTCCACTAGTAACTGGCCATTTAAACCTAGCCATTCAGCTAGTTTAAAATCCATCTAGCACTCCATATATATGACCCATATTTCATCATATTTTCAGTGAGAATATTATGGAAGATGAAGCTGAAAGCATTGCTAAATATGATATGAATGATGGCCACTGCTCTTCCCTCATCCACCATGATAGTCACCTCATTGTAGAAATCTTTGATATTGTTCAGGCATTATTTCCCCTTCTTAAGTCCCTGATAAGTAGTCCAAACGACCTACTTGTCTTTCATGTGTCTGGAAATGTTTTTTAAGAGGCTGATACCCAACACTTCCCATGGGATAAAGGTGAGGCTGAGTGGCCGGTGTTTTCCCAGGATTCTTGTTCTTGCCCTTTCAAAAGACGGGGAATGTCAATTGTTGTTTTCCAGTATTCAAGAATGTCCTAGAACTGCTGCAGATTTTAAATCTGAACAAGATTGTTCTTGCAATGAAATGAGTAAGCTATCTCAGCACTTGCAGGTGTGTTACATCAGATTCAAGAGGCTTATGTACGCCCTGGGATTCCTGAAGGCAGGTCTTACCAGTAAAGACAAGGTGAAAGTGGCCTTTTCCATATTTTTTATGATCAGATCTCCCGTCCCATTAAGCAACAGTCTAGTATTTCCCCCCAGCTTCCTCCTGCTGCTTATGGGTCTGTGGAAATGTTCCTTGTTGCCCTCCCAATGTTTCACTAGATTTAACTCCAGCAGTAATTTAGCTTTCCTAAGCCAATGCTCATACAGTGTCTCTTTATTCCTCCCAGGTCACCTTTCCTCTACTTCGACTTCTTCTGAAGTTCCTTTATATCTTGGTTCAATTAGAATCTCTCTTCTCTCCAGGACTGCATCCAATGGGATTCTTCTAATCAGATTTCTAAAGTAGAGGCTAAAATGTGCTTTTCAAAAGTCCAGGCTGTGGTCCTGCTTTTTTGCTTTTCTCCCTTCTTTGAGGATTTTTATCACCATCTCATGGACACCAAAGCCTGGCCCTGACTTTTATATATCTAATCAATTTTTCCTTGTTTCTATGAAATCCAACAAGGCATCTCCCCTTACTGGCTTCTTAATCACCTTTGTCAGGAAGGTGCCATCAAGACACTTGTGAAATGTCTTGGATTTCCCTTGCACCACTGTAGCCTGTTTCCAATGTATACTGGGTGTCTTCAAGTGTTTCATAGTGCCCAGTGCCTGTGGAGAAGACCTCATCTACTTTTTCCTAGTCGGGCAGTCTGTTGCAGACACCAACCACAATGTCACCATGTGAGTCAGCCAACAAATCCTGTCCCATCACCTTTCACCAGCTTATTGTTCATCCATTGGCAGGCACCCTACTGTTGTCTCATGTAAAGGTTCATCCCCTCTTGCTGTCTCAGCCTTCCTTAATATTCTGTATCTATGCACAACAACATTCCAGTCATGTGAGCTATCTCACCATGTATGCATGATTCCAATGAGATCATAAATCTATAACTGCACACAGCTCCTCTAGTTCCTCCTGTTTGTTCAGTTAAGAGAGGCAACAAATCATGCTCTTTTCCCAGAAAAGTCATGGGAGCTTTCCCCATAGCTCTGTCTGATAAGTACTCCTTTATTTATGTGGGTATGTTTGGATGGAGTTCTTTTCTGCCCTATTATGTTGATTAAAACATCCATCCTGTTTGCATCATCTCACATTAGATCTTTTCACCATTTCCTCACTTTACTGGTGGTCATCCTCCTGCAGTTTTCCTAATTTAAAGGTTTCCTCAGCAGATTGGAGAACCAGATGGCCAAGACTCCTTTTGTTGTGCTTGATCAGGTGAATCCCACCTCTTGGAAGCAATCCTCAGTTCTCAAAAAAGGTCTTCTGGCTGTAAACAACAAAACCTCGTCATCAGCAATGTTTGACAGCTGCACAATTACTTTCTGACCCACAAATATATTTGCACTTAAAATGTATAATAAATGCTAAAGACTAAAACTTTTGTCAAAGCTCTTTGTTCTGTGTAAATGCAGGTCTCTGATAACAGCATGACATTTGTAAGAACCAGTTATTTTCCATGAGGTTTTGAGTCATGTGGGAAGAATGCTTCTGCTCATAGTTTTCGTGTGTTTTGCATTATCTCACAGTCCATATTGCTTGCTTTCAGTTTCTAATCTGTGCATCAGGGGAAAAAGGTCTCTCTCCTGACAAAGGAAATCAACATTGCAAAACTACTGATACCATCTCTCTACAATGTAATCATAAATGAGTGAATAGTTTAATTTCAAGAAAATTTAAAGAACACAAGGAGTTCTCCAGGTAAATAGCTATGTATTTCAGAAGAGATACATATGCATACAGAACATACTGCACTGAATATAGTAATTGTATCAGAACGATATACAGAGCTGAACTGGCAGTGGAGATGCTATGTGCTCTAAGTGCTTAGCATTGTATCTAGCCCTTGTTCCCAAATAAGTGCATATTTGGGAAGACAGTTTTGTCTCCCTGATAGTATTATACCTAAATAGTATTACATATGATTCAACCCACATCATTCATCTTAAATTATGAATACAATAAATTTTACTTTATCCTGTCCCATGTATACTCAATGTTATATTTGATAACCTAGGGGGTGGCACAGTATCTGAAAAAGAATGAGAGAATGAGAAATAAAACATATATGGAAAGGAAAGCCAGGTTTGCAAAGAAAAGTTGTGACTCCATTTAAAATTAATATTCTTCAAATCTTAGAAATCTACATCTTTTTCCTGTCATGGTCTAGAATAACTAACTTCTGGTCACTCTGCACAGCGGTGGGACCCCATAAATCTGTTCTGCATCAGATCAACACTTTCCAGTTGGCTCAGTCAAAATATCATACAGATATCAAAAGAAAGATACTCCTTTTCCTTTTCTCCCAGTTTCAGGAAGGACTTTGGGGGACCACAGAGGCCTTTTCAAAAAGGAATCGTAAGAGGACTTTAAAAAGCAGATCTAGAAAAGTGAAAAACATCCGCTGTCTCAGAAAAATACTCAGGACTGTGCAAGCTCTTGTCTAAGGGAATGCATGCAGAGTTAAGCATAGCACCTTCCTCAAAGGGCTGTGTCCCCCATATGGCAGCTCTGGCTCCAGAGGCAGCCTGACTTTTCAGCACACACAAAAGAAAGATAGATGAGCTGCAATATACCTGGCATGTCTCTACCTCTTCCTGTGCCCTGCTGTTTCTCAGGCATGTAAAGTAATCGGTAGTACCTTAACCAATGCTCTCTTTGGCCTTGAATCCACACATAGAAAGAACTAGACTAGGGTCATATGGGGTGATTTTCTGAGTCCTCGGGAACCTGCACATGTTCACTATTTCTAAGGAAGGAGGGGTGCAGCAGATTAAGTACATTATCCCTATGGCACTCCATCACTGTGCAGGGAGGCTTTTCAGCCCTTAGCAGAATAGCAGAAAGAAGGAAATAAAAAACTCAGGCTTGAATGAGAAGATGAGGGCAATGAAAGCAGCTGCCAGAATTGAGCCCAAAGGCAGAAGGTCTGCTAGTGACAGACGGCAGTGACCAAAACACTGCTGGAAGGGGAGAGCATATGCAATATTTATTTATTTGAGGCTTAACAGTTCCTGTGTCTTCCCCTAACAAACTGCTTCTAACCAAGGTTCCTTTGGCTGTGGTTTTAATGATACTTGCCTATCTACGCAGCTTCAGTAGTATATGAAGGGCCTGGTAAACAGAAATCCTCCTTAGTTAAAGCCCTAAAATGGTGTCATATGTCATTTTAAGATTAGAAAGAATGAAAGTAAAGTCATATGTGTCATCTTTAGCAGTGGAATCGAAATGCCCTATGCTCCGATCCTCTTGCAAGTTGATTACTAGATGGAAAAACATGAATGTTGCCTCTTTTCCCTAGGCTGTGTAAATCACAACTCTGTTATGGCATGAAATTGTGTTTCACTTGGTCAGTTCATAAAATATCAAATTGCATTTATGATTTAACTCCACACAGATTGTTATTGTTCCGTAGGTCTCTGAGCATGCTGTAGATACCACACCTGGGGGGCCTGGGCTGCAAGAATGGGGCACTACAAATCCTCTTGAGTTCTTCCTTCAAATTTGGACCCTGCAGTGGTGCAACTGTCACCTAAAGACCTACTATAGTTGAGAGGGAAGATGATTTCAGTATGACTGCATGTCTGTTTCATTATTTTAAGTAACTATAAAACATTTTTTTAAATTGTTATTATTATGCCTTATTATTGTTTCTCCTGACACCAAAAATTTAAAGTGCAAGCATTCCTGGAGTCTGTACCCACTCTTTTCTGGTTTAGTCTTGTCCCAGCTACTTGTTTTTCTAATCTAAATTTCAATTATCTCCTTTCCTGTGAAGAAGCTCAAACCAGCATCACTGAGAAGAATAATGCAAAGTAATTGGTGCCTTGACAGAATTTGGGAAAATAATAGGGCTACCATAGGAAATAATAATAATAGCATTTTGTCTCCGGTTTACTTCTTCTCTTCCAATACATGTTGGAGATGGACTTAACTTATGCATACGGCTCCAGAAATGCTGTATCTATGTGGTGGATATGGCAACAATTTAAAGCATGCAAAAGTCAACAGGAGTTCTCAGTAGGAATTCCAAATCTCTTTGCAATTCAAATGACAGGTATATTTCACATTGGAAGAATGTAATTTCACCTCCTGGAATTTGGCCAAGATATCAGGGTCATGCTCTTATTCTTACAAAAAAAGTCTTGGGATTTTCAATCATCTCAAGCAGTTGGAAGCTTGGTGTTATTCCTGAATTAAATCTAAACACTTCCCTCAGGAGCTTGAGACAATGTTGAGGCACCTGTTCAGTAAAAGTTCAGGTGAACATACATGTCATCTGTTTCTAAACACTACCTTCATTTACTGAATTTGCATTCATGATGCCATTTCCTATTCAAAGCAGTACCAGGTGTGACCATTGTCTGTATATGAGATCTAATGACAGCATCCCACCACATCTGCAAGCAGAGGAGGCACATGTTTGTGATTATTTCTTTGCCTTCTATACCTGTTTCATTCAGACTGAAAATATGTTATTAGCAAGAGTCTCAAAAACAGCTCTAGACTTCCAATTTGACTAATTGGTACCATCATAAACAAAGTAGAAGTGCAGCCAGGCTCTGCAGAACCAAGAAAGTACAGGCAGTTTAATGCTGACATACACACAACATATTTTGGTGTGAAGAATAAAAAGAGGAAATATTTGTCAAATGGAGAGGATCTTCAGCATACTGAACAAGAGGCCTTTTTACAGCAGTAAGAGGGAAGCCCCCCCGAGCCATCAGCACAATGTACAGCTGTATGATGAAGGGAATCAGAAGGATGGGTTGAGGAATGGAGGAATACATTATCAAACAAAGCAAGGGAAAATCCTTCTGGGGAAAGGCAAGTATAGGGAAAACTCTCCTCTCTCAAGATTCCCACCTCCTTCACCCATTAAATCCTTTATTTAAACCTTAATTTTTGGCTGATCCATTCTTTCTGGCAATAGAAACTATTGCTTTCTAGCCCAAAGCTAATACCTAGCTTCATCTCTCTTGATAGCCCTAGAAGGAATCTGGATGCTGGGGTGTCCATTGCTCAGCCTGTATGGTCCTGGAGGAGGGATGGAGAATGTTTTAATCTGTTTAAAAAATGCATTAAACTAGGCCAGTTTCAAAATTGGACTAGTTCTATTCCCTTCAGAAAAGCTCTGAGGAAAGGGTCTGGGAAGGTATAAAGAAAAGCAGATGCTGATGTTTCTTAATCACACTATATAGCTACATCAGTGACTGAAGAAGCAGTCTGCCTTCATTTGCAGTGTAGGGCAGGAAACTCTTTGATCATAACCTGAAGAAAGTAGGTATGCACAGTGAGGGAGAACAGTTGAACCAATTTTTTCTCAGGAGTCAAGAGGTAAAAACGGGCAGAAGGGAATGAATCAGGCTGGCTAAGTAAAATTTTTTGTCTGCTTTATCTAAAGAGACACAACATTGCTAGCATATCTTAGATTTGTTAAGATGGGAACTTACATATTCAGCTCCCTGGCATGTTCTTGCCTTCCAAAAGAAAGGAGGACAGTAGGTATACTAGTGAAGTTTGACTGTAAAGAGCAACAGGGAGTAAATATATGTTTGCAGATAATCAGAGCCTATTAAAAAAGTCCCACAAAGGAAGGAAAAGGGTTTAACTGAGAAAAATTAAATAGGAACAATGAGGAAATGAATACATTGTACAGCAAATTTAGATCTATGACCTCAGTCTTGAGAGCCTAATACACTGCAGCCATTCAAGATTTCAATTTGCTTCAGGCTTAAAAACTCCAGTGCAAAACACGGAGCTAACAGGAGTCTGCCAGGGGGCAAATCATACAGATTAAGGGCCAACATAACCTTAATGCAGTGACCTCGGAGTGTAATTTGGTATCAAAAAACATTTACACGGTGATCTATGCTGTGTATATAATTTTATGTTATACATGTGTGTTCAGAATTATCAAAGACAGTAAAATGCAACACTGTCTCCAGAAATTTATTTCCAATTTTTTTTTCCTGGGAAAAAATAAGCCAAGAATCCTGGCATAATAAAACAAAAAAGCTTCTACCCACTGGCTATAAGGATGCTATTGGCAAGCTTGCCCAGCTATGAGCTACTGGATATGTCCTATAATGTTAATCCTACAATCACAGGATCATTTGTGTTGGAAGGAACCTTTAAATATCATCTATTCTACCCTCCTGCCATTGGCAAGAATGTCTTTCACTAGATGAGTTTCCTCAAGTCCCTGTCTAGCCTTACCCTCAGCACTTCCAATGATGGAGGATCCAAAATTTCTCTGTACAATGGTTTCTTGTGTCCCCCCACACCCATTATTAAAATATTTATTCATTCTAACCAATCTAAACAGCCTAAAACTGTTTTCCCTTATCCTGTCCACTACAGGCTCTGATCCTTCTCTTTCTGTCTCTTAAGTGTCCTTTGAAACAACAGGGTCTTCCCAGAGCCTTCTATTCTCTAAATTAAGAAACTACTGGCCACTTTCTCACCATTTCTTCATAGGACTGATGTTCCAGCCCTCTGATCACCTTTGTGGCCCACCTCTGGGCCTGCTCTAGCAGGTCCATGACTGTCTTGCACTTGTGACGCCAGAGCTGGATGCAATACTCCAGGTGGGGTCTCATGAAAGCAGAGTAGAATGGGAGGAACACTTGCCTCAAACTGCTGATCACACTTCTTTTTTTGCACCCAAGGATACAATGTGATTTCTAGGCTACAAACACACGGTACCAAATGATATCCTATTTTTTGCCTACAGGTCCTTCTCCACATAGCTGTTTCACAGCTATTCATCCCCAGTCTGCACTGATATTGAGGACTGCCTTGACCCAGCTGCAGAGGCCTTTACTTGGTTTGTTGAATTTCATGGGGTTCACATGGGCCATTTCTCAAGCCTGTCAAGGTCACTCTGCATGGCATCTTTCCCTTAAGCACATGAACTACACCTCTCTCTTTGGTGTCATCCACAAACTTGTTGAGGGTTCACTCAATCCTACTATCAGTCTCACTAGCCAACACACTAAACATCACCAGTCCCAGTATGGACCCTTGAGAGACACCACTAGTTACTACTTGCCACTTGGACTTTGATCCATTGACTAACTCTTTGGATATGACCATCCAGAATTAACTTTGGACAAGCAATTATTGAGCTCCAAATAATGATATTGAAAATTTTTATAGTTTCTCTTGCTACCAACATCTTGGAATGTCACATCAATAAGTCATGATGAAAAAATTTAAATTTCTGGTTTACCTAAATTGCTTTACATTAACAATCTCTATTCCAATCAGGGAAAATTCCAGCCTGTGTTTAGGAAGCCCAGGAAGATGGATGAAATGTTGCAGTCCTGCCCTGAAATTCTTGCAGAAGTGATTATGCTCATGTTCAGGCAGGCGTCATGGGTGTGTAGTCGTTTGAGGATTTATTTCTCTCTCCCAGGCTTCAGAAGACAGAGGCATTATAGTGGCATCATTGGAGTTTATATGGTCCTTTTGCAGGACTTTCTCTGATGGCCAGTGAGCAAATTCAGATGGTGAAGGCCTGTCCCCACAGAGAATTTAGGAGATTATATTTTGTATAGTTCTTCAACAAGACCGGTGGGTCAACTGAAATGGCTTTGTACATCTGGAACTGCAACAAAATTGACAATGTTCAGCTGCGTTCACATTACCAAGTTTCAGCAGTTTTTTCCTACACTGGAATACAAGAAGTATCTTCTATTCCATAATTTTGACCAGCTTTCTGAAAAGGTCTCTAAATAGTTGCAGGTAAGGCCATACCACTGGTTCCAGTGGTTCAATAAGACTGGCCAATCACTGTAGTAACTTATATATTACCATGAAGAATTCAGGTGTTATTAGTGAATCACCCACCTATTAATCACCTAGCATTGTGTAGAATACCACAGGAATTAATACTTTGTTTCCTCATTGATACTTTTGAAATTCTCTTTAGCAGACACTTTCTATGTATCCCAACAATCTTTGGTATAAATAGAAAACTTTCTGTTAAAAACAAAAAACACTCCTGCCCCCAGCTTCCTCCCCTCTACCGTCAAACACAAATGGATGTGAACACGTGCACACACACATAGAAAAAAAAAAAAAACCAAAAAAGAAAAGGATTGGTGGTGTCTGCATTGTGTATTGTTCGTTCATACAAAATGTTCTTTTGTTCTGCCAGATCCAGTAATGAACTCCAAGCTGCTGTCCAATTCTCTGTCATCCCTTCATGGGTCAAAGGAAGGAAGTAGACAAGTATCTTGTCAGATTTTCTATTTAGCACCTTTTTTTTCAGAAAGAAAAATTTACCAAGGAATGACGTCTCCTCTCTCTTTGAATGTCTTCACAGGTTCTCTTTGATCTATTGTATCAAGTATGAATGGTCTGTCTTCACTGTCAGTATTTTTTACAGTCTAACACCACAATATTGACATGAGATATGTAGACAGGTAGGTCACATCTCATCCAAGCTGGTCTGTGGCATAACTTTACCTCACAGTTGCAACATTTTGAAAAAAGCATAAAAGATTGTTCTGCAAATGTGCTGAGACTATTGCTACTGATCTTTGTTATCTCACTGCTTCCTAGAATTCTCTCGTCTATCTATATCCATTCAGAGTGTTTGAAGTTGTCTGAGGCAAGAACAAGCATTTCATTTTTTGGCTATACAATGTCTGAAACAACGAGGCTTCATTCTGTGATGATAGAGTAACATAAATAAGCACAGAAATAATGAAAATTTAAAAGATATGATGATTCCTTTCTCAAATCAGCATGCCTCTGCTATGGATAAGACATAACCAATGAATGTCAAAGAGAAAAATGTCAGCAAAATAATATTTCTTTTCCATGACATGAGAAAGTATAAATTTTCTTTTTTTCTTTCACCCTTTTTTATGCTGACTGCTATATATTTGGCTAGTTTTCTTTTCTGAGGTGCTCCCTGCAGCCCCAACAGGGTGGAAGTAGTGTGGAAAGAGGGTTTGTAATACTTAGAGGGAACTGATCTTTTGCATAGGAAAGTGCTGTTTTAAAAGTGGAGTGTTCTGCTCCACTTTTCAGAATGGAGCAGAACTATATTGAAAACACAATGTTTATATTTTATCTTAATTATGTCTTTCAGGATATTCGAGATATAAGAACAATAGGTGAAGCTGGGAGTAGAAAAGAGCAATTTCTACTACTGGAATTATAAAATGCTTTAAGAATTTATTTCATTTCACAAATTTCAAACCAGTAATTAATTAGCCATGCATGGTAATTTCACTTTCTTAACCATTGTCAATATTTGGAAGCTTCTTTTATAGATTTGTGATTAACTTCTAATTATACACTAATTAATCTGTTCATAGTAATAGAGGATCTTGTAGGTTGACAGAGAAATCTATAAATGATGCCCAGGAGACAGTAGAAAACTTAATACATTCCAGTCTTGCCATCTTCTTTTACTAACCAAAAAAGTTTCAGGACACCTAGTGCTCAGTCTTGGGAGCTATTCTTACTTCCATTAAGAAACTGAGAAAGAATTTCAGCTGCCAGCAAACAACACAGGTGGACTTTCTACTTCCTTCAAGTATAAGGAAAGTGAAAATAAATAAATAAATAAATATGGAGCATAATGACAGGCAGCAGGAGCACAACTGAATTGCTGCTTTCTGTGTTAGGTAGTGTCAGCCTGAAAAAAGTCATCATTTCCCCTGCTTAAGAAAATAAAGTTGAAGTTTCAGAAGAACTGTGAATGACATCTCTAGCAAAAGTGGGATTCAGTAATTTTTTTGTGTTTTTTCTATTTTCTACTCTCTTCCTGGTAATAACAATTATTTTATCTACTGATGTATACGCTTTAAATTTGTAAATAATTCCATCTAGGGCTTCTCACTCTCCATATCTCCAGCAATTATTGCTATCTCTAAAACTTACATTTTACTTCATGTTTCAATTGGATTAATTATGAATATGGCATGTGGTTTTTTGATGCTCTCATTGCATCAGAATACAAAATCATTGACCTGTAGCAGTCAAAAAAACAGTTTGCCATTTTGGGCTGTTCAACTGATTTTGTTCATCCCCTTCATCAGCAAAATGCTGCTGTGATTACAGCTTCCCTCATCCTGAAACTAAATGGCAGATGGTCAAAGAACACAATTACCAAGGAGAGTAAGAAGATCTTCTATGGGAGGGGAAGATCCAAATGATACCTGAAATGTTACTAAAAAGATCAGAGGAAGCTTTGTAGTGACTAGGTAATAGAAGTGGACCAGGTGTAATAAGAGCTTTCATGGACTAGCATACACACACATTAGGATACTGGTAAGCAGTATGGGGTAATTAAAGAACCATAGCTTGTATCCAGAGTTCTGTTTAAAAAGGGGCAATTAGACTTAAAAAAAAAAAAACCGAAACAAAACACAATATCAAACAAACCCAAGAAAAAAAACCAAAAAACCAAAACAAACAAACAAACAAAAACGAACAGCAAATAAACAAAAACAAAACCAAAAAAATAAATTAATGAAAAGATACGGAGTTCTATTTTCCAGAGCCTGCTATACAGACAACATGCTTCCCGTAAGATAAACTCCACCAATGTACAGTGAAAAAATTAGAACCAATACATGCTAAAGGAAAGTTAAAGCGTCAAGTTAAAGACACCGACACAGTTGTTCTTCCTGTCTGGAGATGTAAAAAGGCTCCATTTCTGTGAATCTTGCTCACCCTGATTTAAACCAGGACTGTGTCTTGGATACAAACTGAAATAAAAGGGTTCACATATTGTGAGGTAATGTTTTCAGCTTGGCACACTCTGTGAGATTTGGAAAAGTCCTACATGATGAATGGGCTGACCACTCTCAGGCTTTTATTGGGATAAAGAACTTGCTCCTACTTGATAGGGAAAAATGGGGTAAGTCTTGCCTTGGCTGAGACATTGCCATCTCTGTTAACATTTGAGTGAGCACAGATATATACCCTTTCTTCTGTGCTTTGATCACCAATGAAACAGTTCACCCCTTTGAGGTACATTACTTTGTCCTCTTTAAAAAACCAAGCAGATACTGCTTATCAGTCACATTTAATTTAAATTGGTACTACCACTTTTTTTTTTTCCTTTTCTCCAGATGTCCAGATAAACAGCTAAATGGGTTTTAAGGAAAAGACTAAAAGTTTTAGTGCCAGAAGACTAGTTCAAGCATAAGAAAAAGCATTAGAATGTGCCTAGAATTTGAATACTTTCATCTCAAATGTTTCAATTATTTAGGTGTACCTAATAATCACATTTGCTAAGCCTCTGAGACTGCATTATTCCAGAGGACTCTTGGACATCCCAGATCACCTTCTGTACTCTCTTCAGCCCACTTTGATATTTTAGCTGCTGAGATCATGAGGAGGCAGACACCAAGGTGTGACCACTGTGAGCTTTTAACCCACCTGGAGCCACGTGTAGACTGGAACAGGAGACTCACGATGTACACTCTGCCTGGACAATTTCTCTGTTGCTCATGTATGTCTTATCAGCAGGTCTTTGGGATTCCCTAGCCTCAGGCAAGCTGGCTATTATCAATTGTCTATCATACTTGTCTGAAAGTAAGACACATATTGACCACTCAGGAAAAAACTCAAATATGATCAGTGGGGTAGAAAGATAGGTATGAATGTAAGCAAAAGAAAAAATATGCTTGTTTTTCTGTTTTTTTGATGGTTGGTTGGTTGAATTGGTTTGGTTCAGTTTTCTGAGAGGCAAAAGAATAACATGGATATTTACTTTGGCAAAAAGGAGTAATACAACTGGTTAGGCAGAAGGAATGGATATGCTTTTAATATAGCAGAGTTAAAAAGTAACTCTGAAGAGGACAGTCCTTGATTTTTCATCTGTCTTCTTAATGTTCTTCTGCTATCCAAAATGGAGCATATCAAAAGGTTGTTATGGATACAGATATCACAGATATTGTCACAGAGGAATTTAGGTTAGAGAATCTTACAAGAAAAGATCTCAGTGGCATAAAATCTAAAGTTTATTCTCTAAGTGGTTGTGGAATAGCAAGACAGTTGTTATTTCTGTTCTCTCAAAAAGATGTAAATGTGTGTGCTCTGTACAAATCCATTTTACAACTACCAGTACCATTAAGATCATCCATAAGCAGCACTGCTAAACTGTGATAACCAGGGACTGAAGGAACTTAGTTCTTGACTCAGTTCAGGCTGGCATACCACCTTCCACATACATTGATTCAACCCTGTGGTCAGTCTTCTGCATGGTTCAGGACAGTCACGGATTTGTTACCCTGAAGCATTACTGTCTTCCTTATTATTTTCTTTCTAATTCAGATGAATTAGACATGAGACACCAAAGTCCTCACTGATCAAATCATCCCAGGCCACTCTTTTACTTTCTTCTCTACTAAAATGAATTAATAGTTCCCTTCATCATCAGACTTTCCAAGGATGTCACTTCTTGCAAGAATGTAAAGCTACTAACATTCAACTATACTTTGATTCTCCCCAGTGCCATGCCTAAGCATCACAACAGAACAAGTGTAGTACAGAGATTATTGGTGACCCTTTCCCATGACAATTTCCTGTTCTTTCTTTTGTTTTCCCTGTGTGTCCCAAAATCATATAACTTTATAGATGGGCAGGTGTCATCAAAGTCTCGTTTATCTGAGCAGGAATTCTGGGTAGGCTCCTCCTAGGGACAGATATGTACGGCCTGTTTAAAAATTGGCATCACACCTATCTATAAATACCTCATATTGCTGGTCCTTCGTCCTCTGAGATTATTTCACCATCCCAACAGTCACACATATTACTCAGTATTTAGAGAGGTGATGAACTGCAGTTGGCATGTGCACACAGACCATTGGCTCAGAGTCAAATTGCCATAGTTGAGAGGGACAAGATGGGATCTCATTTAAACTACAAACACTCAGTCAGGATTGAGTGATGCACCTGTGACATTAGATAATGTGTGAGGGTAAACCTGAAGAGAAATTAAAAGATAAATCTATATAAAAATTCTCTCTAGAGGTAGATAGGCTACCAGTTTGAACTAACAAAGTATTGGAGAGCACAAGCACCGGTTAACATGGTGCATGTATGGAATGCAAGCACCATTTCAACACTCTTGAGTTCTTATTCTTTCAAAGTCTGCAAAATACCTATGCTTCTGCTAACAAAATACTTGTTATAACACCACTGCTCATCCAAAACATCAGAACTTCAGCTTTCAGTCTCCACCAGTATCAAATTTGAAACATTGCTGTATGCTTCCTTAGGGACCAGCTCCCTAGGTCCTAAGAAATCTGGCATTAAGTATTGTCTGCCATTTGCATAATGTCTTCTTTCTCTCTGGACTGAGAAAATACAGCTTCAGAAATCCTGCAAATGTGCCTCTTTCCTGTGAAGATACTGAAAGATTTGTGCTTACCTGATACCCTCCTTTCTTTGACAGTTTGCTCTTGTAATCTCATCTGCTTAACAAGTTTCATTGCAATGTTTAAACATAGATCTTACTGACAAGTGCTTTACCCAAATGAATCCTAATGTTCTTGCCAACACACAAGCACTGGGGAAGAAGTGAAGCTTCAGGTTTTGAATATTTGGTTCTGAGATCTGCTCTCATCTGTGGCATGTTTAAGCATCAGACACACAGGATACCTCTGCTTTCTGATATATTACGTAGGGGAATAGACAGCCAAAAATGGCTAAAGAAAAAAACACCAAAAAAACCAAACCAAAACTTACAAATAAAACCAGCAGACAGATAAATATTTTCATTTCTAATCAGAAATTTATTCAAATTTGTTTTTCCTGTGAATACCCTCCTAAGCTGAAATAAGTCTGAAGATACTGCAGTGTCTGATCAACAGTTGTCCACTTGCTTCTAATGGAATTTTGTGCATATTGACGTTATAACCAGCAATAGTATACGAGCTGTGAATCAGTGGGACAAAAATTCCTACATTAATAAAATGGTCATGGCACAATGAGAAAAATATAAAAAACTAGTGAAAAAAATATTACATGAACCTGCCAAAGAAAAATAAAGTTTAAGATAGAGTGAAAGCTGACTAGCTAGGAGATGCCTATGTTGAGGTGGGAAAATTTGAATATACTAAAAAGGCCAAAAAGAGTTACATAGTTAGGGTTCCACAGCCGAAACTAGAAACTCAAATCTCAGACAGATGTGATCGTAACAAAGTATTCTTTTTCTAACACTTGGCAATATCATATGCTTAAAAGCCTAAGGGGTGAGCAAAGGCAGCGTATACTGATGTGCCAGTGTTCTGAGAAAGTGGGAGATTTTACATGAAAGAGACAATGAGAAGGAAGTTTCAGAAACACTTGCTGGCTGAAATATAGCTATCTGCTTAAAATGTTCCTCAGATCAAATTCCTATTGGCACAGGATAGCAGGTTGAGGGACAGGCCATTTGGGAAATTACTAAGAAACGATGGTAAACTATTCTGCCAGTTCTCATTAACCCTGGATGTCCTCATACAATAACAGTGAGAAATGCAAGATACAATCGATTTCTTGCAATGGAATTGCAAGTTAAATAAAACCCAAGGAAAATGTGTATACTGTGATAATCACCATATCCCAAGGAACATCTGACGTTCCTAGATATTGTTATATTCCTGTGTCTATGGGAACAGCATTTTAAATTGTCATGGTTTAGGCCCTGCTGGTACCAACCAGAACTCCACTCACTCACCAGCCACCCCCACTGTGGGATGGTAAGGACAAAATCCACCAAAAGGGTCTTAATTGAGAAAAGGATAGGGATGTTTTCAGTCCTTGATTACCTTAATGGGCAAAACCAGACAGACTCAACTCAAAAAGAAAACAAACTAATTTAATCTACTAGGAGAAAGAGAAAACATGATGAGACCTTAGAACCTTCCCCTCCCTTTCCCATCTTTCCAGGCCCAAATTAGTTCACCTCTGCTTCCTCCTCAGGGCACAGAGGAGGTTTAGGGTTGGTTCCCCACACAGTGTTTCTGCCTCTCCTTCCTCCTCAGGGTGAGTTCTCCTCACACTCTCCCTCTGCTCCAACGTGGGGTCCCTCTCATGGGAGAGTCCTTCAGGAACCCCCCAACATGAGTCCCTTCCACAGGTGCAGTCCCTCAGGCACAGACTGCTCCAGCCTGGGCTGCACACAGGGTCACGGCTGCTTCAGGAGCAGTCACCTCCTCTGGCACGGGGTCCTCCATGGCTGCAGATCCACAACGGCCCCTGTCTGATATCGGGCAGATGTTTCACATCTGTCCACCTGTGACAATTCGAGGACTACAAATCCAACGTTTACCCTTCTGGTCCTTCAAGAACTGCTCCATCATGCTTCCCCATGGGCAGCAGGGGCACAGCTGCCATCTGACCATGGGCTGTTGGGAAATCTCTGCTTGGGCACCTTCTCCCCCTCCTTCCTCACTGACCTTGGTGTCTTTGCTCTGGCATTGCTCTCACCTCCTCATCTCCTCTGATCTGTAGGTCTCCATTTCTTATATTTTTGCAGTTTCATTTTCCCTTTCTTGGATATGCTACTCTCAGAGCTGCATCCACCTTCCCAAATCTGCTCAACCTTGGCCAGATATGGGGCCAGAATAAAAGGCTGGGGATCTTCCATGAGCTTCTCACAGAAGCCACCCCTGTGGTGCCCTCCCTTCCAAAACACCACTGCATTAGCCCAAGAAAATTATTCTGTAGAAACTGGTGATATCATGACAAAAAAAGAGACTCAGTACATCAAAATTATGTTTGATGTTTTGAGATCTTTATAAGCTGTTTGGCTGTAAACAGGGGAGATACAGTGCTCTACTATATAAATATATTGGGTGAGCATCTCAAAGCACTGTGCTACATAAAGTGATATACTTTAGTGATACCTAACACTGACAGGATGAGAGACTACAACAGCAATTTCGCCTTCTGTGGAAATCTGAAGTAAATTATAGATTGTGAAAATACATGGTCAGGAGACACAGACACAAAAGTTACCAGTTTTTCAAGCAGACACTTGAACTGGTTAATAACACTTCCCAAGACAGACTTAGCTAATATATTAACATGCAAGTGTGGCTTAGTTTTCTGTTATATTTTGAAACAAAAAGAAGACTTCAACTAATACAGAAAAAATGTAATTTAATTTCATATATATGACTGATAATTAACTTTTCATTCAAATTTTTTCAATGATGTAGAGTATTTGCCCCTGTAGATAGTGCTTGTAAATTTTATTAAACAATCTTTCAATATTAATTTCACCTGCTCACATGTATTGACACATATTTGAGGAAAATGAAATATAGTTCATGTCTGTATTCCCATCATCAGCACAGCAGTCTGGGGTGTATATTACTTTATATAGATCTTGTCGTATTTTATGACAGGAGGAGAACTGCGAGCAAAATATCAACTTCAGGCTGCTCAGGGACCTTCTGAGTCAAGTCCCCTGGAAAATATTTTTGCAGGTGCTGACATTCATGAGTGCTGGTCACTCCTTAAACATCACTTCCTAAGGCTGCAAGAAAAGGCAATCCCAAAATGTCAGAAGTCAAGCAGACAAGGTAGAAGACTGGCTTGGCTCAACAGGGATCTGCTCCTACAAATCAGGCAAAAAAAGGAATGTGTATGCCCAGTGGAAGCTGGGTCAGGTGACATGGGAAGAATACAGAGACACTGCTAACTACTGTAGGGAGAAAAAATGAGTGGAAAAAGCTCCACTGCAGCTGAAAATGGCCAGAACTATTGAGGAAAATAAAAAGAGGGGGTTTGAAAATGCATTAATGGCAAAAAGCAGTGTAGAAACAGTACAGGTCCTTTTCAGGATAAGGACTGTCACCACACTGACAGGGATATGGACAATGAAGAGGTATTTAATGTATTCTTTGCCTCTGTCTTCAACACTGATGACAGATCAAGGGGGCCTCAATGGGCAGAACTGGAGGACTATGACTGCCACATGTATCAATGCTTAGCTGACGCTGAACTTTTATGGGATCTGCTGCTACAGTTAGATCCTTCCAAGTCTGTAGGGCCTGATGGGATCCATCCAAGAGTCTTCAGAGAGGTGGCTGATGTTATCACCACGCTTCTCTCCATTATTTTTGGGAGGTCCTGGCAATCTGTAGAGATCCCATTTGACTGGAGGCTGGCTAATGTTGTTCCAATATTCAGAAAGGGTAAGAAGGAGGACATTGGAAACTACAGGTCTGTCAGTCTAACTTCAATTCCTGGTAAAATTATGGAAAAGATTCTTCTGAGAGGTAGTGAAAAACAGACAGAGGACAATACAATCATTGGTCACAGACACCATGTCTTCATAGTGAGAAAGTCCTGTTTGTCAAACTTAGTTTTCTTTTTATGACAATTTAACCCACCTAGCTGATCAAGGGAAACCAGTGGACAATATATTTCTGAACTTCAGGAAAGCTTTGGATACTGTCTCCCATAATATTCTCCTGTGCAGCATATATCTGGACAACCACACTATACAGTAAGTGAGCACCTGGCTCACAGGTTAAGCACAAAGAGTGACAGTGAATAGGGGTAACAACAGGCTGGTACCAGTCACTAGTGGAGTCCCACAGGGCTCTGTCTTTGGCCCAGTCCTCTTCAACATCTTCATCAATGATTTGGATATAGGACTGGAAGGAATTTTAAGCAAGTTGGAGGATGACACAAAATTGAGAGGAGTGGCTGACTCCCTCGATGGCAGGCAGACCCTGCAGAGAGACTTTGACAGGTTAAAGAGATGGGAAATCACCAACCACATTAAGTTTAACAAGGCCAGGTGCCAAATTCTGAACCTAGGGCAGCCCTGGTCGCAAGTACAGACTGCGGAATGAATGGCTGGAGAACAGGACAGCAGAGAGGGACCTGGGGGTCCTGGTTGATGGTAAGTTGAATACGAGGCAGCAGTATGCCCTGGAAGCCAGGAGTGCCAACCACATCCTGAGGTGCATCAAGCACAGCGTCAGCAGCTGATCAAGCGAGGTGATTGTCCCACTCTACTCTTCACTGGTACTGTCTCACCTTGAGTACTATGTGCAGTTTCAGGCACTGCAATATAGAAAAGACATCAAACTATTGGAGAGCATCCAAAGGAGAGCAACAAGGATGGTGAAGGGTCTGGAAAGGATGACTTTTGAGGAGCAGCTGAGGTCACTTTGATTGTTCAGTTTGGAGAAAAGGAGACTGTGGAGTAACCTCATTGCAGCATACAATGGGGAAGAGGAGGAGAGATGGGACTGGTACTGATTTCTTCACTCCTGTGATCAAAGACAGGACTCAGGCAAATGGTAGGAAGCTGAATCAGAAGAGGGAAGCAGTCACAGCACCAAACCTGCCTGAGTTCAAGAAGCGTTTGGATGATGCTCTCAGGCACCTGGTGTGATACTTGGGAGTGCCCTTCACAGGGACAGGAGATGTACTTGATGATCCTGATGACTCCATTCCAACTCAGCATGTTCTATGATTCTATGATATTATGAACCTCAGCTAATAATTTCTGTTATGGCTTGCATAAGTTGTTTTTCAACAGATGAATTCAAACTGTTGCTTTTAGAAACTGCTCTTCATTCCCTCTGAGTATATAAGAATGCACACAAGTTCAAAGTAGTCAACATAGCATAGTGAAATCAGAGTCACAAGATCATTTTGTTTGGAAAAGACCTTTAGGATAATCAAGTTCAACAATTAACCTAGCACTGAGAAGCACTAAAGCATGTCTCTAAGCACCATATCTACACCTGCTAGGAACCAGAGAGCCTTATTTACAATCTAAATTTATATTTCAATTCCAAAACCAATGAGACTTGTACATCTTTCACTCCATTATAGTGATTTTCTTGTTGTTTGAGACAGGAGTTTCCTCAGAGAAGCAACAGATACAGCATATCTCCTAATGTACGTCTTCTATCTGGCTGATGTTTTTCCTCTCCTTTTATTATACACACACACCAAACAAAGACTGTACAACCTTTCAGGTACTACAGAGGCCTACCATGGCTCTACTGTATTGACTTGTGATATGTGCTTTTTCCGTTGTTGACATTCTTGCCATTCTTTTTAATTTCTTTCCATTTTGGCACAGAACTGAAACACTCAAAAAGTTACTTTAATAAGCTTAAAATTTATAGCCAATAGTCAAATCAAATATATTCTTATATTCTTCATATATAGTGAAGACACTATTACACAGCTGACTGATCTGAGGTTGAAAGAGAATTCTACCTTATCTGCTTATCTCAGGTACAACTAGTTTTGCAGAAAAAACTTTTTCAACATATCCAAACAGAGCGTTTTCTCAAACTTATTCCAGAGCTTGTTTTTCCAAACACAGGAGAGATACTAGCTGTCAATAAATTCAACACATATGTAGTTCAAGATTACAAAAAAAAAAAATTATCATCTTGCTTTTATTGATTTTGTTAATCTATTATTATTATTAGTTTGTTTTATTAACTAAGGACAACAGTGAAGACTCTAGCTCTGAGAAAACTGGCTTGATTTTTTATTTCTATAAATCTATGACAGATATACATTTTACATCATTTTTGTTGTTATTTTTCCAAATTGGCTACTTATTTTGGTATTTATGGACAGACAAGAGGGTGAGGACTGTATTTGAAAACATAATAATTTAGGTGTTTATTCATGGGACTGACGTTATTTTAAGAGTTGTGATATTTAGCTTTCCAAGAACAAAAAAGTCCTGCTTTATCATGAGAAATCACTAAGATTGGAACTCAAATCTCTTTCTGGTCCAGGACTAAGTTTTTTCCAACTTGGGTACAATTTCAAAGCAGAAAATAAAATATTCCTCTAGGAATTTTATTTAAAGAGTGACAGCTGCTTCAGGATACTTAAGGGTTTAGAATGTCAAACTGTATCTTAGGAGTTCTGGATTAATGAGCAGAGAACAAGATAGCAAGTCCAAAGTTGATGATGAGTACACAATTTCATGTGTATCTGAAATGTCTTACATGGGTTTTATACCTAATATAAGTTGTCTACTTGTACTTATGTAGAACATATTTTTAGGCAGTGAACATCTGCTTTATGGTTTGTCTTTCATGTTTTTCATATTCAAGTTATCTTACTCTCCTCCAGCTCTGAGCGTATCTTATTCCATTTTCTTGTACCCTAGTCACCTTGATGACAAGCACCTCCAGTATTCCTGGAAAATGAATGCTATTATGACTCAATTAATAGCAAATCAATGCAAAGACTAAGATATTCTTGAATTAGTCCTTTAATGTCTTTCAAAGTTTTGTGTAGTTTTTATACATAAAACAGTACTTTGCACAATTAAAAAGGAAGAGAGTGGCACAATGTTACTGTCAGTCAATATTCTATGGAAAAGTATCTGTATTGAAGCTTTTCTAACTGCAAATCACAATCTTATTTTGTACAGTACAATTTTCAGGTACAGGAGGTAGCCCCATGAAATATAATGTCAAGGTAAGCATATGCATATATATATATATGCATATATACACAGTCTATGTGACATATGAACTAGACCTAGAGGAATTAATAGATTAAATGAAAAATAACTAGGAAACAGCAATTAGTTTTATCATGCCACATTTCATGAGCTGGGTGATGGTCATTAAAGACATTAAAGATTATGCTGAGAAAGCATAAAGTCTGAAAGGTTTGAAGTCTGAAGATAAACAAATGTGATTTCTAACTTTAAAAAAAAAAGAGAAGTGATGAAATTTCAGATTCATCATTCCAACTTCAGTATCAAAGTCAGAAAACAGAAGAAGTTGAAAAAACCTTGTAGTAAAAGCTTGCAAGATAACATCAGATGGCATAGAGATTCATAAAAAAAAATAATTCAAAAACCACTCAAGTTTTTTAGAATGTAGAAGGTACTTTTCACAAACACACAGGAGAAATAATTGGTAACAGTTTGACGTCTGAAGATAAACAAGCGTGATTCCTACCTTTAAAAGAAAGAGTAAAGAGAAGTGATGAAATTGCAGATTCATCATTCCAACCTCAGTATCAAAGTCAGAAATCAGAGGAAATTGAAAAAGCCTCGTAGTAAAAGCATGGAAGATAACATCAGATGACATACAGATTCATAAAAAAAAAAAAATTTTCAAAAACCACTCAAGTTTTTTAGAATGTAGAAGGTACTTTTCCCAAGCACATAGGAGAAATAGTTGGTAACAAATCTCTTGCTTCACTAACATTTTTTTTCTACCCTATCC